>NC_135484.1:25858460-26158460 GCF_052094955.1 Ictidomys tridecemlineatus
CATAAAATTAACACTCATAAATCAAATGTGTTCCTGTATATCAGTGATGAATCCACTGAAAGAGAAATTAGGTAAACTACCACATTCACAATAGCCTCAAAAAAATAAGATATTTGGGACTCAGTAGCTTAGCACATGTGAGGCACTGGGTTTGATCCTCAGCACCACATAAAAACAAATAAAAGATATCGTGTCCATCTACAATTAAAATTATTAAAAAAAAATAAGAGACCCAGAATAGACAAAACAATCCTTAGAAAGAAAAGTGACGCAGGAGACATCACAATACCAGACCTTAAATTATATTACAGAGCTATAGTAACAAAAACAGCATGGTATTGGCACCAAAACAGACATGTAGACCAATGGTTCAGAATAGAAGACACATTATAACACATAAATACAGTTATCTAATACTAGACAAAGGCATCAAAAACATATATTGGAGAAAAGATAGCCTCTTCAACAAATGTTGCTGGTTAAACTGGAAATCCATATGTAGCAAAATGAAATCAAACTCACAACTCTCACCATGTACAAAACTAAACTCAAAATGGATCAAGGACTTAGGTACTAGAACAGAGACCCTGTACAGTAGACCCAAATCTCCATCATGTCGGCTTAGGAACTGACTTCTTTAACAAGACTCCTAAAGTGCAAGAAGTAAAAAATAAAAAATCAATAAATGGGATGGAATCAAACTATATTTTTTATTTTGAGAGAGGGTCTTGCAAAGTTGCTGAGGCTGACCTGGAAATTGTGTCCTCTTGCCTCAGCCTCCTGAGTTACTGGGATTATAGGTGGGTGCACTGTGCCCAGCTTTGGGACAGTTTTTAAAAATTTGGCTATATGTGTTTTATTTACTTCATGATTTATAGGAATTCCTTATCTATTCTGGATCTAAGTACTTTGTTGAATTGTGCTTCAAGTCTTTGCTTTGGTGTGTGTGTGTGTGTGTGTGTGTGTGAGCGCGCGTGCGTGCCCTGGGGGATTAAACATAAGGCTTTGTTCATGCTAAGTACATGTTCTACTACTGAGCTACATCCCCACCCCTATTATTTTTTGAAAGAATGTCTCACTAAGTTGCCCAGGCTGGCCTTGAACTTGTAATCCTCCTGCCTCAGTCTCCTGAGTCACTGGGTTTACAGCTGTGCATTGCCACTCCTGGCTTTTAATAGTATCTTTTGATGAACAAAAGATGTTCAATTTATCAATTTTCTTTTAATGTTCTTTTTAAGTCTAAATTCATCAATATGTTCTCCTCGTGTTTTCTTCTAGGAGGTTTATTGTTTTACCTTTTACATTTAGGTGAATGATTCATCTGGAATTAATTCAGTGTTTGATATGAAGTAGAAATCAAAGTTTGATTTTACCATTTGGATATTCAATGGATCCAGCACCAATTATTAAAAAGACCATATTTTATTGGGAAGTCTCTTTACACTATCATGGAGGACTTCTTATTTTATAGAGGGACTTGAGTTAATAGTTGAATGCTATAAAGATGTCATTTAAGACTTAAAAAGTAGTTAACTAAAGCCAAACCATTCTGTAATTCTTATAATTGCTCCTACCACCTCTTTCAGTGCTGAAATACCACATAACTCATGCTTGCCTTTCACCTGCACTATATTCCAGTCTAAAAACGTAGGTGACTGCAATTTGTGAAGCAATTTTGTAAAACTAATAGAGATTGTAACCATCTCAGGGACAGGGAGTAGTGGGGTTCTCTAAGCTGCCTGACCAGTTTAGAATCTCATCTTGGGAGTTTTCTTTCCATGGTAATTTCTTTCTTTTTTTTTTAATATTTATTTTTTAGTTGTAGTTGGACACAATACCTTTATTTTATTTATTTTTATGTGGTTCTGAGGATTGAACCCAGGGCCTCGCACATTCTAGGCGAGTGCTCTACCGCTGGGCCACAACCGCAGCCCTTCCCCTGGTCATTTCTGATATCAGTCTTCTCATTCTGGTTTCTTCCAAAGCAGAACTTGGACCTGGGATTGCATGCAGGTAGTTTCTTTGGATGTGGTTCTAGGGAGTGGGAATGAAAGAAAAGGAATTGAAGCTTGTGTGGCATCATGTGTATCACAATAAAATGTACTCAAAACGTTTCCAGTGATAAAAGGAGAAGTACACAAAGGTTTCCAGTGCATATATTGATATAGCTCATGGGACCCAAGGGTAACAATGCACATGGGTATCTGAAGTATCGAAGATCAAGTTGATCCAGGTGGTGGCGCACTCCTGTAATCCCAGTGGCTCAGGAGGCTGAGGTAAGAGGATCACGAGTTCAGCATCAGCCTCAGCAACTGCAAGGTGCTAAGCAACTCAGTGAGATCCTATTTCTAAATAAAATACAAAATACGGCTGGGGATGTGGCTCAGTGATAGAGTGCCCCTGAATTCAATCCTCAGTAGTCCCCCCCCCCAAAAAAATGAAGCCAGGCATGGTGGCATGTGCCTGTAATCCCAGTGGCCCAGGAGACTGAGGCAGGAGGATCTCAAGTTCAAAGGCAGCCTCAGCAATTTAGTGAGGACCTAAGCAACTCAGTGAGACCCTGTCTCTAAATAAAATACTTTAAAAGGGCTGAGGATGTGGCTCAGTGGTTTAGCGCTTCTGGGTTCAATACCTGGTACCAAAAATAAATAAATAAATAAATAAATGATCAAGTAATTGAAATCCCAGTGTAGGTACTCTCTCCATATTTGCTTTTCTTTGTGCATCTCTTTGCTTTTATCTCATGGCTGTGTAGCTTTCTTTGTTTCACAAGAGAAGCATGAATGGGAAATGACCATTCCATCTCTTCCATGTTTACATATTTCCATTCAATGTAGTATCCAGACTCATCCTGATTTTCTTTTCTTTTCTAGTGCTGAGTATTAAAGGGTCTTATGCATGTTAAGCATGCACTGTACCAATTGGCCACATCCCTAGCCCCCTGAAACTCTTTATCCCAAATCCTAATTCTCTGTAAAGGAAATCTGATTGGTTCAGTTCAAGTCAGGTAATGAGAATCGATGGAACAGGATCATATGGTTCCAACATTGTTGTTGAGAATTCAATTCTATGGATTGGGTGTAGGGACTACCTTTTGAAGTGTCCGCTACATAAATCTGTCAAAACCTTATGGTTTCTGTCTGGTTGCAGTGGCACTTGCCTGTAATCCCAGTGGCTCCAGAGACTGAGGCAGGAGGATCACAAATTCAAGGCCAGCCTCAGCAATTTAGTGAGACCATAAGCAACTTAGTGAGATCCTGTCTCAAAAAATAAAAAAGGGCTGGGATGGAGCTGAGTGTCTAAGCACCCCTGGGTTCAATCTCTTGTACCAAACAAACAAAGAAAACAAAAACCTCATGGTTTTTATCTCTAGTGTAATGCTTGAAAAGTCTTTCTCCATTCCATGATTATGTAAATGTGCATTTTACATTTTTTCCAAATATTTCTACCATTTTTATTCAAATATTTAATCCACTTGGTATCTATTTAGGTAAAAGCTATATAAGAACTAAACTTTAAAAAATGATAAATCATTTATCATTGGAAAGGATAGATTACTTATAAATGTTGATTTTTTTTTACATACCAAATATTTATACACACACACACACACACACATACACACACGGATCTGTAGTATTGTTTCTGAACTATATATATATATATATATATATATATATACATACATATATATATACACACACACACATATATATATACATACATATATATATTAGTTGTACATGAACACAATGCTTTTATTTTAAATTTATTGTTTTAGTTGTAGTTTGACATAATACCTTTATTTTATTTATTTATGGCAAGTGCTCTACCACTAAGTCATAACCCCAGCCCCCTTTATTTTTATGTGGTGCAGAGGTTCGAACTCAGTGTCTCACATATGCGATGCAAGTGCTCTACCACTGAGCCACATCCCCTGCCCCATGTTTCTGAACTTTTCCACTGGTTAGTTTGTCTATCAAAATTTTAAATTATACATGTATAAAGGCTGCTGAATTAGTATGCTGGCTATAAAAAATATGTACTCACATTGGCTTTAAGTTCCTTTAACGAAACAACCAATTACATATGTGTGTATGCATATATATACACACACATACCCACACACATATGTCCATATTGTCTAGCATAGTTTCTTGTGCATGGATAATAACTATCACAGTTTATATATAAGAATATATATGCATGAGTAAATAAAAGTATACATTATCTTACAGTTTTTAGTGTGCTTTCATAAATTACACATCATCAGGAAAATATCATATTGATTTACTAATACATTTTTCTCTTTGATGCAGTTTCCATAGAAACCTGTAGGTTTTATTATCGTTCTATGAGTAATTTTGCTTCCTGTGAGGATTTATATCTCTGCCCACTGAAACTCACAATGCCTTACATGGAAGGAGTACATATCCCACTCTATTAACATCAGTCTTTACTCACATAGCTTGATTTAGCCATCAGCAAACGAATAAAAATGCTAATTATCATTATACATTTTGCAACTCTTTCTTTCCCTCTGATAGAAGAATAGTTCATGCTAAGAAATTGTTCTAATATTGAACCACATCCCCAGTCCTTTTTATTTTATTTTATTTTGAGACAGTATCTCACTAAGTTGCCCCAGGCTGGCCTTGATCTTGGGAATCTCTTGCTTCAGCCTCCTGAGTTACTGGGATTACAGGTTTGCACCATTGCATCTAGCTCAGGTAGGGTTTTAAATTTTTTATTTGTTTTATTTCTTATTTTTAATAATAGCCTAGTGAAGGTATTTAACACAGAATTTTTACAAATATAGCTAACAATAGTTAGAATATATGTGACCTCAATGGAAATAAACTGCATAAATTCTACTCAACAGTTACCTTAAATAAAGTCAAACTGCTAAGCTCTCCAGGTTATAAGTAATAGAGACATTCTTCAACAAGGTATAGTAATGGTGATTATTATAAATAATATTTGGGGGGCTAGAGATATAGCTCAGTGTATTATGACACACTTCTTTACATTTTGCTTTTTATTAGCAAGCCTGAGGCCTTGGGTCCCATCCCTAGCATAAAGAAATAAAAAATAAACAAATATGTATTTGGCAAAAAAAAGAGAATCTCAAAGAAACTTAAGATTAATAGATATCTTCAGAATCTGGAACACATCCAAGGCAGTTATAAGAGTGTTCTTTATCATTGTCACTTGAGCATCTGTCATTACTAGTATGGCTCTGATACTTTTGATTTCTGCTTTTCTTACTGTCTTTTTGCTACCAGTTGATTTCCTTAGAGTCTATTTTGTACCTTTTCTTTTCCTAAAATCTTCTACTGTATCTCTTCTTTCTGCTTGTTCATACCTTCAGCTTGATTTTTGGAATATTCTAGGTCCTTCTGCGTGTTCCTTCCTTCATTTAAACTTCAGCTCCCAGTTCCCTCATGGATGCTCTTCTATTACAAATTCCTGAGAGTATGATTTTTGTTTATCCCAACCATAGTGGGTTGAACAGTGATCCTCCAAACTTCATATCTACCTAGAACTTCAGAATGTGACCTTCTGAAATAGGAGATTCTGTAAATATAACTAAGGCAAGCATCTTGAGATGAGATCATCCGGAGTAGAGTGGACTCTAACTCCAATGATGAGCATCCTTTTAAGAGACAAAAAGACACAGAGACACAGAGGAGGAAAAGGCCACATGAAGATGGAGGACAACCAAAAGCCAAGGAGTGCCAGTTTTTCAGTAGCTACCAAAAACTAGGTGAGCAGTGTGGAAGAATTCCCTTTCAGAGTTTCTAGTAGGAACCAACCCTGCCAACACCTTGTTTTCAGATTTTAGGGCTGCAGAACTGTGAGAGAATAAATTTCTATTGTTTTAAATCACCCAGGTTGTACTAAATTGTTATGGCAGCTGGAGTAAATTCTTTTAGGATTCTCTGGAGAAATAGAACAAATAGGATATGTGTATGTATATGAAATACATTTAAGTATAAAATATAGGTAATATGTGCATACATATATAATATTTTTATAAGGGATTGTCTTATGCAATTATGGATGTTTGCAAGTCAAAAATGCAAGAATGGGCTAGTAAACTGGAGATGGAAAGAACAATTGGTGCCATAAATTCAAAGGTGGGCTTCTGGAAAACTCCCTCTTACTCAGAGGAAGGGTAGCCTTTCTGTTCTATTCAGGCCTCAACTGATTAGATGAGGCCCATCTGTATTATGACACACTTCTTTACATAGTCATCTGTTTCCAATGTTACTCTCATTCAATACACCCTTACAGAAACATCCAGAATGTTTGACTAAATATCTGGGCACTCATTGACCTAGTCAAGTTAACACAAAAGTGAACATCATAGAAGTTAATAGATCAGCTCATCTCTGAGGGTTTTCATATTCATAGGCCATTGATTAGGCAATGGTTTAGTCATTCCTGGATGAGGTGCTTAGAGCATAGATCATCAGCATGGCTGCGTACAGGGTGATTTAAAGAGACTTGACATGAGAGACATGTAACTGACATGTCTACAACGTTTTAATGCTTAATGACACACATCCATATTCTTTCATTAGGGGCAAAAATGTCTCACCTGATGTGATTATATCCATGGTGAAACTGATGGCACAGGATCATTCTGAAATTTACTTTTTATTACTAGAATCCTCGTTTTCTGAGAAATGTACAACTTATTGAACCCTTGTGTTACTATTTGCTATTCAGCATCCTATTGATGAAACTGAGGTGCTGTACTTTAAAAGGAAAAATACTGCTGAGGACTTAAAGCAGTTTAACAATGATGCTATCTTATTTGTACTAAAATAAAACAAGTAGAAACCTACAAAGTAGGGAAAATTTTTCTTAAGAGTGAGATAATTGACATTTTCAGCTTCATGGGCAGAGTCTGTTGTGACATCTCAATGGTGCATTGCAGTGGCAACGAGGTCACAGACAATATGTAAATATTGATGAATGTGGTTGTGTTCCAACAAAATTTTGTCTATGGACAATGAATTTGAATCTCATATAATTTTCACATGTCACAGAATATTCTTTTTGGGAGGAGTCAGGTGGGAGGAGATTGAACCCAGGTCCTCACACATGCTGACAAGGTACACTATCACTGGACTGTACCCTCATCCCCTTATGATTCTTTTGAGTTTCTCCCCTAACCATTTAAAAATGTAAAAACCATTCTTTCCTTGTAGGTTCTATAGAAACAGGCAGCAGGCTGGGCACAGGGGTGCACGCCTATAAGCCCAGCAATTTGGGAGGCTGAAGCAGGAGGATAGGGAGTTTGAAGCCAGCCTCAGCAACTTAGCAAGGTCCTAAGCAGCTTAGTGAGAATCCTCTATCAAAATGAAAAAACAAAAAGGGCTGAGATGTGGCTTAGTGGTAAAGCACCTCTGGGTTCAATTCCTGGTACCAAAAACAAAATGAACGAACAAACAATAACAACAGCAACAACAACAATATAAAGGCAGCAGGACAGGTTTGGCCCATGGGCCATCATTTGCCAACTCTTGCTAGGATATACTTGCTGGTCCTTGTCCACCCCAAATCACCCCTTGTTTTGCTATTATGACCCTATTTTCCTTCTGGAAGTCTTCCCAGACAATGATCCTTTTGAAACTGATCACACAGTGCTTCAGGGGTGGGGACTCCTGGTGATGGTAATTGGTTTGATTGAAGTGAATATTGTAGTTGTGTGGGGTCTGCTTTTTCTCTTTCCACAGGAACTTGTAGCAATAGGAAGTTGTGAGTCTGGAGCTGCCAAAGGCTCCCACATGAATCTCTAGAGTGAAGCTGACACAGCAGAAGGCAGAACCAAGAAACAAAGGGAAACTGAATTTTGATTACATTTTTGGAGCTCCTGGATCAAGATGTTCATAACATTAAAAACCCTGAGGCTTTTCCACTACTACATGGATAAATAATTTTTCTTAGCAAGGCATGGTGGCATGCACCTAGCCCAGCTTCTCAGGAAGCTGAGGCAGAAGGATTGTTTCAGCCCAGGAGTTCCAGGTCTACATAGTAAGACCTTTATAAATACATAAGCAAGACCCTTACAAATGTGTACACATGTTATATGTTATATATTATATATGTTATATAATATATATTTATATATACATATTTATAAGGGTTCTATAATATAGGGAAAGAAAAATTATATAATATATATGTTAACATTTTTTCTTTCCCATTGAAGTGAGTTTGAGTTGGGTTCTCTTTCAATCACAACAATAGGCTGGTAGCTAAGGGAAAACCTCCAACCACTTAAATTTTTAAAAATTATTACTATTGGTACTGGGTATTAAATCCAGGGGCACTTTACCACTGAGCTACATCCCCAGGCCTTTTTATTTTTATTTTGAGACAGGGCTCACTGAGTTGCTTAGGGCCTTCCTAAGTTGCTGAGGTTGGCTTTGAACTCATGATCCCCCTGCCTTAGCCTCCCAAGAAACTGGAATTACAGGTATGTGTCACCGCCAGCCATCTAAGTTTATTTCACCTGTAAAAGAAAACAAAATTTAAATTTAGGTCCTAACACAACTAATAATCTGAAAATTCAAAACAATAATATGATGGGCAATGTTTTCCTGAAACTAGATTTCTTCTCCCAGTATGAATGTAACTAAATATGTCATGGGTTGTCTTTGAGTTCTGCTTGCCTTTGTGTCCCACACATAAGGTGTGTGCCATGTAAGGAATCATTTCCACATCATTTCTCTTGGTTTGAACTGTTGCAAAACTTTCATTCAAAGGGCTCAGCCTTCTCTTTGTATGCATGTGTAATTTGCATAATAAGTGTGCTTCTGTTCTTTCTTCAGTAGCTAAAACAAAGAAAGACATCATTGGCTTGCTTTTCAAGTTATACTGATATCAAATTAAGGTCTTATTTTATTCAGTTACTTAAGCCAAAGTCTTTGATCTATGAAAACATGTTTCATTTATGAATGGAAAAAAAGAACCTTTGTATTTTTAACAGGAAAAGAATTCAAGTGTAATGATTGTTGTCAGTTTGCCAGTGGGACATACCAACTCCTGGTAATTTAATAGACAAGCCTGTAATGTATTAGACCGGTTTTATTCATTCATAGCCTTGCTTCTACTGGCTTTCTACTGACTCCCACCTTTGTCCCATAATTCTTTACATTGGCTTGGTTCATTACTTCTGTTAAGGATTTTTAAACTAATTGCATAACTTGTTAGAGACTGCCTACAATTGCACAAAGTCCTCATAATGTTATTAGCTGGTATATCATAAGCTGGACTTGTCAATATGAACAAATACATGCTGTGTGTTTAAATTGGAATGGTGTGTTAGTCACCTATTGATCCCCTCAAATCCTGCATTCAGATCCCAAGAACACTGAGTACTATTTATAAATAAATGAAGCATCTATTTTTTTTGCACATAGGTATGCACGTCAGCTTGCGTAGCTCTTCTTCAAGCTCCAGCTCATCTTGGCTTACCTTTAGACTCTGTAGACTTTTGGTGAAATGTAGGACTGTTGTGTATCTCACTCAGGGCCAAGATTGAAAAGGCTGCAGATGGCTAGCATTATGCTGTCTTCATGGTAATCACAGGGGTATGAGCTGCAAGCCAAAGGACAAAAGAACCTTTAAATCCTTTGGACATGTCACATTGCCCTTGACTAGAGCAAGTTACATGGCTCAACATCAATAGAATGGAGGAATACACCACACCCACTCTAGAGTTTTGTAGGTGTATGTGTTATGGAGAGATGAGGGATGGAGAGAATAATTGTGGACAATAATCAAATCTAGTGCATATGGCTTCACTTTATATGAACTCTGTCTTTGCCCCTTCACTCTCCCATCTCAATTTTATTGCTAATATATCCTGTGGGAGTGAGAGGGCTTTCTATAACTAGTTTGAATTTTAAAGGAAGAGAATAGCTTCCAGATTGTTTAATGGCCATAAATCTAGAAGCTCTTATAGCTGATATTCTTTTTTCTGTTTTTTTTTTTAATTTTTATTTTTTTTAGTATCAGAGATTGAACCCAGGGGGGCTTTACCACTGAGTCATATCCCTGTTCTTTTTATTTTTCATTTTGAAACAGAGTCTCACTGTTTCAAACTCACTGTTTCTCAACTTAGCAAGTTGCTCAGGGCCTTGCTAAGTTGCTGAGGCTGGCCTTGAACTCAAGATTCTCCTGCCTCAGCCTCCTAAGCCACTGGGATTACAGGTGTGTGTAACTGCACCAGGCTGATTTTCTATTTTGGCACAACCTCTGGCTTCTTTCTTGATTTATTTTAAGATAAAAATTAATATTTTAAGATGTTTTTAAGATTTTATTTTCCTTCAGTGTGTGGGTAGGATCCAGGGCTTTGCACATGCTAGGCAAGCTATCTACCACTGAGATATACGCCTAGACCAAATTTCATGTTTTGATGCAGTTTACACATGAGTGTATATATACATGTTTTGAACAACTAATAAAAAAATGTTTTGAACAACTAATAAAAAAAGAGAGTGTAAATATACAATGAAGTTACTAAGAGATAAGTGGTCGTATTTACTGCCAGATTTAGAGGGCCTAAAATAGTGCTAAGCATATAACAGATGCTCAATAAATATTTGTTGATTGAAATATATTGCTTGCTTATTTACCAATGATTATTACTCATAAGAGAATAATAGTGAGGTATATATAATCAGTATCCTCTGATTTCTTACTGTCTGTTAACCACACTGAAACGGTATTTATAATGTCACACATTGAAAAATTATAATTGCATTTGCTCTTTTCAGAACTTAGAAAAATTATTAGATGACTTTTATCTCTCTTGTTTTTGAAAAATCATTTGTTTACATATTTTTAACTTAGGAGACAGCAGTTTTGCCATGTTAGCCAAGACAGTCTCAAATTCCTTAGCTCAAGCAATATTCCTGCCTCAGACTCCCAAGTAGCTGGGACTACAGGTATAGATCTTGCTATTTACAAAATCCTTTCGATGTGATTAGAGTCCTTAGAGCATCTAAATGGACAGAAATATATATCAATATAAACCAAATTTACAAATTTTCAAGATTATAAATGTCAGTGAAATATCATTTAAATTACTTTTAAAAAACATTTAATATTAAATTATGTATGATGTAGACATAATAGTGTCCTGATATATGAGAAAGTAAATGTAAAATGAAAAAGTGCTTCTCAAAAGATTTCCTTTTGAAAAGGAAGTGAATTAATTCCTGGGGTTGATTTTATGAAAACCGAACACATTATAAAACAAAGAACTTAATTGAAAGACATTTTGCATGTTATCATAGGTCATCTATTTTGGGAAGAGCAAGACCAGTGCCTTCTAGGGCTTTCTTCAATGATTCTGAAAGTTTGGGCTACTTCCTCTGCTTTCTTACAGGAAACATTTTATTCTAGCTTAAATGTGCACTAACATCTTACATTATAATCATCTTGCCAGATATATTAATGACAATAAAAAAGGAAGGAAACTAATATTCATGAAGTATCTACTAGATGCCTGTGCTAAAAGCAAAGTCTTTTTAAGATGAAAAATATTCCCATTTCAGAAAAAGAGAAAACTAGGCTCAGAAGTTTGTGGCTGAGTTTTTTTGACACTGGAATCATGTTCTTTTACATGAGCCAAAACCTAAGAAAACTGTCCTTTGGGTAGTATACTGACTGGCTGGTATGAACTCCTCTGTAAATAATTGCAGTGTAGTAAAACAAAGCTTTATTTAGAGATAAACAACAACTAAGTACATATGTTTTGCAATAGACAAATCACAGTGGTGCAAAGTCCTACTGTGGGTATTCCCCAACACCACATGAGAGGCCTCAAGAAAAAGATCGAATTCACATCCACTTTCTAAGCGCTCCCCAGGAGTGGGCTGAGTTGATGTGGGTTTCTCCTGGCTGGAATTCCTCCTGTGGTTATTCCCACAGGGTCTGCAGCAGTGACCTTACTCTTGGCCTCAAAGTCCACTTCCTCTTCTAGTGTTGTTTTGTTTTTCTCATGCTTCTAGACCTGCTTTCCTAGCCTAGTGGAGCCTTAACACTTTATTCTTTGTGTGTGGGGGGCTGGGGGTGGGGGGCAGGGAGTGAGTTGTATCAGAGATTGAACCCAGGGCCACTGTCCCCGTGAGCTCCTCCCCCAGCCCTTTTTATTTTATTTTATTGGTACAGGGATTGAACCCAGGAGTGCTTTACCACTGAGTTATACCCCTAACCCTTTTTATTTTGAGACAGGGTCTCAATAAGTTGCTTAAGGCCTCACTAAATTGTTGGGGCTGGGTTCAATCTCTAATACAACTAATTCTCTCTCTCTCTCTCTCTCTCTCTCTCTCTCTCTCTCTCTCTCTCTCTCACACACACACACACACACACACACACACACATACACACACACACTTTATCACTGAGTTACATCCCAGCCCGGTAATCTGCTTCAATATTTCTTTTTTTTTTTTTTTAATCTGTCCTTGTTTATAATCAATGTAAGGAGAAAACCTATTTTATTGTCATAAAAATAACAAGAGGCACAGATTAGAATAAGTTAAGTGCTAGGAGACTTTATAGGCGAGAAGGATAAACAGATTCCCACGGTTCTGAGGCAGTGGAAAGTGGAGCCAGCCTTGAAGCACGTGCTGACTACAGGTCAACCTAACATCATTCCCTAGGCGGGTGTTAAAGGACTCGTCAAAGATGTAAGGAGCACAGTGGGGCTGTCACTGGGGTAGAACAAAGGCATCAACACTGTTCTGAGTCATCTTTCCTCTTCCTTACAGAACTCTAAGAGGATTTTCTTTCTTCTTGGACCATGCCTTCACTTTCAGCCCTGAGCTTATGAGAAAAAGACACTTTGGCCTTGCTTTGGGCCTAATGCAGAGATGTTCTTGTGGTTCTACCCCCAGCTTGGAGAGTAAGAAGTGACTATCAGGCAGAAGCTCTGACCAGAAGAGTAATGAATGTGCGCTTCACTGGAAATGGCTCTCTGTCATCTCTCTCCAGAGACGCTTACAGTATAGCAATAGGGAGTGGCCATGGATTTGAAAGTAAACAGACCATCCTTAGATGGTTGCTCTAAGTATAGGAGGAAGAGTTGAGAGAGCCCTAGCAGACATCAACAGGGCTGGTAGCAGAATTCGGGAAAGTTCTAGAGGACTGTGCCATTATCCTAGGTAAGTTTATGGGACTCAGTGCTCAGGATACCTGGGGTCAGACACTTTCTGTGCTAAAAGGGGCTTCATGTGCATTCATGGGAACATCACCTGGTAAAGTAGTAACCCCATTTATATGAACCAAGCAAGTGACCACATTTATGAAACTATTGATTGATAGACTGTGAAGTAATATTAATAATAAATAAATAAATAATAAATAATAAAATAATATGGCAAGCATCTTGAGATGAGATCATTCTGGAATAGAATGGACCCTAACTCCAGTAATGAGTGTCATTATAAGAGACAGACAGGAAGATACAGAGACACGGGGGGGGGGGGGGGGGGGGGGGGAAGACCGTGTGAAGATGGAGGGCAACCAAAAGCCAAGGAGTAACAAAGATTGCCAGCAGCTACCAAAAAGTAGTGAAAAAGCCTGGGAGTGTAGCTCAGTGGCTGAATACCTCTGGTTTCAACCCTCAATCCTGGGGGAAATTAATGACCAAAGGGTCAAATGAATAGTTCCAGACCACTCCACTGTCCCAATTTACTAACCCAGGTTAAAAAAATTTTTTTGGTACTGGGGATTGAATGGATTGAATCCAGGGGTGCTTTATCACTGTGTTAAGACTCCAGCCCTTTTTGGTTTTTATTTTGAGACAGGATCTCCCTAAGTTGCTGAGGCTGGCCTCAAACTTGTGCTCTTCCTGTTTCAGCAGGATGGGATGACAGATGTGTGCTACTACCCCCAGCAACACAAGTAAATTATAACGTGTATGGGAATATTGGTTAATTCATGTATTACCCTCTCCCAAGTTATGTATTTGCATTTATAACTAGCATCAGGATATATCTTAAGTTATTTCTTGTTTATATATTTTTTTTCTTCAAAGCAGTGTAAACTTGTTGCAAATGAAATCTTACCCAAAGCCCTTTAAAGTTCAGAAGCTCAAGTTCAAATGTGGTGGCATGGGATGAGGTCAGGAGAGGTGGTAGTCTTTCAAGGTCTTTTCTTTCTCTATTTCTGGAGAAATGAATAATTCCAGAGGAGCCCTATGTCCTAAATTGAATATGTGATAACCAACTACTAAAATAGTCCCAAGAGAGTGAGAACTTTGTTCTGGAAGATCTACAGAGATTTTAAAGTGGATGTAGAGTTTTTTCATGATAGACTTTGCCAGAATTTACTTCCTTTTTTTTTTTTTTTTGGTACCAGGGATTAAACTCGGGGGCACTTGACCACTGATCCACATCCCCAACCCTATTTTGTATTTTATGTAGAGACAAGTTCTCACTGAGTTGCTTAGCACCTTACTTTTGCTGAGGCTGGCTTTATATTCGTGATTCTTCTGCTTCATTTTCCCTAGCTGCTGGGATTATAGATGTGTATCACTGGGCCCAGCTCCAAGATTTTCTTCTTGAGATAATCAATTTACTCGTGATAGTAGGGATTATTTTTTCATCTTAAGATCCAATTAAATAATTTGATTATAAAAATTATACATAAACTGAGTATAGCAGCATGCATCTATAATCCCAGCAATTTGAGAGGCTGAGGCAGGAGGATCACAGGTTCGAGGCAAACCTTAGCAACTTAGTAAGACACTTCTCAAAAAATATGTACCTCCATGGTAAAGTGCCCTTGGGTTCAATCCCTAATACAAAAAAATAGAAATAACCCAGAGCTTTCTCCAAAATCTATATTGCCTCATGAGTAAAGGATCAGGGAAGGGAGTGGTAGAGCTTGGAAAATTTCTATATTTGGTTGTAAGAGATGTACACATTAACATACCATCTACCCCACCCTATCTCTGGAATGAAAAACATTATATAATTGTTATACTGTGATATTTCAATTTAGTAGTGAAGGATGTTTTTAAGTTTTTTTTTTTTCTCCAGAGACACAGATTTATTTAGGAAAGCAGATACACACTCAAGGGAGAATGTGGACTATCTTGAGAGTCAGAAATCTGTTTTTAAATTTTTAGGAAAAGAGAACAGAAAAGACTAACTCTATTATATAGCCACATTACCATTTCATTGATAATTCTTTTGAGAATATATTTTTCCTCCATGAAAACAAAATATGTTTAAATGATAGCTTCATGTTTTTGTTAGAACTGATTCTGTTAATATGTGCAGGAAAGAACTATTCACATTGCACATCATGCAATTCAGATTTTTCAGGCATTTCATGTGCAATTTGATAAACTATCTTTTATTAGGTGCTTTATACTTTCTGGAATTACTATTGTCAGAGAGCAGTCTGTCTTCTCTGATGTATTACTCATCTTGGTTGTAAATGTATTTGTCTGCAAAAAAACTGTAGACCCAAGAAAAAGAGGCGTATACAAGGGCTTATCTGCTTCAAGCAACATGATATCTGGGGGCACACTTCCAGTGCTGAGATGGTGACACGACCATTTTTTTGTATTGCTCTCATTTTCATGGTCAAAAGGTAATTTGAAACTGGGTGCAGTGGCCTACACCTGTAATCCCAGCAACTCTGGAGGCTGAGGCCCTAGGATAGCAAGTTCAAAGCCAGCCTCAGTGACTTAATGAGGCTCTAAGCGAATATTAATGAGACCTTGTCTCAAAATAAAAAACAAGAAGAACTGAGGATGTGGCTCAGTTGTAAAGCACCCCCTGCCTGGTTCAATCCCCAGTAGCAAAAATAAAACAAAAGGCTAGGGATATAGTTCAGTGGTAAAGCACCCCAATACCAAAAAAAAAAAAAGATAGCTTTGCTTCAGGTATCCCCTTAGTGTTCTAAGTAGGAAGAAAAAGAAGGAAGTACTAAGTTACTAAGTGGAAAGGAAATTGCCAGCCCTGTGCTTAAAAGAGATTTTCTGGAAACTTTTCTCAAGCAGAGAGACTTCTGTTAATACTTCCTTGGCCAGAACTGGGTCTATGGCTGCCCACTTTCCAGCCTGTGTATGAGTAGAGGCGGCTGGTTAGAAAAGTGATAAAATGGCTGTTGAAGGAGCCAGCTTTTAATCTATCACCATTGATGTGGGACTTCTACTGAGTCCTTGTCATGTGGAATTACTTTAAACAAACAAAAAGTTTTCAGTTCAGAAGTTCCAGTTTAAGAATGCAGTGTCCTCACCACTTATTTCCTCTTTCAAATGATAGATTTGGGCTGTCTTGTCTCTAAATAGCTACTTATTGTAGCTTGTGTTTTGAGAGCAGCATATCTAAGATCAAATGACAAAATGAAGGGAAACATCTTGTGACCTTTTTGGTTTTGGTCATTTGGGATGTATTTCTTGCCAGGACAGACAGTTCAGTATTTTAAAATATTCTGGTGTTTATTTGTTCAAGACCAAGACAGAACCACCATGAATAATGAATGTAGATATATAGAATATAATGAAAAAAGAGCCAAATACAGTTTTAAAATTATGTAAGTATATTAAACTAAGACAATTTCAATAAAAGAACAATATTAACTTTAGAGAGAAAAATTTTATTGATATATGGGTAAAATTTCACATTGTAGTTCTTAAATGCTACTAATGACATCTGATCATGTTGATCATAAAAATATCTAACTTGAGTAGCAGATCCTACTATAATTCTAGTATCAGATTATTGTAATTCATAGCTCTAAAATATTCTTTATAATTAGAATAAAATACTCTTTATAATTAGAATATTCTTTATAATTAGAATAAAATACTCTTATTAGAGAAACTTTGTAAATGATGAGAGAAGAGTCCTCAGGCATCCACTAATGTAATAGTTAACATTGTGATGTATTTCGGTTTATGAACAGAAAATACTGATGGCCACTATTTATTGAGTGAATTTTTCTATGCAAATAATTTTATGTATGATTTAATGATCTCAAAAACTCTACAAAGCTGGGTCTGGTGGGTACATGCCCTGTAATCCCAATGTTTCCAGAAGCCAAGGTAGGAAGATTGCATATTCAAAGACAGCCTCAGAAATTTAGCAAGGCCCCAAGCAACTTAACAGGACCTTGTCTCAAAATAAAAAATAAAAAGGGCCAGAGATGTGGCTCAGTGGTTGAGCATCCCTGGGTTAATTCCCTATTATCAAACACACACACACACACACACACACACACACACACACACACACACACGGAGCTGGGTACAATTTCTCTCTCTCTCTTTCTTTTTTCCCTCCTTTTCTTTTTTCCTTCTTTCTTTCTTTCATTCATTCTGTAATACTGGGAATACAACCCAGGGATGGAGGGATAATCTACCCCTGAGCTGCATCCCCAGCTGTTTTTCAAAATTCTGAGTCAGCATCTCACTAAAATGCCCAGCTGGATTAAGCTGGCATCCTGCCTCAGCTTCCTGAATCCCTGGATTATAGATGTGTGCCACACACCTGGCCTTATCCCCTTATTTACAGATGAAGATGGTTATGCTAAATTAGTTGCTCAAAGTCACATAGTAAGGAGTACAGCTAGATGGGAACTCAAAAAATCTTCAAAACTTCCATATTCTCAGAAATGACCAGGTAGTATTGGGGCTCTAGGAGAATAAAAAGTAAAGTAGATGGTCTCAAAGTTTTTCTAACACTTATTTTTCCAGGTATTATTTGATTCAAGATTCTGACAGTCCAGAAAGACTGATGACCAAGCTGTCCATAAGTAGCCTATATCTGAGAGCTATATTGGTTCTTACTCTTCCTGAGGGATAAAATTTTGTATCTCTTTAGATTTGGTGAGCTCCTAGCTCCTCCATCATGTTCAATGCATTTCCTTTGGCCTTAATTTCCAGACCATTTCCAATGCACCCTATCAAAGAACAATGATGTATAGTAGTTTGTT
The DNA here is from genome assembly GCF_052094955.1 of Ictidomys tridecemlineatus. Taxonomy (NCBI): domain Eukaryota; kingdom Metazoa; phylum Chordata; class Mammalia; order Rodentia; family Sciuridae; genus Ictidomys; species Ictidomys tridecemlineatus. The sequence continues at coordinate 25,876,440 of NC_135484.1, forward strand.
ATTTCCCTGTGCTGGGAAGTGAACCTAGGACTATGCCCATGCTAGGCAACTATTCTGCGTTGAGCTGTATCCCGTCTGTCTGTCTGTCTATCTATCTGATGTCTATTTTTGTGTTATTGGGGATTGAACCCAGGAGTGTTCTTTCTACTCCTGAGCTATATTCTTCAGACCTTTCTTTATTTTTTATTTGGAGACAGAGTCTTACTAAGTGTCCAGGCTGGACTTCACCTTTCGATCCTCCTACTTTACCACCAGAGTCACTGGGATTACAGGTGTGTCCCACCACACCAAGCCACATCCCCCTTTTTTTGGATACCAGGAGTTAAACCCAGGGCAGCACTTAACCACTGAGCCACATCTCCAGCCCTTTTTATTTATTTTTTTATTTTGAGACAGGGTCTTGTCAAGTTGTTTAGGCCCTTGCTAAATTGCTGAGACTGGTCTCGAACTTGAGATCCCCCTGTCTCAGCTTCCCAAACTGCTGGGATTACAGGTGTGTGCTACTGCACCCAGCGATTTTTTTTTTTTTCTTTTGAGATAGGGTCTTTCTAAATTGTTAGAAACTGGCTTGGAGCTTTCGATCCTCCTGCTTTGATCACCTGAGTTTCTGGGATTACAGGTATCTATCACCATGAAAAATACAATAGATTTTTTTTTACTTAAAAATCTCAATGGTCTTTCCATGGGAAAGATAGGTTGTCAACAAGGAACCTATAGATGAACTTTTTAAAAACAGTTGATTAGTCAGAAATTTCATTAATAAATGTAGTTATATTGTATGTTCCTTGTGTCCTGTCCTGATTGACCCTTTGTAAAAAATCTCTTTCTTAGTTCCATTTGATCACTTTATTATTGAAAGCTATGTACATAGGTCCCTAATAATTTGCTAATTCAAATTTAGCCATTACCGCTTAGCAGGCACCTTACCTATTTTATATTCTAGCTGGTATACCATGTAGGTTCAGTAAAAAATATTCATACTCTTTTGTTTAAGGAAGTTCTAGTTGTGCAAAAAAATTGAAACAACAAAAAAAATGAAGTAAAAGCCCCCTTAAACTGTTTCCAATTCCCATTCCCTCCCAGAGGTAAATTCAGTGATCAGGTAGAAGATTTGGCAACGTAGCTCAGTGGTAGAGTGCTTGTCTAGCAAGGCCCTGGGTTCAATCTTCTCTACAGTAAAAATATAAAAAGAGCCAGACATAGTAGTGCACAGTTGTAATCCCAGCAACTCGGGAGGCAGAGGCAAGAGGACCATAAGTTTAAAGCCAGCTTCAGCAGTTTTGTGAGGCCCTAAGCAATTCAGTAACACCTTGTCTCAAAATGAGAAAAAAAAAAAGAGGGGGTGATGTGCTGGGGATATGGTTCAGTGGTAAAGCACTCCTGGGTTCAGTCCCTGGTCAAAAATACAAAAATAATAATAAAATTTAAAAAGAAATGATCAGCTTGAGGGAGAATCTTCCAGTTTTTCTGTATACTTACCTACATAAGTATGTCCACATACAGAAATATAGAAAGTTTTTTGGTATGTGTTATTTAAAAATTCAAACATGCTAATCAATGTGATTTGCTTGTTTCTCATAATCATATGTCTTGGAGCTCTTTCCACATCAGTACAAAAGCTTGATCTTATTTTTTCTAATGGCTGCCAGATATTACACAATATGGATTTACAATAGATTACTTAACTAGTCCTATTTTGACGGACGATTTAGTTGTTTGTTCTTAGGAAGCTGTAGGGAACATCCTTAGACATTTCTCTTTCTACACATGTGCCAGCATTTCTGTAGGGTAGATATCTAGCAGCCATTTTCTCAGGTTGAATATGTACAACTTAAAAACTTTAATAGACACAATAAAAAGGACTCATAGCCAAGTACATATCAGTTTTTGCCACTGTTTCCTTGTGATCACACCACAGTTTTGTTTCTTCACAGATATTCCTACAGAAAATCATTCTTATGTTCCATCTCTCATTTTCTCTAAACCCTAAGTTTTAGATCTTACTTTTAGGTCAGTGATCAATTTTGAATTAAATGACTATACTAAAGATGTATTCTTAGTTGCAAATAATAGAAAAGTTACTTGAACCAGCTTAGATAAAAATAGCAATTTATTGGCTCATGTAACCAAGCTCTGGGGAAGGCCCCAGTTTAGCTGCATCTCAAGGCAACCAGCACTTAGGGACAGAGCGCTGCCAGAACCTATTTTGCTTCTCAGCTTTCTCTTTTACTAAAGGGCATTTTCTTTGACAGTTCTTCATTTCCTGATACAAATCCTTTATTAGATATAAGGTTTGCAAATGTTTTCTCCTCATTGAAGTTTTGTCTCTAATTCTCTTAACACTATACTTCAAAGAGCAGTTTTTAATTTTGATGAAATTTAATTTATTAGTTTTTTTTTTTAACTGATCATGATTGTCATGTTTTAACCAAAAAAAAATATGGATAACTAAAGTCCCAAAGACTTTTTCCCCAAATGTGGTATTGAACCCAGTGATGCTCTATCACTGAGCTTCATCCCCAGTGTCACAGTCTGGCTGGGCACAAAATCATGAGCCACTCAAGCAGAAACAAACTTTATTTCCAAAACTCCCGAGAAAAATGCCATGCGCAGCGGTCTTCTCCTGGGACACACTACACCAACAGGAAATCCCACCTCCGGAATTCCCTCCTACCGCACTTCCCCAACCAATGGGAACTCTCTGGGAGTCCCTGGAGAGCTCCAAAATAATAGGCCTAGGCAGACAGTAGGGGTCTAATCTCCAATTGAATGCACAACTTAACATAATCTTTATCATCTCAATGGCTTGCTGGGGTCACCTTTCAACCAAAAATGCCATGCCGAAAACTAAAAAATAAATATTAAAAAATTCTCTCTCTTTCTCTCTTTAAAAAAAAAAAAAAGAGTGTCTCACTAAGTTGTCCAGGTTTATCTTGTACTTGAGATCCTCAGCCACAGCCTCCTAAGTCATTGGCATTACAGGTGTATGTCACTGTGCTCAGCTTTAAAGATTTTTTCCCCCCTATGTTATCATGTTTAAAATTTGTATAAGTTTGAGGATTTACTTAGATTTGATCAGTGATCAGTTTTGAGCTTATTTTTGTACTTAAATGTCTTAGTCTATTTTTCTGTTGCTATACCAAAACATCAGAGACTGAGTAATTTATAAAGAAAAGATGTTTATTTAGCTCATAGTTCTGGAAGTCCAAGAGCATGGCACAGATTTGCTCAGCTTTGGGCAGAACCTAGTACAGCTCCAACTCATGGTGAAAAGTGAAAGGACAACCTGCCATCTGTGGAAGAGAAGCACACATGCAAGAAAATGCTTGCTTTATAACAGTCGTCTGTCTAGAGAACTAATCTTCCAAGTACTAATTAATGCCCTCATGAGGGCAAACCCCCGTGATCTAAAGAACCCACTTCCCAATACCACTGCAATAGGAATCGAATTTTAACATAAGTATTGGTAAGGATAATTATATTTAAATCCTACCATCCTATAAGGTATGGATGGAACTTTAAAAAATTATCATTATTATTATCATTGCTATTATTATTATTATTTGCATATGGACATCCAATTATTCTAGCTCATTGTGTTGAAAGGATGATCTTTTCTCTGCTGAATTGTCTTTGTTTAAAATCAGTTACCCAGTTATACATTGATCTTTACTGTGTTCTATTCCATTGATGTATTTGTCTACCTTTACTTCAATAGAACACTGTCTTGAATACTGTAGGACCTCACACATGTTAGGCATGCACTCTACCACTGAGATACACTCCCAGACCTTGAACACTATACCATTATAGTAAGCATTGTAATCAGGTAGATCTAACCCTTCAGCAGTGTTTTATCAATTACTACCAAAGTGCCTGCTGGTTTTCATTCTCTTAAGTAGATTTTAAAAAATTGAGATAAAATTCACATGACAAAAAATTCATCATTTTATCTATTTAAAAATATATAATGCAGTGGGTTTTAATGTATTCACAAGGTTGTACACCATTACCACTATTTAATTTCAGAACATTTTCATCACCCCAAAAAGAAAACTTGTAACCATTAGCTTCCCACCAGTTTCTAGTAAACCAAATTCTACTTCTATGGATTTGACTTTTTTGGATGTCTTTTATAAATAAAATCATAAATATGCGCTTTTTGGGGGGGGCAGTATTGGGGATATATCTTATACATGCAAGGCAGGCACTCTGCCACTGAGCTACATTGCTAGCCCTGTGCCCTTTTGCATTTTCTTTGATTTAACATAATGTTTCCACAGTTCATCTATGTTGTAGCTGGTATTACCTATTAGGATTTTAATTGAGGATGCATTGAATTCATAGATCAATTTGAGGAGAATTGGTATCTGAATAATGTTAAATGTTCTGACCTACAAATAAAGTATCTCTCCATTTATTTAGGTCTTCTTTATCTTCTTTCAGCAGTGTTGTAGAGTTTTTTAGTGTAGAGGACTTGCACATTTTTTTTTCAGATTTATTTCAAACTATTTTTATAAATTTTGATGCTACTATAAATTACATTTTTTAAAAAATTAGAAGCTGGGCATGATGGTACAAGTCTGTAATCCCAGGAAATTGGGAGGAAAGAGGATAGCAAGTTTGAGCCCAGCTTGGGCAACTTAGCCAGACCCTATCTCAAAAAAAAAAAAAAAAAAAAAAAAAGGCTGGTGATGTAGCTCAGAGGTAGATTACCTGTGGGTTCAATCCCAAGTGCCACAAAAATAAATAAATAAATAGACAAATAAATAAATATGACAATAGTCAAATGTTCATTCTAATATAGAAAAATACAATTGATTTTTATATATCAATTTTCCTGATTTTCTCTATTGTTTTCTATTTCTTTTATTTCCTCTGTGATCTTAATTGTTTCCTTTTTCTGCTTATCTGGTTTTAATTTGCTTTATTTTTATAATTCCTTAAATTAGTAGCTGGATCATAGTTAAGACCTTTGCCAGGTTCAGTGACACATGACTATAATCCTTGTTACTCTGGAGGCTGAGGCAAGAGGATTGTGGGTTTTTGAGGCCAGCTTAGGAAACTTAGTGAGTTCCTGTCTCAAAATTAAAACAAACAAAAAAAAGTGTTTTTTTTTTTTTTTTTAAAGACTGGATATGTTGCTCAGTAGTAGAGTGCCCCTAGGTTCAATCCCCAATCTCACCTACAACACACACAAAAATAAGCATGCTTACGGTTTTTATCTCCTCTGCAGGAACTGACTTTTTATCATTATGAATTGACCTTCTTTTCACAGTAATATTTAAGTTATGTTTCTTGTAAGTAGCAGAGAGTTGATTCTTCTTGTTGTTTTAAATTCCATCCTCATGATCTCTGCCTTTTATTAGGGATATTGGGTCATTTACATTTAATGTGATTATTGGCATGCTTAGTTTTAATTATATTAACTTGTTTTCCATTTGTTTCATATGTTTTTTTCCCTTTTCCTTCTTTTTATGTCATTTTTTAAGTACAGTTAAATGATTTTTATGATTTTATTTTATTCCCATTATTAGTTTATTAGTTATAATTGTTATTTTCATGGTTGCTTTTGAATTTATAATGTATCTTTAATTTATCCCAGTCTACCATAAGTGATATTATATTACTTTTTTTTTTAAGTAAGTTAGAACAGTGAACTTCCATTCCTCCCCTTTCAGCATTTATGTGATTGGTGTCATACATTTTATTTATGCATATGTTATTAACTCTGTAATACAATACTATTATATTTATTTAAACATTCAATTATCATTTAAGTAATGAGAGGCCAAAAACTTATAATTTATCCATGTAGTCACTATTTTCAGTGTCTTTATTCCTTTACATAGATCCATATTTCTGTCAGTTATTATTTTTCTTCTCTCTGAAGAACTTCTTTAAATATTTCTTAAACAGGTGATTGCTGGTGGATGAATTCTTTCAGCTTTGTTATATCTCAAAATATGAAGTTTGTGGTAAAAATGATTACTGTTTGGTCTCCAGATTAATTAGCAACTTATTGTGGATTTGTATATACAGTGTATATTTATTCATATGTTTGTATTTGTACATTTTAGCATAATAAGGTCTCTTTTTTATTGACCCTTGTTTTGGGGGGGTGGTGTACCAGGATTGAACTCAAGGGCACTCGACCACTGAGTCAGCCCTTTTTTATATTTTATTTAAAGACAGGGTCTCTATGAGTTGCTTAGGGTCTCACTAAATTGCTGAGGCTGGCTTTGAAGTTGCAATCCTCCTGCCTCAGCCTCCCCAGCCACTGGGATTATAAGCGTGTGCCACGGTGCCCAACTTAATTGAAGTTTTTTTTGTTGTTGTTAGTTTTAATGCCTGCAGTGAGCACTGTGTTCTGGACAAAAGGACAGTCTCAAAGTACAGGGGACACAGACTCTTCCTGCCCTCCTGGAGTTTGTAATTCAGCCATAGGATAAATCTTTTGCATCAGCTCCATTTTATGATGATTGTGTCTATAATGCCCAAAGACAATATTTTCCTTTTAAATTCTGGAAAAACCTGCATTTATTAAATTATGTTTTAACTTCTCTCTATTCCCTTCTCAAAATTTGGAATTATTAAAGTGCTGTATTTCAGTGTTCATTTAAAAGTTCTTATACACAAACATCAGAACAGCAGAGAATAATGTCAGTTTTCACAATACATTGTTGTGATTATATAGTTTATGCTCATCCAAATCATCAGCAGACAGCTGCTAGATCTCTGTAGAATCCTCTTTAAAATAAACCCATCAATCAGACAATGAAACAGAGATTAGGAGAAAATAAAAAGTTATAAATCAGAGAGAAGTAAAATTTCTGGGAAACTACAGTATCAAAGAGTTTCAGCCACTAATAGTTGAACCAAAAGATGTTTAGGAAATTCCCTGGCAACAAAGGGGCGGAGCATCAGAGGCCTGCAAGTTGATATTTGCCAGGAAGTTTGATTAAAAGCAGCAATAAAAAAAGAAGCTGCTATAATAATTTATCAAAAAGTCAAGTGGCTCAAAACTACACAAATGGATTCTTTTACAATTTTAGAGGTTAGAAATCCAAAATCAGTTTTGCTGAGCTGAAGTTAGGGTGTTGATGAAGTGCTGTTCCTTCAGGATGCTCCAGTACAGGGTCCGTTCCCTTGTGGTTTTGGTTTCTGATGGCTGACTCCCTTGCTTGGTTTGCATCTCTGTCTTCTGCTTTGTTTATCACCTTTTTTTTTTTTTCCTGATTGTCTCTTGCCTCCCTCTTTTCCTTTGTAGGTACCCTGATAATCCAAGACCATCTCCCTTAATTAAACTCAAGTGAGCCAGTCACATAGACACGTACTTAGAGTCTCAGGTACTTGGGAGGCTGAGGCAGGAGGGTTGCTGATGGTCAGGAGTGCTTAGGCAGCAACCTAAGAACTGGTGGTCTTGCTGCCACCCCTTCTCCAAAGTCAAGTATTTAGGGACTTTAATGACATTTACAAAGTATCTTCATTGCAACACCAAGATTAGTGTTTGATTGGATAACAAGGGATGATAGTCTAACCATAAAGGTGATTATACATAATAATTTTCTTTAAATAAGCTCAGAATTTAAATATATTTGCTGAAAAAGAAAAATTTGTTTCACAATGTAATAAAAACCCATGTCACTTTCTATAAACATGAAGTCTATGAAAAACTAATACCATGAAAATACTTGTTAAATTCTAGTTACATACCACACTGCCTGCCAAAGGCTAAGTCCTAGCTCCATCTCAGGGAGAGATTAATGAGTTAGCACCAAACTGAGCCTTTCTCCTCAATAGGAAAAAAAAGGATGGAAAGATTTCAAAAGAAATGGCTTTTTCCCAGTATGATGATGCACCCTTGTAATTCCAGAGACTCTGGAGGCTGAGGTAGAGGATTGCTGGTTCAAGGCCAGCCTCACCAATTTAGCAGGACACTGTTTCAACATTAAAAAAAAAAAAAATATTAAAACAGGGCTGGGGCTGTAACTCAGTGGTAAAGTGCCCTGGGTTCAATCCCCAATGCCAAAAAAACAAAGAAGTTGATTTTTTTTCATTCAAGGCCCTGGGTTTAATCCCCCAACATCAAACATATATAAAATAAATAACTTTTTAAAATATTTAATGTGTACTAAATAAAATCCTGTCGCACATTGCCAGAGATTATGTTTCAAACTTTGGGGAACATTGGCATAATGTTTCCAAGTCCAAACTCCTGTGTCTGACAGGCTGAGTTTAAACTCAGATCATCTCCTTGCATATAGTTGTTCACTGTTACACTACTTCCCTGAATCTGTTTTCTTACCTGTAAAATAGAAGTAAGAATAAATCCTACTTTACAGTTCTATTTGTCGATATTAAATGAGATAAGGCATGCACAACATTTGGCATCATGCCCAGTGGTATGTGCCTTGAAAATGTCAGTCATTTTAAAGCATGAAGTCACAGTCGTAACTCCAGCATCAGGATACTTTCTGGAATTATTAGCTTCCTACTTTACCTCCCTAACCTCAACTTTAAGATCCTTGGCTTTGACATCATCTCTTCACTTTCCAGGTGCAAAAGTACTTCCCTGAAATTTTTATTTCAACTACGGAATTAGGAGACTAATTCAATTAAAAGCAACTTATGGAAGGGGCATAGAAGTTTATGACCCAGGTGGGATTATGGGTAAAGTTATCCAGGTAATGTATAGTCTGTATGACTTCCCATAATCTTCATGGGTTCATAATCCACAGATATTTTTGGGGTGAAAACCTACTGTGTGTACAACTCTATGACAGCTTCTGTGCTGATGGTCCTGGTGAATTCTGGGCTAATGTCTGTAACACACTCTAAGGGGCTGACTGAGCTATGGACCATACAAACTAGAGCCACTTTCAGTGGAGAGGAACAAACTACAAGGAATAAAATTATAGCTTGCTTAGAATTGTACTCTACATTTCCCTTTGGCTTCTGATTTTTTTCTCAGTATAATTTGAGGTGTTGACAACGGACCACAAAAATCTAAGTGGTTTTGGATACCAAGCCATTTTGGGAAGTACCTTTCTCTCTTTTGAATTTCTGCTCGCTAAAATTAGCAAGCATAATTGAGATTAGATTTGATGGATGTAAAACTACAGAAAGACTGATTTCTGATGAAAAATGCTCATTTATCATACATGTTCTGATTTGATAAAACTATAGTATCATTACTAAAAGGTAGTAATAGATGTATAAGTTTCTATGGTCTTAACATATTGGTTAGTTTAAAAATGCATAGATTGTTCTGAAAGGGGAAATGTAAAAGGTATTTTTTCAACTTTTTAGAGGCACAAATTTTTAAAAATCTGGTCATGTCTATGACATCTTGATAGTATATTGAATTATTGCCAGGTTTCCCTAGTTTATTAGCTAATGTGAATTATGGCTAAATTATTAATAGAAGTTAAAAGCTAATTATTGAAATTATAGTGTGGCTTATTGGATTTTTAGAAAATTCTCTCCAGATTATATTTCCATATTACTTTTATAATAGTCTTGTATAAATGACCTGAATAAACACAGTTTTTCTTTAGTCTTATGCAATAAAACAGGATTCTATAGAAGAAAGCTAGTTTACTGTAGTTATAGTCTTTGGAGAAAAACATCATGCAGCATTGCTTTTCATTGAGATGATTCATAGATCCAGGTTTTATGAAACATAAATCTTGTATAGTTTTGGAGTACTTCTTCCAGAAAAAAGAGAATACCCAAACAATTGACTTTTGTAAATAAAAAGAAAGAAAGAAAGAAAGAAAAAGAAAGAAAGAAAATGACCCTGTGAACATATAGTAAAGTCTCTTGTATTATCTAAGAAAAAAAAAGGGAGGGACCCCGAGGCTTCACCCTCATCATCTTTACAGTAATAGCACCTCTGATTAAGATATATTACCATGGAAATTTCTGAGTGCTCTGGTTTCCAAATTAATGAAAAAGGGATGGCCAGTCTTGCCAACAATCATTTACCTGCACCAAATGATGAATTATTCTGACAGTGTTCCCTTTCAAGTTTTATTTTTTCAGATATGATAATTATCAATTTAGCATATGCAATTTTCAAAAGAAAATGCCAAAATTATAATTAGCCACTTTCATGAAAAATAAAATGAATTTGTCTCAGAGACTAATTTGTCATAGAAATCAAAGTGTAAAGAGAACTAGGGATAGTTATGAATTTTTAGGAGTGAGGATGTTGCTCAGTGGTAGAGTGTCTTCCTAGCATGTACAAGTCCCTGGATTTGATCCCAACACCAGAAAAAAAATTTTTTTTTTAATCATGAGAGAAAAAAATATTTGTTTCTCTGGAAGGCAACACTGTTTCTAAAACTACTTTTTAAAAATTAAATTATTTATTCTAATTTGTATACATAATGGCAGAATGCAATTCACTTCATATCCCACATATAGAGCACAATCCTTCAAGTCACTGATTGTACACAAAGTATTTTCACACCATTCATGTCGTCATACATGTACTTACAATAATGATGTCTAACTCATACCACCATCATTCCTACCCCTTTGCCCCCTCCCTTCCCCTTCCTTCCCTTTGCCCTATCTAAAGTTCCTCCATTCCTCCCATGCCTGCCCCACTATTGCCATTATGAATCAGCAGCCTCATATCAAAGAAAACATTTAGCCTTTGGTGTTTTGGGGTTAGCTTGTGGTAAAGATCATTTAGCATTATATTCTCCAATTCCTTCATTTACCTGCAAATGCCATGATTTTACTCTCTTTTAATGCTGAGTAATGTTCCATTGTGTATAATATATACCAAAGTTTCCCTAACCATTCATCTACTGAAGGGCATCTGGATTGGTTCCACAATTTAGCTATTGTGAATTTTGTTGCTATAAACATTGATTTGCTGTGTCCCTGTAGTATGCTGTTTTTAAGTCTTTGGGGTATAATAAACCCGAGGAGTGGGATAGCTGGGTCAGATGGTGATTCCATTCCAAGTTTTCCAAGGAATCTCCATACTGCTTTCCATATTGGCTGCACCAATTTCCAGTCCCACCAGCAATGTATAAGTGTACCTTTTCCCCCTACTTCCTCACCAACACGTATTGTTGTTTGTATTCTTGATAGCTGCCATTCTGATGGAGTGAGATAAAATCTTAGAGTAGTTTTGATTTGCATTTCTCTAATTGCTAGATGTTGAACATTTTTTCATTTGTTTGTTGATTGACTGTATTTCTTCTTCTGAGAAGTGTCTATTCAGTTCCTTGGCCCATTTATTGATGGGTTATTTGTTTTGTTTTGTTTGTTTGTTTTGGTGTTAATGTTTTTGAGTGATTTATATGTCCTAGAGAGGTTAGTGCTCTATCTGATGTGCTTGTAGTAAAGATTTGCTCCCATCTGTAGGCTATTCACCTCACTGGTTGCTTCTTTTGCTGAGAAAAGCTTTTTAGTTTGAATCCACCCTATTAATTGATTCTTGGTTTTAATTTTTGTGCTTTAGGAGTCTCGTTAAGGAAGTTCGGGCCTAATCTGACATGATAAAGATTTGGACTTACTTTTTCCTCAGTTAGGCACAGGGTCTCTGGACTAATTCCTAGGTCCTTGACCTACTTTGAGTTGAGTTTTGTGCATGGTGAGAGATAGGGGTTTAGTTTGATTTTGTTGCATATGTTCTCCCAGCACCATTTGTTGAAGAGGCTACCTTTTCTCCACTGTATGTTTTTAGTGCCTTTTGTAGTATGGGATAACTGTAGTTATGTGGGTTAGACTCTGTGTCCTTTATTCTGTACCATTGGACTACATGTCTATTTTGGTGCCAATACCATGCTGTTTTTTTATTATTTATTTTTATTTTTTATTTTTTTTTTACTATTGCTCTGTAGTATAGTTTAAGGTCTAGAATAATAATGCCACCAGCTTCACTCTTCTTGCTAAAGATTGCTTTGACTATTCTGGGTCTCTTATTTTTCCCAGAAGAATTTCATGATTGCTTTTTCTATTTCTATAAGGAATATTATTGGGATTTTGATTGGGATTGCATTGAATCTGTACAGTGCTTTTGGTAGTATGGTCATTTTGACAATATTAATTCTGCCTGTCCAAGAACAAGGTTGATCTTTTCATCTTCTAAGGTATTCTTTAGTTTATTTCTTTAGCATATTGTAGTTTTCATTGTAGAGGTCTTTCACTTCTTTCATTAATTTATTCCCAAGGTTTTTTTTTTTTTTTTTTTTTTTTTTTTTTAGGCTACTGTAAATGGGGTGGTTTTCCTAGTTTCTCTTTCAGTGGATTTGTCACTGATGTACAAAAATGCCTTTGATTTATGGGTGTTGATTTTATATCCAACTACTTTGCTGAATTCGTTTATTAGTTCTAGGAGATTTCTGGTGGAATGTTGTGTCTTCTAGGTATAGAATCATATCATATGCAAATAGTGATAAATTGAGTTCTTTTCCTATTTATATCCCTTTAATTTCTTTCATCTGTCTGATTTCACTGGCTAGAGTTTCAAGAACTAGGTTAAATAGAAATGGTGAAAAAGGGCATCCCTGTCTTATTCCAGTTTTGAAACTGGAAAGGGATGTTCCAGTTTTGAAACTTTGAAATTGAAAGGGAATGTTTTCAATCTTTCTCCATTTAGAATGATGTTGGCTAGGGGCTTAGCATAGATATTCTTTACAATGTTGAGGTATGTTCCTGTTATCCCTAGTTTTTCTAGTATTCTGAACAAGACGTGATGCTGTATTTTATCAAATGCTTTCTCAGCATCTATTGAGATGATCATATGGTTTTTATCTTTGAGTCTATTGATGTGGTGAATTACATTTATTGATTTCCATATGTTGAACCAACCTTGCATCCCTGGGATGAACCCTACTTGATCACGGTGCACTATCTTTTTGATATGTTTTTGTATTTGATTTGCCAGAATTTTATTGAGGATTTTTGCATCTATATTCATTAGAGATATTGGTCAGAAGTTTTCTTTCTTTGTTGTGTCTTTCTCTGGTTTTGGAATCAGGGTGATATTGGCCTCATAGAATATGTTTGGAAGTGTTCCCTCTTTTTCTATTTCATTAAATAGTTTGAGAAGTATTGGTGTTAGTTCTTCTTTAAAGTCTGGTAGAACTCAGTTGTGTATCCATTCGGTCCTGGGCTTTTCTTGTTTGATAGGCTTCTGATGGCATCCTCTATTTCCTTGCTTGAAATTGATCTGTTTAAATTGTGTATATCATCCTGATTTAGCTTGGGCATATCATATGTCTCTAGATATTTGTTGATAACTTTGATGTTTTCTATTTTATTGGAATACAAATTTTAAAAATAATTTCTAATTATCTTTGTATTTTGGTAGTGTCCGTTGTGATATTTTCTTTTTCATCATGGATATTAGTAATTTGAGTTTTTCTTTCCTTCTCTTCATTAGCATGGCTAATGGTTTATCAATTTTATTTATTTTTCAAAGAACCAACTTTTTGTTTTGTCAGTTTTTTCAGTTGTTTCTTTTGTTTCAATTTTATTGATTTCAGCTCTGATTTTAATTATTTCCTGTCTCCTACTGCTTTTGGGGTAGATTTGTTCTTCTTTTTCTAGGGCTTTGAGATAGGTCATTTGTTTGTTGACTTTTTTTTCTTTGAAGGAATGAATGCATGAACTTTCCTCTTAGAACTGCCTTCATAGTGTCCCAAAGATTTTGATATGTTGCATTGGTGTTCTCATTTACCTCCAAGAATTTTTAAATCTCTTCCTTGGAATCTTTTGCAACTCATTGTTCATTCAATAGCATGTTATTTAGTCTGCAGGTGTTGGAGTAGCTTTTATTTTTTATTGTATCATTGATTTCTAATTTCATTCCATTGTGGTCTGCCAGAATGCAGGGTAATACCTCTACTTTTTCGTATTTACTACTATTTGCTTTGTGGAATAATATATGGTCTATTTTAGAGAAGGATCCATGTGTTGCTGAGAAGAAAGTGTGTTTGCTTGCTAATGGATAATATACTCTATATATGTCAGTTAAGTCTAAGTTATTTGTTGTATTATTATTGAGTTCTATAGTTTCTTTGTTTAGCTTTTGTTTGGAGGATCTATCTAGTGGTGAGAGAGATGTGTTAAAGTTACCCAGAAGTATTGTGTTGCACTCTATTTGACTCGAACTTGAGAAGAGTTTGATTGGTGAATGTAGATGCTCCATTGTTTGGGACATATATATTCATAACTGTTATGTCTTGTTGATGTATGGTTCCCTTAAGCAGTATGAGATGTCCATCTTTATCACTTTTGACTAACTTTGGCTTGAAGTCTACTTTGTTTGATATGAGGATGGAAACCCCTGCTTGCCTATGTAGACCATGTGAATTGTATATTTTATGCCAACCTTTCACCTTCAGTCTGTGGGCATCTTTTCCTATGAGATGAATCTCTTGGAGGCAGCATATTGTTGGGTATTTTTAAAAATCCAATCTACCAGCCTATGTCTTTTTATTTGTGAGGCCATTAACATTTAGGGTTATTATTGAGACATGATTTGTTTATTTTTGGTATTTAGCTTGATTTGGTTTCTTCTTTGGCCATCTTTCCCTTTATTGTAGTTCTTCCCTTTGCAGATTTTCATTGTTGGTTTTCATTTCCTCCTCCTGGAATATTTTGCCAAGAATGTTCTGTAATGCAGGCTTTTTTTCTGTAAATTCTTTTAGCTTTTGTTTATCATGGAAGATTTTTATTTCATTGTCAAATTTGAAGCTTAATTTTGCTGGATTTAAGATTCTTGGTTGGCATCCATTATCTTTTTGAGCTTGGTACATGTTGTTCCAGGATCCTCCTGGCTTTCAGAGTCTGGGTTGAAAAATCTGCTGAGATTTGAATTGATTTTCCCTCATAAGTAATCTGATTTTTCTCTCTTGTGGCCTTTAAAATTCTATCCTTATTCTTTATGTTAGACATTTTCATTATAATGTGTCTTGGTGTAGATCCATTGTAATTTTGTGCATTTGGTGTTCTATAGGCCTCTAGTATTTGATTTTCCAATTCATTCTTCATCCTTAGGAAATTTTCTGATATTATTTCATTGAAGAGATTGTACATTCCTTTGGTTTGAATTTCTGAACCTTCCTCTATCCCAATAAATCTTAAATTTGGTCTTTTGATGGTATCCCATAATTCTTGGATGTTCTGTTATGGTCATCTTTATTGTGAGGTCAACTTTATTTTCAAGACTGTATATTTTGTCTTCATTGTCTGAAGTCCTGACTTCCAAGTGATCTAGTCTGTTGGTTGTGCTATGGAGTTTTTTAATTGGCTTATTGTTTCTTTCATTTTGAGGATTTCTGTTTTTTTTTCTCCAATATCTCTCTTTCTTGAAGTAATCTCTTGCAACCTGTATTTGCTCTCTTATCCCTTTGTTGGTGTGATCAATGGTCACCTGAATTTGTTCTCTTATCTCTTTGTTGGAGTAATCAATATTTGCCTGTATCTGCTTACTTAGGTCATTCTCTAATTCCAAATCATTTTAGTTATGTATATTCTAAACTCCTTCTCTGACATTTCACCTACTGTGCTATCTATGGATTCTATTGTAGTTGTATCTTGGTTTGTTTGGGGCCTTTTCTTCCTTGTTTTTTTCATGATGTTTATGTGTTTCCCTCTCTTGCAGTGAAGATATGAGGTATTACAGCTTCTGCCCTATTGTCTTATAGTGTCCCTACAGGTTACCAATACCTCACTTTTAAGGGAGAGATCAATAGTACAGCATTCAATGTACCCAACATGCAGCCAGGTAGAAGCAGTTAGCATTTATTTTTACATTTACAGTTTTGTTACTATAATCAGAAATGAGGAGTTTGGTTATCTTCTACCATATAGTCAATAGGTTTGCATAATGGTTTACAGTTTCTGATGGTGGAAGGGGGGGTACTGGGGGGTTGGCTGAGATGTTTATGAGGTAGGATGTGAGAATATGGAGGTATTAGATTATATGACTAGTGAGAAGGGTAATCCTAAGAAGTTGGCTGTTAGTAAGAGAAACAAGAGTAGGTATGCAAGACTCCCTGTTACCTCAGCAACAGGATAACTGTAGCACCCCAGTAGAGAAACCTCTGGTGCCACCAGGCCCACAGGGACCTTGGTGACATCTTACCAGGTCCTTATTATTGTCCCTTGATATAAGCGGTGCTATCCCAGTTTCATGGTGTGTCAGCCTCAAGCCTGTATGTTTCCTGATGTTGGGCTGTAGAGCCACGCTTTGGTGAATAAGGAATCCCAGCATGGGTGGCTCTCCTCATGGGCTGGGGGTGGCTCTCCCCCAACTCTGGGCCACAGTGGCATGCGGCAGGCCAGGCTCTCCCTCCCTAACACTACTTTTTAAAATTTTGGTACCAGGGATTGAACTCAGGGGCATTCAACCACTGAGCCACATCCCCAGTCCTATTTTGTATTTTAGTTAGAGACGGTCTCACTGAATTGCTTAGTGCCTCACTTTTTCTGAGGCTGGCTTTGAACTCGTGATCTTCCCACCTCAGCCTCCCAAGCTACTGGGATTATAGGCATGTGCCACCCTGCTTGGCCCTAACATCACTTTTAAAAGAAAGTTCTCTAAACATTATTCATAGAAATAATGGTTTTATAAGCTATTTTGAGTATTGTCAGTTGACAAAGGCAGCTGAATTTTTAAATGGCTACTGGGTAGAAACAGCTCTGCAGGGAGTAATTCATAGGATGGAATGAACCAGAAGCCATTTACCAACCAATTAACCAAAGCCTAAATGTGAAAGAAACATGCTAAAAAAATATGAACTATAATCCTGGTACTTCCAATTCCTTCTTAATAAGGTGTTGGTGAAATTGACTGGAAGAAATGGTTTTTGATTTTGTTCTTTAGATTTTCTTTGCTCTTTGTCCTTGTTCTTTGTAAGTTTCATGGATAATTAGGGGAATTTTGTAGATGAACACATTACCTTTATTTTTTATTTTATTTTTTAAAAATATATTTTAGTTATTGATAGATCTTTATTTTATTCATTTATATGTGGTACTGAGAATCGAACCCAGTGCTTCACACATGCTAGGCAAGTGCTAACTTACTATAGTCACAACTCATTTATGATCTTTTCCATATTGTAGTTACTTGGCAAACCCTTCCTCCTGGGCCCACTCTCCCCCATGGCAGATGGTTATCTACAGCTTGCTGCTTTTTCCACCTACCTAATACTTCATGCCTGAGAAGATTGATTTATGTAACATCACTCAGTTTCCTGGCTTTTGATTGAAAGATTTTTTTGTTAACATGAAAGGCAAGAGCCTTTCACTAGAGAATATGGCATGGTCCCATTGATTAGTTATTGGGGGAGCTTTTGACACTGTACGCACTGGTAGATTACTTACGAGAAATTTGGTCATTTCTCTAAAAGATGATAAAAAATTGTCCTCAGATTCATATCTTGTGGGAATAAAGGTTTAGTTTGTCTCAATAGGTGCTGATGGGGTGGGTGTAAAAGAGAACATGGATTTCTTCAACTGGTGACGAAGAAAGGAATTCTGATGATTGGCTTTGATCCCCAAAATATAACTTATGCTAAGTGATTTTTTTCATACTTCTTCATCTCCTGGTATTCAATATGAAGTACCGAAGGTATTTAACATGATGATTTTGGTTGTTCTCAGAATATGACATCATGTCATGATGTGCTAAGGATGTTTCCCGTGTCTAACAAAGGTTGGAGGGAATAGCAAAAATAGATGCTGAGGCCAGGTGCAGTAGTGCACACCTATAATCTCAGTGACTTGGGAGGCTGAGACAAAAGGATTATAAATTCATGTGGACAATTTAGCAAGATTCTCTGTCCAGAGGAAAAAGAATGGAGGGATGGGACCTAGGGGTATAACTCAGTGGTAGAATTTTCCTAGGTTAAATCCCCAGTTTCACAACAATCCAGGAGAATTTACAAGACACATAACTGATACCAAAATCAATTATGAAGATTGCAGTATAAAAATTTCAAAGTAAATTGTTGAGAATTGGGTAGACACTCCTTCCAAAAAGTACAAAGAAGTTAAGTGGCTAAAGATCAAGGAGGGCTTTTTGAGGATTTGTTTGGACAGAGCTACACTATGAGTCCTGCCTGCACACTGCATGTATTTTGTTCAAGGATGTTCTTCTCACAGGTCATTCCATGAATTAGTCTAGCCCTATTGAACACTTTTTGCTAGCAGAGTCCTGAGGTGGCACAAGGCATCACATGGCAAGAGACAGGGAGTATATGTGTGTTTCTTCAGGTCTCACTTTCATAAAGCCACTTGGATTCAATAATGGGGGCTTTATCCAAATGCCCATATCTTACCCCAATCATCTTCCAAAGGCCTCACCTCTAAACATTATAGATTAAAATTTCTACACATGAAGACTTGGGGTGGAGTACACTCAAGTCATATCCAAATCATGGCAGAGGGTTTTCTCTAGGCCTCTGAAAGCTTGTTGGATGCTCCTGACCACCACTGGATTGGTGCCAACTTCCACTTGAGGAAAGCACTCCATGGCAGCAGAGAGGAGGGCTATGCTTGAAAGGTGGTGTTTTGTCTTTCAACCAGTCTTTCTAATGACCCTCAGAGAATATATGAGGAATCCACACTAAGAAGGTTGGCCTGAGATTGATTTTATATATATATATATATATGATGTATAGAACATATATATATTTATACATATATATATGCACATATACATACAGTATATATACACATATAGAATTGAACACAGGGGTGCTTTACCACTCAGCTACATCTTCAGTGCTCTTAAAACAGGTGGGTTTGTTTTTGGAATTTTGAGATAGGGTCTCACTAAGATACTGAGATGGGCCTTGAACTTATGGTCTCTTGCCTCAGCCTCCTGAGTAGCTGGGATTACAGTTGTACCCCTACCTGACCGGAAATCATTTTAAAAGAGATACTTCCTAAAAAGTCTTACTGGAGGATTGATAGGATGCCAATAGCAAGCAGCCATGAGGAGTGGATGGAAGGAAAACCAAGGTTGGGGTAGAAGAAATAGAGAAAATTCATTGCCTGTGGCCAAACATTCCCAGTGAGGGATTTGAAAGTGTCTGTCTGTTTGAAACATCATGCCCGTAAACCCAGCAGGTATGATACCATTTTATCAGAGTACCATTCCAGTACTCCAGTCCAGTATAAACTTTCCTCCTTTCCCATACTGTGGTAGCATACTGGCTGGGAAAACATGAGAGGGAGTGGGAACAAGCTCCTTGCCTATAGTTCTGCCCACAGAAGGGCCCTGCTGGGAAGTGGGAAACTAAAAGTAGAATGTTCTATTACTTGAGAGAGAAGAAACTGATGGGTCTGCTCATGTTGTCATGTAGGTGGAAGAGGAAGACCTATCCTTACTGAACAGATCTTTTTTCCTTTTTTATTTTTGGCTGTGCCTGAGGATGAATCCAGGACCTTGAACATGCTAGGCATGCACTGTACCACTGAGCTACACCTCCAGTTCAGAATGAATAAACTAAAGAAAAAATGCTTAATTTAACTACAACAAAGTAATTTACCAAGTAAATGTTATACATGGCAAAGGACATATATCTAGAATATATAAAAAATTGATCACATCTTAATGATAAAAAGACAGTGATCTGATTTTGAAAATGAGTAAAAAATCTGAGCAGACATTTATTTTGAGTATATCTTTCTTTAAAGATAAACAAGTGGCCAATACTACACACGAAAAGGATGCTCAGTATCCTAAATGATCATGGAAATGCAAATCAAAACAATCACACCCAGGAGAATGGCTGTAATAAAAAAAAAGAGAAATAATAACAAGTGTTGGTAAGGAAGTAGAAAAATTGGAGCCCTCAGTGATTGCTTGTAGGAATGTAAACTGGGCCATTGCTTTAGAAAATAGTCTGGTACTTCTTCATAAGCTTAATCATAGAATTGCCATATGATCCCATGATTCTACTCCTAGGTATATAACCAAGAGAAATGAAAACATGTCCACAATATTCTGTACATGAATATTCACAGCAGCATTACTCATAATGTCTAGTAAGTAAAAACCAAACTGGCCATCAACTGAGTGGATCAACAAAATTTGATATCCATACAAAAGAGATATTATTTAGTCATAAAATGGAACTGAAGAGCTATACCATGAATAAATGTTGAAAACATTACACTGTAAAAGAAGCCACAAAAGATTGTTTGATTTCATTGATATGTCTAGAACAGGTAGATATATAAAGATACCTAAAGGTTTGTATACTGGCTAGTGAAGAGTAGTAGAAGGTAAGGGGAGAATTAAATTTTTTTTGGAGGGGGTGTGAAATGTTCCAAAATAGATTGTGTTGATGTATGCATAAAATGTGAATATACTAAAAACACTGAATTGCACACTTTAATCTGCAAGTTATATTGTACGTAATTGTAAAATAGTATGCAGGTCTGCTACTAGACTGGGAGTGTCTGGATGGCAGGGATGATTTCTTGGTAGTGGGGACTGAACCAGGGGCAGTTTACCACTGAGCTACATCCCCAGCTATTTTTATTTTTAATTTTTTTTTTAAAGAGAGAGAGTGAGAGAGGAGAGAGAGAGAGAGAGAGAGAGAGAGAGAGAGAGAGAGAGAGAGAGAGAGAGAATTTTTTTTTAATATTTATTTTTTAGTTCTCGGCGGACACAACATCTTTGTTGGTATGTGGTGCTGAGGATCGAACCCGGGCCGCACGCATGCCAGGCGAGCGTGCTACTGCTTGAGCCACATCCCCAGCCCTTATTTTTAATTTTTGATACAAGATGTCCCTCAGTTACCCAGAAAACTTGGGATCCTCCTGCTTCAGCTTCCGGTGTCACTGGAATTACCTGCATAGGCCACCAGGACCAGTTGCATGTTACCTTTTCTTTGGGCAGTTACACAGACACTCAACACATATTTCTTGAGGAATAAGCACACTTTCATACTGTTGCTGATGTTCATACAATGTTTCAAAGCACTCTGCAAATTTCAAAGCATTTTTTTCACCCACTGCAGCAGTTCCTTTGTGCTTCATTAACAACCCTGAAGATGATCCCAGTAGGTGGTATTAGATTATTACTGATGCCTATTGTAAAAGCAACCATGCAAGAGGGAAAGTGCAAAAACAAACAAATAATAAATAAATAAAAATACATTCTGTCTGCTCAATTTTATTCAGTGGAGCTCTCCTCAAGTGCATCTGCCTTGCATTGCTCCTGCGCCCGAGAGAAGGAATACACTTACATATTTTACAATCAGCACCACTCTGGGAGACTGATTCCCAAAGGGCCATGTAACAGTACAGCAATGAGGGTCAGTTGCGGGGCAAGAAACCAAAGAACTGAGATTCCTTTTCTGAGCAAACATAGCGATGAGGCCAGTGGGATTTTCGCTTCGGGATATTGGACCCAGTCTCCTCAAATACTTCTTACCAGAAGGTTTGAGTTAGCTGGGTGTCCCATGACCACCGTCTCAACAGCATTTAGTTTAACAGTCTTCCAGGCCCCGAATTCAGCAATCTAGGTTTTGGTACCCCGCTGGCCAACTCTCATGCTTGGGTAAAGAAACAGATTAGGCACACATCAGCCAGGACTTTTCCAGTTGGAGAGGTAGGAAGCCTCAAGCTCTCTGAAGAGGACTTCGATGCTTTTTCCAACTGGGACTAGGACTCCTGGTTGGCTAGAGAATCCCTGGCCACAGGATGATTCAATGACGTCTTTTCTCAAGCCCACCGAAATGGCCCAGAAACCTTGGTCGCTTTCCAGCGGAGAGACCAGTGGGACCCAGACAGGGCCTGGGGCGTTCCCCGTGGGGCGGGGCGCGCCTGACTCACAGCTACCAAGGGGCAGGAGCGCAGGTGAGCCGCCGGAGCGGTCCCAGCGCCTCCGCCTCCCCGGCGCCCGCGCAGCGCTCCACCCCAGCCTGGGGGACGGGCGGAGGCTCTGGTCCACCGCCCTTGGGCTTCGAAGAGGGGTGGGCGGCGACGTGGGAGCTCCGGGACTGTGTGGCCGTGCCGGCCCCGGTAGGGTGCGCTGAGGCACCCCGGCTGCCACCGCCCGCAGGCACTGGGCGCGGCGGCCGCGGGAGCCGCAGGTGGTTCCCCGGGCCGGCCCTTTTCTCCTCCCCCTTTCCTTTCTTTTGCCTCCCCTCCCTCTCGCCCGGTGTCGGCGGCACTTCCCCCGCTTCCTCCTCCCTCTCCAATCGGGAGGGAGGGAAGGAGCCACCGGCTCTTTCCTGCCTGCCTGCAAACTTCAGCGGGACTCCCGGCTCCACTCGCCGCCGCGGCCACTGCCGCCCGCTCGGGAGCTGCTCCGGGAACTTCCTTTCGCTGTGCGGCAGGGCAATCCCGGCTGGTGGGAGGACGCCACCAGGCGCCGGGCGGCTTGGACCCCCGATCCCTTTCCTGGGCTACTGCCCGCCCGCGAGTCCGCTAGTCTGTCGGTGCGTCCTTCCTGCCCGGCCTCTCCCCCGCCGGCAGGAGCCGCGGAGCTTCCCCTCGGCGCCCAGCCGCTGCGGGGGACCTTTCTTTGTGTTGCATGCAGACTCGCGCCCCGCGCCGACGTGGGGCGGATTAAGGGCTGCGCTCGCCTGGGGCGGCCCGCGGCGCCGCCGGCCGGAGCCGCCCCCCGCCTCGCGCCATGCCCTTCCACCAGAGGACCGTGGAGCCCGCGCGGTTGCGCCGGCCCGAGTTGGCGGAGGCCGGGGCCGCGGGCGCGCCACTCTTCCGCTCGCTGGAGCAGGTCAGCTCGCATGCCTTAGTCTGCCTGCTGGCGCAGCTGGCCGACCTGTCGCGCTGCGCCGGGGACATCTTCGGCGAGCTCGAGGGCCAGGCAGCCGCGTTGGGCCACCGCACAGCTGAGTTGCACCGCCGCCTCGACGCCCTGCACGCCGCCGCCGCGCGCCTGGACCACCGCCGAGTGAAAATCCGTGAGTGGCCGGCGGGTCGGGGGAGGGGAACGCGGCGGGAGGCGCGGCCAGATGCTCCCTGCTGCCCCCTGGCGGCGCGGGTTCGGCTCTGGGGCCGCTGTGTGAGCCGGGAGCCCCGCGAGTGTAGGGTTCTCGGGTGGGGGCTGCCTGACCCGAGAGGGAGGCAACGTAGGTAGCAGGCGCGTGTGGCACCCTAGGTTTCTCGGCTTCTGGGAGATTCTTGGCTACCTTGGTGGAATGAGCGCGGAGTGTGACAATTGGGCTGTTCTGTCCTCTCAGTGAGAGAAGAGCCGCGGGTGCTGTATACAGAGGAGCAACCATGGGAAAGTGGCAGGGGAAGAAGGTAGCCCATTTGAGAAGCAAGGGTAGAACACTGACATGGATGTACATTCTTTAGACTTCTCGAGGATCTTTTTGGAAAAGTCGGGGGATCTCAGCAAGCATTGAGTCTGCTTGTTACCTTTCTGCCTAGCCGCGTGTTGTACCTGTGTTCTTACCTACAAACGAAACTGTAGATTTTTTAGTTCAGGTTTTTTTCCTGTTGGCCTTGAATTTTGTTTCCTCTCCCAGACTGACCCATCAGCTCTTTGTGATTCAGAGGATCTTGACCTTGAGCTGAGACTCTATTCATTCATCTTTGTCTGGCCTCCTCCAACCCTGAAAATCAAGTCTATGTCCTGACACAGTGATCTCCCTAAACACCCATTTCATCTCAGCAGCTTAACTGGAATTTCCTGCTGTCTCAAAGCAGAGAAACTTTGTGTGATGTCTATTTGGTTTCTCCCTTTTATGTTCGTGGACTTGGTCATAATCCTGAGTGTAAACTGGAGATGGTTGATGGATTGTAGGGTGGAGGGGAGATACTGGTGTAACGCCTAGATTTCAGCAGCTCAAGGTGAAATATTGCCTCACTTAGAATCACTTCATAAGCAATCTTGAATAGCTTGTTTTCCAACTTGCTAGAAAAACTTAGGTGTATATATATTTTTTTAAATTTTAAAATTGAACCCAGTGTCCCATGCATGCTAGGCAAGCGCTCTGCAACTGAGCTACAGCCCCAGCCCTATATTTTAACTACTCTACAGCCTAAGAGTTCAAACTTTCAATAAGTTAATTCCAGTAAGATTGCTCGCTATAATACCATCTTTCTCCAAGTTGTCCAGTTATGTGATGGTCTTACATTTTTATAGTTCACCTCTTTGATTGTGCTGTCAACACATTCTTATAAATTGTGGACAGCTCCTAACCTAGGTGAGTGGGAGGAGATGAGGATGGGAATCAGTGATCTCATGAAGTTGGAGGCAATCGGAATATATCTATCTAATGTGAATAATGAATGACCTGTGCATAGGATGTATTGTCTTAGAGGAATGTCACAGTCAACATGGCGATCATTAGTTGCTTCTATGTCTTTTCTGTAGGATGTGTGTACATGGGTGAATGAGAATTTCACCCTTGACCAACAATGTGATGAAGCAAATCTGACTACTGGATGAACTAATCTATTGTGGGAATTAAAAACAAGAGGAAGCACATTCTATTTAATGGAATGAAGTGTTGCCTGATTCTAGAATCAGAAAAGAAAGCCAATTAAGATCTTTATTTTTTATTTTTATTTTTGGCAGTACTAAGAATTGAATCCAGGTGTTCTCTACCACTGAGCTACCTCCCAGCCACCCCCCTCACCCCTTTGCCCACTTTTAAAAGTTGGAAACAGGGTCTTGCTGAATTGCCCATGCTTGCATTGAATTTGTGATCCTTCTGCCTCTGCCTCCTGAGTCACTGAGATTACAGGCGAGTATCACTGTACCCAGCTCCCCAGCCCTTTTTTTGTTTTCTTTGATACTGAGGATTGAACTCAGGGACACTTTACCACAGAGCTAAATCCCTAGTGCTTTTTTAAAAACATTTTTTAGTTTTGTATTTTGAGACAGTCTTACTGTTGTCCAGTCTGGCCTCCAGTTTGCTGAGGCTGGCCAGTTTGCTGAGGCAGGAGGACTTGAGATCCTCCTGCTCAGTCTCCCCAATAGCAGGGATTACAGGCCTGTGCCACTGTGCTCTGCCAGTTAATATCTTTAAACAAAATAAAACCAAAAACAAACAAAAAAGCAATGGGCTGTGGGTTTAACTCAGTGGCAGAGTGCTCAACTAGCTTGTGCAAACCCAGTCCCTGGATTTAATCCCCAGTATCTCTAAGAAGAGGGTGGGGTGGGTGGGCCAAGGTGGGAAGGAAAGCAGAACCAAGAAAAATTCCTGAAGGTCAAGAACTGCTTTGTTAGTTTTGTTTTGCATTTAAATATATGACTTTTCTCTCCTTTATGTGTATAAGTCTTAGTGGGCTACATGTCCATAACCAGAAATTACCTAAATTCTCTAAGTTAACTAAGGTTGTTCTTATTATAATGACTGAAATAATTCATTTCAAAACTTTTAATAAGTTGAATCTTAAATGGCTTTGATTTTATACCAGAAACCCTGGCTATGATCACAAAAGAAGGCTTTTATTGAATATAATTATGCCTAAGAGTATAAGTGCATATACAGAAGAAAGCTGAACTATAAAGACATTATTAGTTTTTGTGGTTTTTTTTCCCTACCTTTGCATGCTTTTTTATATGCCAGAAAGCAAAGAACTGCCTATTCATTCTTTCTATTTAGCATCTGTTAGGATTCTTTAAAAACAAGGCTTCAAACCTATTCCTGCGTAAAAGTTACAATTTGAAGTTATTTTAGTCTTGTTTTAGGTAGGTCTTCAGAATAATATACTCCATTAGTATGTGTGGACATCTAGATTCTTAGACTTGGAATTGACTATGAAGGCCATTCATCTGTTTCACGAACACCTAACCAGAGAGGAAATCCAGGCCAAAAGAGTTGGAGTGTTTTACCCTGGATTAAGAGATGATGAATAGTACATCCCTTCTAGACCCCAACCTTCAATTGACCTGCCTGCTGTCCCACTGCTTATGAAGCTTCCCTTTAGGTCCAAATAGAGAACAAAGTGTAGATACATTTCATAAAAGATCTCCCTCGGAGCAAGTGATGTTCCAGCTAGCTTCCCAAAAGACAGGGGGCAGGACAGCACAATCACTGGTTGATGGGGTTCTTCTGTAATATAAGATGTCATTGAAATGATTTTTAAATGTGTAGACTATCTTTGCTATATACAAACAACATTTTGGTTCTATGGTCAGTCCTGCTGGCCTCAATGGTTTTTTTTTTTTTTTTAATATTTATTTTTCAGGGGCTGGGGTGGTGGCTCAGTGGTAGAGCGCTCACCTAGCATGCATGAGGCACTGGGTTCGATCCTCAGCACCACATAAAAGCAAAATATTGTATCCACCTAAAACTAAAGATACATAAATAAATACTTTAAAAAAATTATTTTTCAGTTTTCGGTGGACACAACATCTTTATTTTATTTTTATGTGGTGCTGAGGATCGAACTCAGCGCCCTGGGTTCGATGCCCAGCCAGGCAAGCACGCTATCACTTGAGCCACATCCCCAGCCCATGGCCTCAATGATTATTAGGAATATTTCATCAAGCTTATTATTAAATATTATGGATAACAAGTCATCCAAAATGTTGTTTGTTGTTGTCACAAATTGGCAAAGACACACATTACTATTCTCCTAGTCATTGAAGGCTCCCCTTATGATTTCTTTGACATCTCCAGGCTGGGAAAAGTGTTCCTATGGCACTCCCCTGGCCCCAGGATGAGCATCAGTATGTGTCTTCATCATCCATTTACCAGGGGCACTGAAATGGTATATCCATATCAGCGTCTCTCTGCCAGATAGCAAGCTCCTTGAAGCTAAGGATTGCCACAGTTTTGTTTTTCTTGAGCATAGAATGGTGCCTGGAATGTAATACCTTAATAAATGTTTGTTCTGAACTAATACAAATGTTTCTTAGTGCTTTTTATCTGGAAGAATAACTACAAAAGCCTTGGGGAAAAAATACTATTATTTTTCTGTTGCAAATCTAAGTGAGCAAGACAGTTACTTAAAAAAAAAAACTTTAATTTCCTATATTTTAAAAGTTTTGAACTCAGCTGCCAAAATCTCCTTTTTGTAAAAGTCAGACTTCATTAATTTTGCTGACAAAATAAGGCCTCATTGAAAATGAGTGTGATGGTGTATGCTTGTAATCCCCATAGCTTGGGAGGCTGAAGCTGGAGGATAACAAGTTCAAAGCCAGTCTCAGCAATTTAGTGAGGCCCTAAGCAATTTAGCAAGACCCTGTCTCTAAATAAAATATAAAGGAGGATGTTGGGGGGCCGCAGCCAAGTCGGAATGGCCCCTGGCATTTTGCCAGGGGTGGTGATGGTGGGGGCGGTGGCGCCAAGCCATTGGGATGATGATGGTTAGGTTGGGCTGTGTGTGATTGCTGTGGCTGGATGGTGCTGGATTGAGGCGGGCTGTGTATTCAGTTGTGTATTGGACCCCTGCTGCCTGGGCACCCACTACTTTTGAGTTCTCGAAGTTCCCGTTGAGTTCAGGTTGAGCTCAGGTGGGGATTCCTGGAGAGTTCGTGTGGTTGGTGGAGTTCCGGTGGAGGGAGTTCCGATTGTTGTGTGGTGTTCCGTGGGTGGTGTTCGTGGGAGTTCGGAAATAAAGTTTGTTCCTGCTTGAGTGACTCCTGATTTGTGCCCAGCCAGACTGCCCCAGAGGGTTAGGGATGTGCCTCAGTAGTTAAGCATTCCTGAGTTCAATCCTTGGTACCCAAAAGAAAAAAAAAAGTAGCAACCTCTAGAAATGTGAATAGTTATATCTGGGCTCTGTGAACAGTCAAAAGAGACTTTGCTATGCAGAAATCAATGCAAACTGAACCCAAGAGCCTTGTTTGTTTATTTATTTATATATTTATTTGTCTATTTATTTATTTTGATGCCAGGATTGAACCCAGGGACATTTAACCACTGAGCCACATCCCAGCCCTTTATAAAAATATTTTTTATTTTGAGATAAGGGCCTTTACTAAGTTGCTGAGACTGGCTTTGAACTTGCAGTCCTCCTGCCTCATCCTCTGGAGATGCTAGGATTATAGGCATGCATCATCACATGCCTGGCTTCTGTTTTATATGTATATTTTTAATCTGTGTGTATGTATGTGTAAGATAAATAGCTTTACTGAGATAAAATTATTACACTATATAATTCACCCACTTAAAGTGTACAGTTTGGTGGTTTTTAGTATGCTCAGAGTTGTGCAATGTAACCACAGTCAATTTTAGAACATTTCCATCATTCCAAAAGAAAGTCTCATGTTCATTAGCAGTTATTCTCCATTTCCTTTTAACATTTCCACCCCTAGACAAACGGTGAATCTACTTTCTGCCCCTATAGATTTGACTAGTCTGGATATTTCATACAAGTGGAATCATACAATATGTGGTACTGACTTTCTGCACTTAGTACAGTGTTTTACAGTTTAAGTCTCCCCTGGCCCCCTTATTTTTCTTTCTTTCCTTCTCATGGGGCTGGGGATTGAATCAAGGACTTTATGTTAAGCAAGTGCTCTACCACTGAGCCTAGATTCTTAGCCCCATGATTTATTTCTTTTAATAATTAATACTAACACTTCTCATGCAATTCTTTCATTATTAAAAAATCATGGTGGCACACCCTTGTAATTCCAGCTACTCTGGAAGCTGAGGCAGGAGGAATGCGAGTTTGAGGCCAGTCTCAGCTATTTAGAAAGAACTTGTCTCAAAATAGAAAAGTTAAAATGGCAGAAGTTCAGTAGTAGAATGCCCCTGGGTTCAATAATAGAGGGAAAAACAAACAAACAAACAAAAAGTGAGGCTTTACAGAGGGAGAAATGGAAGTTCTAGAGTTGGTAAGAGGTCTATACAAGACAGACTTGAGTCTTCTGATTTTGAATCAAAAACTCTCTTCACCTTAAATGTACTATCTGGGATTTGGGGGGTTAGCTCAGTGGTAGAGCTTGTGCTTAGCCCTTGTAAGCCTTTGAAGCGCTTCCCTGGATGAATGAAATGTAATTGTTGAAAAAGATTAGGAAAAGATGGTTTGTTTGCCTTAAAAATAAAAGTTTTTAGAAAACCAGATTTTTTTTTTTTTCTATTGGAGTCCATTAGTGAGCCAGAAATGGTGGCTCATGCCTGTAATCCCAGTGACTTGGGAGGCTGAGGCAAGTTATAGACAGCCTTAGCAACTTAGAGAAACCCTATCTCAAAATAAATAAAAAGATGGGATGTAGCTCGATGATAGAGTGCCCTGAGTTCAGTGCCCCCTGCCACACAAACAACAAAAAATGGATTCCAGAAATGTTCCAAGTTGAGAGAGGTTGGCTGTACTGCACAACTATGGGGACCTCTTCACATCATAGTATGTGCTCAGCCTGTGCACCTGTACATGATGGCCTTGGAACACTGTGTAGTTTTTAGAGGTGAGCTATATGTTGTTCAAGATAACTGGTTACCTGGGAGTGTAGCTTAGTGGCAGACATGTGTTTACTATGTGTGAGGTTCTGGATTCAATACCCAAAACCCACCCCACCAAAAAAAGATAGCTGGTTGGCAGAAAGATCCTATAGGCCCTGTCTTTTCATAGACAGGTATGAGAATTTGAAAGAGTAGGCTCATACTTCTGAGTAGTGTTCTAGGTGTTAAGTCACAACAGACTGTCCTCCGACCTAACTAGAAGTTTGGCTAGTCCTGATGTCAGAATGTCTTTGTTTCCTCAGAACAAACCTTTTCTGCAAAATATTTGTCAGGGTTCTAAAGATAGCAAAGAGACTTCTCTGTTGTTGTTGTTGTTCTTTTTTTGGTACTAGGGATTGAACCCAGGGGCACTTAACCACTAGCCACATCCCCAGCACTTTTTATCTTTTCTTTTTTCTTGTTCTTCTTCTTTTTTTTTTTTTTAATAGGATCTTTTTTAAAAATTTATTTTATTTATTTTATTTTATTTTTTTAATAGGATCTTGCTAAATAGGGTCTCACTAAATTGCTGAGGCTGGCTTTGAACTTACAATTCTCCTGCCTTAGCCTCCTGAGTTGCTGGGATTACAGGCACGCACCACCAGGCCTGCCACTTCTCTGCACTTCTAAGAACAAGTTATGTGGCTATTTTTGTGCCTGCTTATAAACGTTTCTCTCCAGTGAAATTGGCATAAGACTTGATTTCATTGAAACATTGCATCTGGATGCGTGCCTATAACACCAGTCACACAGGGCTGGGAGTGGGGTTGGGTGGCGGAAGTGAGACAGAAGGATTGCAAGTTCAAAGTCAGCCTCAGTAATTTAGTGAGACCCTGAGCAATTTAGTGAGACCTTGTCTCAAAATAAAAAATAGAAAGGGATAGGGTTGTGGCTTAGTGGTGAAATGTGCCCCTGGGTTCAATCCTCAGTACCAAAAAAAAAAAAAAAAAAAAAAAGAAAAGAAAAGAAACACCACATACTATAGAGAATGTTTGTGAGGATGTGGCTTCCACCCACCTCTAATCCCTGAATAGTCCTTAAATTTATTAACAAAAACTGATGGTAGCTAAGTGGACAATTGTACCATTCAGTTAAAGAAGCTGTGTGAGATCAAGCAGTGTTTCCTACTTGCCTAGAATTTATGTTAAAAATAGAGATTCCTTAGCAGGGCATGGTAGTGCACATCTGTAATCCCAGGCTGAGACAGGATAATTGCAATTGGCAGTTCATTGAGACCCTATCTCCAAATAAAATTTAAAAAGGTTTGGGGAAGTACTTCAGTGGTAGAGTGTTTACCTAGTAATTGCAAGATCCTGGGTTTCATCCCTAGTACTGTAAACAAAACAAAACAAAATTCCCAGACCCTTTCAAAACCCGGTTGAGCCTGTCTCTAGCATGTTTAACAAATGCCACAGTGTTCTCTGAGCAGGCAAATTGAGGACCACTGCAATGGGCAGATGGACAGGAGAGCTTTGTATATTGGGAATTGAAAAACTTGAGTCTGGCTTCACCTCTGCCATGTTCTGTTCTGTTCTTCTTCTTTTTTTTTCTGTACTGTTGATTCAATTCAGTGGCACTTTATCACTGAGCTACATCTCTAGTCCTTTTTTCAAGTATTATTTTGAAAAAAGGTCTTGGCCTTGCTGATCTCAAACTTGTGATGTTTTTGCCTCAGCCTCCCAAACATCTGGGATTACAGGTGTGCATCACCATGCCCAGTTTGTGCTAGTATGCGGATTTGGACCAATTTATTCAATCTGTCTAGCCCTTGATTTCCTTATCTGTAAAATAGACATTTCAACTAAAATAATTACTGCAGGCTTTTACAATTTTTGGCATTTTGTGATTCAATCGATAAATTAAAAATTCATTTACTTATTTTAAAATCAACAAATGAAGGTCAAATAACATTTATGGTGTACAACACGATGTTCTGATATATGCTGTATACATTGTGGAATGGCTAAATACAGCTAAGTAACATGTCTTACCTCACTTTTTTTGTGGTGAGAAAACATAAAATTTGCTCTTTGAAGATTTTCACATATATAATACATTGTTACTAACTATAGTCACCTTTCTTCACAGTAGGTCTTTTGAAATTCTTCTTTTTTTTTTTTTTTTTATACTAGGGATTGAAGCCAGAGCTGCTTAACCACTGAGCCACATTCCCAGCCCTTTTTGTTTATTTATTTTTATACTTAGAGCCTTGATAAGTTACTGAGGTTGGCCCTGAACTTGCAATCCTCCTGTCTCAGTCTCCGGAGCTGATACGATTATAGGCGTGCACCAGCACACCTTTATTTCTCAGCACAAATTTTGTATCCTTTTCCCGATATCTTACTCTACCCACCCACCTCTTCCAGCCCAGGTAGCAACCATTCTCTCTGCTTTTATGAGTTAGATTTTACTGTTTGATTATCAGAAGTTTTACTATTTGAAAAGATAAACGTGTGATTACAATTTTGATAAATAATCTCTCTCAGATTCTTAGGAAGGGGAATTTAAATAAAATCTTTGTGTCTGAAATAAACTCTATGACCAGAAGGACTCTATCAAGTAAAATCACATTTATTTATTGGTTGCAGAGCTAAGGATTGAGCTCAGGGCCTCATGCATTCTAGGCAAGTGCTTGACCACTGAGCTGTACCCTCAAGTAATATTTTTAAACAGAGAGATCATGTGGATCTTTACATGTTGGGAGGTTATTTATATCTTCCCAATAGATCAGTCAGCCATTTGTTCAAATTTGTGTATATTCTGCCTACAGTAAACTAGATTCCTCCTCATCTTTAAAAATGTTAATAGCATTAGGGGAAGAGAATTGCATTTAAATGCATTTGCCATATGTTCAGAGTTCTAAAAAAAAAGTGTTAACTTTTGAATTATGAGAGTATGTCTTTTAGGTCCAAACATCAGTCTACTCATGATTCTTTGGAATATAATTACCTGGCATAAAACACTACCTACATTTAGGTTGAAATTCTTTATTGAGCAATAATCTGGTTTTCTTATGTTAGAGCAAAACATCATATTAAAATTTCAACTGCATTGTTTTAGGGTTAGGACTAACAAAGAAATTTAAATAAAGAACTATTTAGTTTGTTAATATCTGGAAAGAATATTTGGAAGCAGAAAAATAATGCGGTGTTTTGTTTTGAGACTGGATGTGATGGTGCATGCCTATAATTCCAGCAGCTCAGGAGGCTGAGGGAGGAGGATCGCAAGTTCAAAGCCAGCTTCAGCAAAAGTGAAGCACTGAGCAACTCAGTGAGACCCTGTCTCTAAATAAAATGCAAAATACGGCTGGGGATGTGGCTCAGTGGTAGAGTACCCCTGAGTTCAATCCCTGGTACCTCGCCCCATATACACACCAAAAAAAAAAAAAAAAAATTTAAATTAAGTTTCTTTTTTGGTGCCAGAGATGGAACTCAGGGGTACTTCACCACTGAGCCACATCCTCAGCCCTTTTTATTTCTTTAAATTTGAGACAGGATCTGGCTAATTTGCTTAGGGTCTTGCTTAGTTGCTGAGGCTAGCTTTGAACTTGCTATTTTCCTGTTTTAGCTTCCCGAGTTGTTGGGATCACAGGCATACTCAGCAAAAATAAAGGTTTTTTTTTTTTTTTTTTTTTTTTTTTTTTTTTGTGGTGCTAGGGATTGAACCCAGGGCCTTGTGTATGCTAGGCAAGCACTCTACCAACTGATCTATAACCCCAGCCCCCAAAATCAAGTTTTAAGAATAATATGAAATGGCTTGAGCCTAACTAGGCACCTAGTAACTTATTTAATTATTAAATTCAATTTCTCCTCAAATTGGTTTAAATCCTAAGATGAACAAATTCTGCAGAAATTGAAATTCAGAATCAACATGATGGTGGTGTTGGCTGTGTTGCTTTTGCATGTCTTTCTCTAAGTGTGCCCTTCAGCAGTACTTCAGAGAAATGCAGTAGAGGAGCTAGAACTTTCTTTGGGGAACTCAAAGGAAAGGGCCTGGAGATCCCAGCCATCAGTCCCTCCCTCCCTTCCTTCCTTCTGTCCTTTATTTCTTTCTTTTAAATTTATTTATTTGTAGTTATAATCAGTTATACATGACAGTAGAAAGCTCTTTGATTCATTGTATACTACGAAGTAGAATTTTTCACTTCTCTGGTTGTGCATGAAGTAGAGTCATGCCTTTCGTGCAATCATACATGTACCCACGGTAATGATGTCTGTCTCATTCCACTGTCTTTCCTACCCCTTTGCCCCCTCCTCCCCTCCATTTTGACCCATTCAAAGTTTCTCCACTTATCCCATGCACCCCCTGCCCCCCAATATGGAATAGTATCCACTTATCAGAGAAAACATTCAGCCTCTGTTTTTTTTTTTTGTTTTTCTTTCTTTGTGGTGCTGGGGATTGAACCCAGGGCCTTATATATGCAAGGCAAGCACTCTACTAATTGAGCTACATCCCCAGCCCTGGGACCTGTTTTTTTTTTTTTTTTTTTTTGAGATTGGCTTATTTCGCTTGGCATGATATTCTCCAATTCCATCCATTTACCTGCAAATGCCATAATTTTATTCTCTTTTAATGATGAATTATATTCCATTGTGTATATGTACCACAGTTTCTTTATGCATTCATCTATTGAAGGGCATCTAAGTTGGTTCCATAATTTAGCTATTGTGAATTGTGCTGCCATAAACATTGATGTGGCTGTGTCCTTGTGGTATGCTGTTTTTAAGTCCTTTGGATATAAAACAAGGAGTAGGATAGCTGGGTCAAATGGTGGTTCCATTCCCAGTTTTCCAAGGAATCTCCATACTGCTTTCCAGATTGGTTATACCAATTTGCAGTCCCACCAGTAATGTGAGAGTGTGTCCTTTTTTCCACATCCTCGCCAACACTTTTTGTTGTTTGTATTCTTAATAGCTGCTATTCTGACTGAATTGAGGTAAAATCTTAGAGTAGTTTTGATTTGCATTTCTCTAAATGCTAGAGCTGTTGAACATTTTTACATATGTTTGTTGATTGATTATATATCCTCTTCTGAGAAGTGTTTGTTCAGTTCCTTGGCCCATTTATTGATTGGGTTGTATTGTTTTTATTTTTGGTGTCAAGTTTTTTTTTTAAGTGTATTTTTTCAGTTGTAAGTGGACACAATACTTTTATTTTTATGTGGTGCTGAGGATTGAACCCCATGCCTCATGTGTGCCAGGCAAGCACTCTACCACTGAGCCTCAGCCACAGCCCCTGATGTCAAGTTTTTTGAGTTCTTTATATATCCTGGAGATTGTGCTCTATGTGATATATGTGTGTGGCAAAAATTTGCTCCTCAAGTCTAGGCTCTCTGTTCACCTCATTGTTTCTTTTGCTGAGAAGAAGCTTTTTAGTTTGAAACCATCCCATTTATTGATTCTTGATTTTATTTCTTGCACTTTAAGAGTCTTGTTAAGGAAGTCAGGGCCTAATACGACATGATGGAGATTTAGGCCTTTTTTTTCTTCTATTAGGCGTAGGATCTCTGGTCTAAATCCTAGGTCCTTGATCCACTTTGAGTTGAGTTTTGTGCATGGTGAGAGATAGAGGTTTAGTTTCATTTTGCTGCATATGGATTTCCAGTTTTCCCAGCACCATTTGTTGAAGAAGCTATCTTTTCTCCAATGTTATGTTTTTGGTCTAGTATGAGATAATGTCTAGTATTTATGTGGGTTGGTCTCTGTGTCTTCTGTACCATTAGTCTCATCAATCCTTTCTTTGTGGATAAATGACACATCTGTGAATGTCTTTGGCATCAGACTCCAAAAAGTATCTTTACTGGTATTAGGATCTAGGCGGCATCTGACATCCAAGGGGAACTGTCTTTTGCATGATTTTGTATTGTCTTCTGATGCTGATGGCAAACATTGGCATGTTTGTCACGGGCAGAGTAAAGTGTACAGCAGCTCTCTGAGGTGGATTCTGCTCCGTTATTTCAGTGTAACAGCTGATAGCACTAAGGTACCAGTAATTTGTTTGCACACATCCACAGCTCTAAGCAGTGGAGCTGAGCTTTGAACACAGACAGCGCTGCCTGTAGCGTTAGCCTGCTTTGATATTGTGTGGTACTGTCTCTGGACTATCTGCACCAACTTCAAATTATGACGATCAGAGACTCAGATGGGATAAACCAATGCCAAGAAATATGGTGAATGCCTGTCAAATATCTGAGGGAAAAACACAAAGTCTTTTGGGCTTTAACCTTTTCCTTCTCTGTTTTGAAACCTCTCAAACTATGAGCAGATGGCCAGGACTTACTGAGTTCTTTGCTGGGCACACAGCTAACATTTATTTAACACTTGCTGCTTTTGCCTCAGTGGTAGCAAAGGCTGAGGTAGCCCCACTTGCACATGGCCCTGTATTGCCATGGGTGCCCCCCAGGGATGCTGGACTACGGAAGCCTGGAAGATGAGAGCTGACCAAGTCCAGAGGAGAGATGGTCTCAGAGATAAACATAAAAATATTTCTGATTGGGAAACCAAAGTGTTCTGCACAGGCATCTAAAAGTGTCAGTGGTTCCTGACAAGAACATGTGAAGGGGTGGGGGGGCTTTCTCTCTGCCTCACAGGGATTCAGCTTGTTGGCTGGAGAGCCTCATGTGGATGTCCTCTTTCTGTCCCAGCGCCCTTTCGCCTCCATTTCCTCCTATTGTGGGAACTGGAGAGCAGGCTCAGATCCCATTCAGCTTCCTCACTGTGGAAGAGCTGTCCCTTCTTCCTCCCTTTCCTGAGAGGTGGCAGGGTGGCAGGAGAGGAGATACTAGAACCTCCACCCAAACCCAGCACCTGACGGGTTTGTGGACTCAGACCTCCTGCTTTCCTTGCTCCCCTTGGAGTGCAGGCAACTATTAGCACACTTCATTCATCTCCCATTTCCCACACATTCTGAGTCATCACATTTAGCAGGGGCCTGGCTAAAAACAGATTCCCAGACCCGCCCCTGGAGATTCTGAATCAGCATGGCTGGGGTGAGGCCTGTCTTGGCCTCACTAACACGTGCCCCTAGGTGATTCTGATAAACTGAGCTGTGGAAACACTGGTCTCTGTTGTTCTGTGTTTGGAATCTTGTTCATGAGGTAGCAGGACATTCATCCATTTATGATGCATATTTTGAGTTACTCCTCTAGTACTAAGTTGTGAGGGTCATAAAATGGGTCTCCCAGGGCCCTTCCTTCAGGTATGTGGCATATTTATGTGGATGATTTTATATAATTAAATAAAATTATATGAGCCATTCTTTATAACATTTCTAGAAGAAAGTCTTAATTCCAAATTGCCACTTTTGATGATATCTAACATAAAAGGCTTACATATAAGTGGAATGGTGGTACCCCCATACATATAAAGTAATGATTTTAATGTTTATAGCATATTTTGTTCTAAAAAAAAAATTCTAAAAAACAAGTAGAAATCCTTCCGGGATAAGATTTTTTTCTTCCCTGTGAAATGGTGGCAATTTTCTTCTGTTGGCACCCTTTTATTTTCACTTACTCTTCTGATTTCTTTCATAATAATTCTCTACCCATGTAGAAAACCAATATCTCACTTTGAAGGGACACATGACTGTTGCAGATTATTCCTGCGAGGACATTATTATACTTTCCTCACCTTTTGCCCCCTTCTGATTAAAAATTAGTAGTCATTGTCAGTAACATGTGGAGGATTGTGTAGTAACTAGCAGATTTAAATTGCAAAAATACTCGGAAGAATGTGAGAGCTTTCTGACAACATCAGCCACTTGATACAATGTTCTGAGGGCTGAGGCTACAATGTGTATGTAGCAAAGGCAATTGAGTTAAGCAGGGCTTTGCTGAGCCTAATCAGATTGGGCCTGATTATGTTGGCCTCTGGAAGGGCTGTTGAGGTGCTGAGTGGGCTGCTGTTTCCCAGCTGATGGGCTGGCCACAGGGAACAGGTCTAGACAAGGAAACCAGCCTATATTTTTCAGGATATCCCAGTTGTACTAATTAACTAGCTGGTGAACTCTCAGCTCCAGGCATCTCATGTTCTTTACCTCTACATGAGGGCTTAGGCTGGTGGAAAAATCATGATGCAGCTCAAATAATATTAGTGTAAGTTTTCATCTCTTTTATTGAATAGGCAACACATTTATATTGTTCAAAAATAGTTACAGCAGAGGCTATGCAGTAAAAAGAGTCACTCTTGCTCTTGTCGTCCTCTGCCTTGTCCCTCCCTCTCCTACGAGATGACTACTTTTATTAGTTTGTCTGAATTCTTTCAAGGTTTCTTTATACAAATATAAAAAATATTATTTGATGTTGTATTCCCTCCATTTTTCATGCACATAATTTCTGGATTATGCTGTTGTTCTTCTCCATTCATATGTGATCCAAACTATTGTTTTTTAAGCTAATTTCTTTTTATTTGTGAAATCCCATTTACATTTGCTGTTGCTTGAGAAAGCAACTGATTCGGGAAATAAGATTAATATCACTGAGATAACTGTGCAAGAGTTTCTCTCTCTCTCTCTCTCTCTCTCTCTCTCTCTCTCTCTCTCTTAATGGTACCAGGGACTGAACCCAGGGTCTCATGTGTGCTAGGCAAGCACTTGACCACTGAGCTATACCTCCAGCCCCTGTTAAACTTTTTTTTTTGGTACCAGGAATTGAACCCAGGAGCACTTCACCGCTGAGCCACATTCCCAGCCCCCTTTTAAAATTATTTATTGGGCTGGGGATGTGGCTCAAGTGGTAGCGCGCTCGCCTGGCATGCGTGCGGCCCGGGTTCGATCCTCAGCACCACATACAAATATATTGTGTCCGCCGATAACTAAAAAATAAATATTAAAAATTCTCTCCCTCTTTCTCTCTCACTCTCTCTTAAAAAAAGAAGTAAAATAAAATAAAATAAAATAATTTATTTATTTATTTTAAAATTTTGAGACAAGGGTATCACTAAGCTGCTGAGGCTGTCTTTGAACTCATGATCCTCCTGCCTCAGCCTCCTGAGTTGCTGGGATTATAAGCATATGCCACTGTTAAACTCTTTTTAAAATTAAATTAATTTTTTTAATTAAAAAAAATTTTGTAGTTGTAGATGGATGGAATGCCTTTATTTTATTTATTTTTATGTGGTGCTAAGGACTAAACCAAGTGCCTCACACATGCTAGGCAAGTGCTCTGCCACTGAGCTACAGCCCCAATCCTATTTATTAATTTTTATTATTGCAAGTGCTTTGAATTTTAGGTATATATGAACTTCGCGAGAGATGATTAAGCTTTTCCTGTATTTAGAAAGGAAAAGGGAGGAGGGACTTGTATTGAATGTCTTCAATAAAACAGCAAATTGAGTTTATTTAAAAACAGGCAGTATCTGTCTTTTTTCCTGAATATCAGAAATGTCGAATGTGAATTACTTCCTGATTTGGGAGGGGATAATTATGATCTAGGACTTCATTTAATTTCAGTGTGAAAAGTTTTATTTTTAGATGATGAAATAGAGTTTGCTGAATAAATACATTTGATCATGAGGACTATTCAGTGTATTTAATTTTACAGGGTTGCTTATAACTTCCTGGCTAAAGAAAGGTAGCCATTTGAATGAAGCAACTGTGGTTATTGGAATTATTTTTCCCTAGTTGTTATCCCCAGGCCAAACCTAAGATCAAAGATTTGTGCTGAATTAGTGCAGAAATGACTGATTAAAGCTTTATCTCTGTAGACTCAGAAACATAATCACTGAATTACATGGTCTACCATATCATTTTGTGTAGATAAAAAGTAAATTTAAAAAATTTTTAGTCTTACAAAGTGTGACATAAAATAGTTCCGATTCTAAAATTAAGATATATTTGTCCCAAATTCTAAACATGTAAAATGCAGAAAATACAAAGAAGAAAAAATCACAACCTAGAGAATATTACTACAGTTCTTCTTTTTTGCTAATGTAGCTGTATGTTTGGATCTGTCTACATTTAGGATATATATTTTTCTTCTTCTTCCTGTGCTGAGGGTTGAATTTAGGATCTCATGATTGTTAGGCAAGTACTCTACTATTGAGCCCAATTGATAGCATTTTTAACCAACTGGGGGCATCATTTTTGTAGTCTGATTTTTTTTTTTTTAACCTTGGCTTAAATTGTGACAATTTTTCCAGAGACTGAAATAGGAGAGTCACTGGGGTACATCTCTCTGATAATCTCTTTATCTTTGGTCTTTTGATGTTGGGGGGTGGGGTGGGGGGGTGGGTATGGCTATGTATTCAGATAGGAGTTATCAAGTGGCAAAAGTTTGTTATTCTTATAACATTTCCTAAGTGTTTAGTTCTTTGAAGACCTTTAAATTGCACTCAGGAGTAGAGACCAGGAGTAGGTGTATTGAAATTCTATCAATAAGTGAGTCATACTATTAAGTCTTACAATTAACCCACCATCTTCTGGAAAAATTAACCATATTTTATGTTGAAGATCTTACACTCTAGGACTGTTTACTTTATAGCTAATTGATGATTGAGTTAAGATTTTTTTTTCTCTTTCTTTCTCTTTTTTTTTTTACAGTTCTAAGGATTGAACCATTTATCTCTAACCTCATCCCTTTTTAATTTATATTTTGAGACAGTGTTTTGCGAAGTTGCCCAGGCTGGCCTCAAACTTGTGATCCTCCTGCCTCAGCTTTGCCAGAAGCTGGGATTACAGTTGTGCGCCACTGCTCCTAACTTTCTTATTTTTTTTTAGTTGAGCACTATACCCATTGCACTAGTAAATTATAATGATACTTTGTCATTAAAGTTATGTTTCCTTTTTTCCCTTCAAAAGCAAATAAACTGGATTGGGCATGTAGCTCAATGGTAGAGTGCTCTAGCATGTATGAGTCCCTGGGTTCCGTCCCCAGCCCAGCAAAACAGCAAGAGCAACCAACCAGATTTTCACCTCCCCCTTCACCAAGTA
The DNA here is from genome assembly GCF_052094955.1 of Ictidomys tridecemlineatus. Lineage (NCBI taxonomy): Eukaryota > Metazoa > Chordata > Mammalia > Rodentia > Sciuridae > Ictidomys > Ictidomys tridecemlineatus. The sequence continues at coordinate 25,916,738 of NC_135484.1, forward strand.
GCAATCAGACACCTATCTCTAGTTTTGTTACCTTGGTAGGTGCCTGCTTTGGCAACATATAGGATTTGTTTGGATGTAGTTCAACACTTTTAAACAAAGGATAGACAGTTATCTCTTTCTGCAACTTTGTTTCATGTTTTGTGGCAATGTGAGCCAAGACGAATATTAAGCTCAGATCTCTTATTTTAGATGTTGGATAGTTGAATTGAAAAATACACAGGCTATGAAGAGTAGGGGTCCTATTGGATGGTAAACTCTTGACAAAGGAGTCAGGGGATGGAGGTGTGTCATGGGGTGGGAGAGATGTCTTTGAGCACCATTAGTATGTTTTCCATAATCTAAACTTATTTTTTTGCAAATTGGAAGACCTGAATAATAATAATATTATTAATAATTAACATTTATTGGATAGCATTTATAGGATACTTCATATGTGTTTTTCATAAAATCCTAGTAAAAATTGTATGAGAAAGGCATATTACCCACCCTGCTCTATTTTATTGATGAAAAAACTGTGGCTCAGAGAAATAAAATAATTGTCCAATGTCATACAACTGGTAAGTGATAGAGCCAAATTAAGGTACGTGTGATTTCTTACTATCTCTATAATGCGTTTCAATACTTTATATGAATAGAGTTGCCTGTTGGAGCCCTCTGTATGGCTGAGATTATGGTGTATGCCACCATGCCTGGCTTTTTTCTGAACTCTTAAGTTCATTTTAATATTGAAAAAATTTCAAGTTTGGCTAGGGTTTAATAGGTAGTTTTTCTATTTTATTCTGGTTAATTAAAATTGTGTTGCTGGGCACAGTGACACATGTCTATAATCCTAGCTACTTAGGAAACCAAGGCAGGAGGATCACAGGTTCAAGGTAAGCCTTGTCTTAAAATAAACCCTGTCTCAAAATAAAAAAGGACTGGGGATATAGCTCAGTGGTAGAGCACTTTGCTTGTGTGTATGAGGCTCTGGGTTCAGTCCTTAGAACTGCAAAAATAAAGTTAGATTGTTGTGTGGCTAGCTCAATGGCATATGACCCATGGAAGCAAATTAATGGCTCATGTGACAATGCAGTTGTGAATCTGTAGCAAATTAATAAAATATGGTTCTTTGAGTTGCACTGATGAAAGATACTCTCATCTCAAATACAAAGTCTTTTTGTTAGTTCTTCTCATCCTTCTGGCCTCTTTTCCTTTGCCAGACATTCACGATTAGTGTCAGAAGGCAGGTGCTCTAGGAACAAATTGGATTTCTGGCTTATTTTTATTTAGTGCTATGTTAGGGATAAAGTATTCTCTTCCCTTTCTCCTTTCTCTCCAGCCCCCTCGCACCTTTCCCTCTGTGCTGGGGACCTAACCCAGGGCCTTGTGCACCCTAGGCAAGGGGTCTATCATTAAGTTACATTCCCAGCCCCAGACTTGCTATTTAAATACTGTGACATTGCAGAAGGCTATCTCAAACCTGAACCTCAAGGGAATTGCTTAGTTTTACTTACTTGCTGGTGAGTAGAGGATGAGAAGTGGGTGGAGGATGGTAAGACTAGCAAGCAGTTACCTGCTCTGTCTTACTGGCAGATAATCCCTTACTAAATGTATGCTGCTTCGTGGTGACACCAATCCATCAACAGAATTTCAACCCACAGCCATTACTTTAAATCACTGGTTCTCAAAGATTGGCCCTGGAACCAGCATCATCAGCATCTGCTGGGAACTTGTTAGAAAGGCAAAATCTTGGCCTCACCCCAGACCTACTAAATCTGAATCCCCAGGGTGGGCTCCATAGGCTAATGCACACTGGAGTTTGAGAACCACTGTCTGCAGAGCAGGACTTCTGCTGGCCCAGGGCCAGAGGAGTGAGTCTGTTTGGACTCAGGGCAGTGACTGGAGCTACCAAAACTAAATTCCCAGCAGGACCCTTAAAGAGCTTCTGCCTCTGGTCAGGACAATAAGGGTTTAGGAAGGAATTCTTCATTATCCTCCAACAATCAGAGTCTTGGTTTAAGAGCCAGCTTATCCTTGAGAAGCACACTTTGTAGCAGGCCTTCACTGTTTGGAGATTAGGATCCTGGCCCCAGGGTTGTTCCTCATCCCAGGGGCTAAGGGCAGCTTCTCTATTCTCCTTCTCCCCAGGAGAATAGAGAATTTGAAACAGCATCCAGAGAGTGAGAGATGACTCAACACAATCACAGGGTAGGGACATACTTCTAAACAAAGTCGAGGAGAAAGGATTATTCTTTCCAAATACTGATTGAATAAAGCCCCTGTTTCCATACTTAGAGTGCATTCTCAAAAATGTTAAGTAGGAAAACTTGAGACATACATGGGAAATTTTACTTGTGCATGAGACAAATATTTGAATAAACATGAGAAAATTCATGAGCATGATTGTACTGAGTAGCTGGTGCTTTCTTGCTTGCAGTGGAATCCTGTTTTACTTTAGCCCAATAGAATTCAGCTTTTCAATGTATTCTTATTTATGTAATCCAGCCATAAGTTACCTGTTTTATGGGAGAATCCACTACAATTTTTAGAGGCTTAAATAATTATGACTATGTAAATACTATTCATGTATTGAGCCATGTGACATAATAAAATAACTTTCCTTTAAAAAAAAAGGTAATTGAAATAGTTTGATAAAAAGCATCAGAGCATAGTGATTAAGAAACAGCATTTACTTGCTGGTGACCTGAATAAGTCATTCAACCTCTCTGTGCTTAAACTTCTCCTCTATAAAATGGGCATTTCACTAATACTCCAGATGGTTGTTGTATGGATACAATAACATAAATACTAGGTGAGACTTTCGAATCTTACTATAAGTTAGCTAATATTTTTACCTTTTCTGAGTGCACTTTAAAATCTAAATATAAATAAAGAGTTGGAATAAACGATTGGAATTAATTATTTTGGGGGACTTTAATGTCATCAAGTTTTTCAATGAGTATGTTTATATTCTGGTTGAATTTTCTAGAGAACTGATGGTTAGGTTTGTAATGGACCATTTCTGAACTTTTGGATTATTGTTTTGGATAATGTGGTAATTCAGTTGTGAAGTTATAGCATATTGGATTAAAATGACTTAACATGTTCTCTAAAAATTGTTTTGAGTACCTCTCTGATATTTTATTTTATTTTGGTATTGAGGATTGAACTCGGGGGCACTCGACCACTGAGCCACATACCCCAGGCCTCTTTTTTTTTTTTTTTTTGAATATTTTATTAGTTGTTGATGGTTATTTATTTATTTGTGGTATTGAGAATCAAATTCAGTGCCTCAACATATGCTAGGCAAGCACTCTACCACTGAGCTACAACCCCAGCTCCCCAGGCCTATTTTGTATTTCACTTAGAGACACAGTTTCACTGAGTTGCTTAACACCTTGCTTTTGCTGAGGCTGGCTTGGAACTTGAGATCCTCCTGTCTCAGCCTCCTGAGCCACTGGGATTACAGGAATCTGCCACCACCCATGCCCAGCTTGATATTTTGTTTTGATATCATTTTTCCCTTTTCAGAAGGAGAGCTGGTAAAATTAAATTGGTTAGGGGTTTTGGTTTTTTGAATTCCAGTGAGTTGGTTTTCTCTAATTCAGAAACCTGTCAAGTTACAAAAGTTGATTGGTAAGTTGTTCTGGGCTCATAATACATTTTTTTCTTATAAACCATGTTTCCAAAACATAATCAGGCAGAGGGTAGCCCTAAAAAGCCTCAACCTGAAATAAAGCCACATCATCATGTAAGAATTTTCTGGGGAAAAATGGACTATAAATGAACAATCTGAATACAAAGATGACATTTTTCTGCTCCTCCCAACCCTTTTCCTAAGCCGAGTGACCGGTGCCTCATCTGTAACATGCATGATTTTGATCTGGACTCCAGAAGTCTTTTTTGGAACAGGGGCATGAAAGGAAAAGCTTTGTCATAACAAGAGAGCAAGAGGTGTGGGCACGAAGCTTTGGAAGCTGGATGGGAAAGTCTCCAGAAGCTTGGGTACATGGGACTGAGGACTGTAGACCTTGTGCTCAGCTGAATCTTGACTATGGGTGTTCATTATAGGTGGGCGCTCCAGGTCAGGTGAGGGAAGGTGAGCCACCCACAGCAGCTTTGCAGGCTTGTTATGGGACAGTTGGCAGCTCTCTGCACAACATTTATATCTGATGTTTATAAGCAGAAGGCTGCTTGAAGTGCCTCTGAATTTTTTCCTAGGGGACTAGCTGAGTTTTATCACTTTTAAAAGCCCACTTAAATTTTGTTTCTTTGTTTTACTTATCTTTGATGCTGGAAATGGTTATTTTCATGTGTATATAGTTTTATCCTTATCTTGAAAACCATACCTTATAGTCTGTAGCTTAATATCTATAAACCCCTTCTATCCACTGATAAAACATTCATTCAGTTTTATATGAGCATGCATTTATGTTTGATTTCTGTTCAAAGATTGGTGTGTGTGTGTGTGTGTGTGTGTGTGTGTGTGTGTGAACAAGCAATAAACAAAGCATTAGAGATCTTTTCCACTTCCACTGTGCATTCTTTGTAAAAGGATCTGAACTGTTTATAGAATCCAACAAGCTTTTGGTAAAGTTCATGTTTTAAAAATCATGTTGAATTTGTTAAAAAATATTCCTGTCAAGTCCCATGTAGCTTCACATGTCAACCATGACTTGAAAATGTTTTCCCCAAGTGACCATGTCTTAACAATTTATGTTCTTTAGGGAGTTCCTTGGAAGGAATTACATTCTGGGAGGTCACATTTTTCTTTCAAGTTTGATTTCCAAAGTGAAAATGAACTTCTGTTTTTTAACTTGAACTTGGGGAAAAAAAAAAAAAACAACGAAAGCTTTTAGAACTGGGCAATGATTTCATTGTATGGAACTGGGTTTCTCCATCTCTGCAGTCAGAAATGATACTTGACAGTTCAAAAAAATTTTTTTTGTAACTATAAATATGAAGAGAGAAAGGGAAGAGAGGTAAAAAAATGCTGAGTCTGGGAAACTGTTCTGTTCACTTAAATCTTAGCTACATAAATGTCTGTTTATGTTAATGGGGCAGGACTAAATAAGAAGAGTTTTTTTTTTTTCCAAGTTAAATATTCCTCCCGTGGGATATCACTTTGCAAATTCCTCAACTTTTTCATTGAAAACACATGACTAGCTAAAAATTAATATTTAGAAGAATTAGGAAATATCACATAATTTTTTACAGTGACATTCCAATCAAGTTATTGTATTTAAGTAACTGGGATTTCAAGTTACTGGAATCCTAATTAATTGGTTATTTGGGTTAATGGGAGGAGGGAGATAATAGAATAATCTAGAAGCATTTTCACCAAAAATTTTTACTATATAGTGAGTCCTTGGAAAAGGAATATATTTTAAGTTTTGAGTTTAATGTAGTGCTTTAAATTGAGCCATAGTGTAGGTTTCAGAAAGAATTGGAAAGCATTTTGAATTACTTATTATATTTCTTTTCCTCAGGTATTTTTCTTCTATACCATTACATTTTCCTCCATATTTTTAGATTGGTTGGTGTATTATAGTTGTATATAATGGTGAGATTTGTTTTTACATATACATATATGCACACAGCATAACAATAATTCGGCCAACATTATTCCCCATTATATCCTATTACATATTAAAACTAGACCATCTTACTCCTCGGTAACTTTTAAATATAGACCAGGCTGAAGTATTGCTTTAAAGATGTGCTGTGGTTTTTCAGCCTCAGCAAGGGTGAGGTACTTAGCAACTCAATGAGACCGGGTCTCTAAATAAAATCCAATGTCGCTCAGTGGCTGAGTTACCCCTGAGTTCAACCCCTGGTACAAAAACAAAAACAAAAACAAAAAACTGTGTTTTTTAATTTTTTCTGCATTATTGATAATATTAAATAATTCCATGTTTTTAAAGTCCTATTTTTGTGTGTGTGGTGAGAGGGATAACTGTGATGGGGAAAAAAAGTCATAAGGAGGAGATAGCGATCAAATCCTTTTTTGACTAATAGTTATTGCAATACTTTAAAAGGTAATGTATCCTTCTTAGCAGACAAAGATGGGGTTGTTAAAATATCTTTCCCCTTTGACCTTTTCCCCAGTGGCTATAGAAGACTGTTGGTGACTCATTTCAGGCTGTGTAATATCTCTCCATGAATGAGCTGACTTCATGACCCTGGCAACAAGCAGCTGGGACAGGCTCTATCGTCATAGTAGCCACTTAAAAGTTTATGAAATTTACTTGCACACCTGCGCACATCATGCTTGTTTGCCAGTTCATGTTTTTTGAGTTTTGCGAATTATCTGTTATCTTGACTTCCCAGGATGAGGATCCACCTCTTTCTCAGTCCACTCGCACAGGGGTGCTTCCCACCCCATACCTCCCCTGTGCGCCTCTGTTGTTCAGTTCAGCATTCATTCAGTCTCCGAAGCATGGTGACAACACATGCTACTCAGAGCAGAGCTGTGTCGTCCAACTTGACTACTTTTCCTTTATTACTCAAAGTTTGTCTTCCCAGGCAGGAGTAATAGTCCTTTTTGAGGTGTGTGCTGATGTGTATGTTATTATCTCAACTTCAAACTCTGCCCCCATAGTCTCTTGTTCCTACTTTAAGAATTCAGTCAGTTTCATCCTTTTGAGGGGCGTTTGGGGTTCTGCCTTTCTGATCTTATTGAACCCAGAGCCATTTCTGTGTGCACTTTGGGGTCCCCTTCACCATCCTAGAGATTGCTCCTCCTCCAGCACCTTCTGGTCTACTCCTTGGTTTTGGTAGAGCCCCGCCCCTGGAACTTTCTGAGAAAGACTGGAAGAGGTGTATTTTTGTAGTGTGTACCCTGCCTCACCTTTGGTAGTTTTGCTGGGTAAGGACTAGGTTAAGAACTCCTTGTCCTTTTTATTTTGAAGGCTTGGCTCACTGCCTCTTTAGACTTTTAGTTCCCAGTGTTGCTGTTGAGAAACGCAAGCCTTTTTGATTTCTGATCCTTTCATGTAACTTCCTTTTCAATCTAAAAGCTTTTGTGGTCCGCTCTTTAATTGTTTTGAAAATCTTTAGGCATGTTCTGTGGTATTCCTGTGAGTGTTTTGATTAATATTTGTTGGGTGTTTAATGAGTTCTTTGAATCTAGAAACTTCTTTAGTTTTTGAAAAAAGTTTCTACATTAGTTCTTAATTTCTTGTTAATTTTTTCTCTGTATTTTCAGATGCCAGATCTTGTAGGCCAGTCCTCAGATTTTCTTATTTTTCTCCATGTTTTTGCATCTCATTGTCTTTTTGCTTTACTTTCTAGAGTATTTCCTTTTATTTATTTATTTATTTATTTTGGTGGTACGGGGGATTGAACCCATGGACACTCTACCACTGAGCTACACCTCCAGTATCTTTTAAAAAGTGTATTTTGAGATAAGGTTTTGCTAAATCGCTGAGGCTGGCCTGGAACTTGAGATCCTCCTGCCTCAGCCTCCCAAGTCATTGAGGTTACAGGTGCACTACTGCACTGGGCTTCTGCCACATTGTTTTTTCTTCCAAGCCTTCTATTGAACTTTTTTTTTTTTTTTTTTGGTGGTGCTTGGAATTGAACCCAGGGCCTTGTGCATGCTAGGCAAGCACTATATCAACTGAGCTGTATCCCCAGCCCCTCTATTGAACTTTTCATTCTACTGTCAGTGTTTTAATTTACAAGAATTTGTTGTTGTTGTTCTGAGTATTCCTTTATATAACATCCTGATTTTACTTCATTGTCTCTTGTAATCTCTTTGAGGATATTAATGAGTTTTTAAAGGTAAGGACCTTTAATAGTGTTTCTTCCAACCCCCTGCCCCATGGGTCTCTGTTTTTCCTGAGGGTGATTTTCCTGAGATTCCCCTAGGAGTCTTGAGCTCTCTATTCACTCAAGTGGGAGGAAGGTCTGAGAGTTGGGATGGCAGATGGGTGGAGAAGCCCTCCTATTAGTAACTTGAGGTCATCCTAGGCTGTCCAAGTTTCCAGAGAAGACTCTTCTACTCTCTTAGCTGAAGGGTGAGGCCTACCTGTTAGCTGCCCACTATCTGTGTGGAAAGAAGGTTAAGGTCTAACACTCAATGCATCTATTCACTTAATCCCTCTGCTTGGTATGTTCTCAACTACAATTTGTAGAGTTCAAACTGCTTCAGTATTTTTTAAGCTAATCCTTATTTTAGCTCTTCCTCCCTCCCCAAGAAAATCAAATTCCACCTTGACTTACAGAAGAAATACTTGCTGCCATCAGTACCTGAGCTTTGCAATGAACTCTGCAATATATATTGTGTGGGTTCATAGCTTTTCCCAAGCTGGTTTAAGATTGGCAAATCTGCTGCTAGTTACTGCTCAAACTTTGGTCTTCCAGTTTTCAAAAATTTTCTTGTCATCTCTTTTCCATTCTCTCCACTTTACTTATTAGGTAGTAGAGAGTGAACCCAGGGCCTTGTGCTTTCCTGGCCTTCCCATTCTGTTAGAATACAGCTCTTCTAGCCATCTGAAGGCTAGCCTGGCTTCTCCATTTCCCTTGCTTCCCCTACATATCCAAGCAGTCAACAGTTTATTTATTTTTTTCTTTAAACATTTTTTTCCCTCTTCTTTAAATTATTTAATTTTTTATTTTATTTTTATTGTGTATAATTCTATTATATACAATGTGGAAGACAGTGTGATATTTTGATATATGCATACACTGTGGAATGATCAAATCAGGTTGATTAATTAGCAAACTACTTTTAAAATAAATTTGTTCATTTATTTCTTTCTTACTTACTCAGCAGTCACCTAATCTCCCTTCAGAATTTGACTCCAAAGATGAAAATGAGCAGCCAGCACTTATGGGACATATTTTTTTTTATCAACATTGGGCTTGGAGTTTTTTTTGACTGTGTTATCATATTTAATCTTCACAGTAGTTTCATGTGTTGTATTCTGTTCATCTTGGCTGACTGTGGCCAGGCTATGTCTGGATCCCCCCTCACCTCTGCCAATAAAGTGGCTTGGGGCAAAACAATTTTTTAACAAGATCTCTCTCACTTGGTCTCACAAGTCTCAGGGCTCCCATATACCTGGAATGGCCATACAAGTTGCAGAATGAACAAGGACTGGATTTGAGAGTCCTGTTCTAGGGAATCTAGATCCATTCTTAAACTAGATACGTTATTTACACCAGGAGGAGAGAAGGAAGCTGGACTTTGGATTCTCCAACTTCCTTCCCCCCACCCCTTCTGTATTAGGGCTTGAACCCAGGGCCTTGCACAAGCTAGCCAAGCACTCCATCGCTGAGCTACACTCCCAGCCCTTCTAATTCATTCTTTCGAGGCTGTGTTTTGTTTTCTGCATAGAATGACTACTATGCCAAGGACTGATAGAAGAGAGAAAATCCCTGGACGATGCAGGGCGAATTTGTCAAGTTTACCACCTGGATTAGAATACCAGATATGGGCCCCAAATACCAGATTTGCCTAGGCCTGGAATTTGGGGGTCACACTTTGTCAGTTATCTTTGAAAAGTCTTTCCCTGTTCAGTCATTCCTTGGTTCATTCAATTATCTTTCACTTTGCTTTCAGAGGGAATGTTCCTAAAATAGCCTTCTTTATATGGCTTCCATGTTGAAAACTCATTACCTGTAAAAGTCTGAAGTCTTGCCACACAAGGCACTTTCTGTGACTCACCATGGTCTACAGATGGCTCTTGTCTTAGCTCAGTTCCTTTGCTGACTGTGACCTGGGCCAAGTCCCCTCCCTATCCCTGGTTTCTTCTTCTGCTACCTGGGAGGATTGTAATGCTCAGCTTCCAGGACTGTGTGTTGATTGAAGGAGATAAGTGTAATGAAAAAATGTTTATGCCCTTAAAGTCTTAGAGCTAAGTTATTTTTATTCATGGTAATAGATGTCCAAGTTTCTCTCTCTTTTTCCCCCCTGTGGCATGAGTGCCCTCCCTTTTCTAGCTGTCTAGTTTGTTACTATTGTCTGAATGCAACTTGCTCATTGTTGCCTCTGCATTTTGTTTATGCCATTTTTAGAACTGATAAACAACTAGATTAGTGATGGGTTGTTTAGGAAGGACATCTGCTGTGGTTGGGCCCCATTCTGAGTCTTGCTATGTGTGCCAAGTGGATTGTTGAATGTTTTGTAACACAAGTTATATTCTGTACTAGGATGATTGTATTTTCCTTTTTATGTATTTAAAATGGTACCCATATTTCTAGGCTTAGATCAAAACTCATTTCTTCTCATATATGTTTCTGGATGGCAGTAGCCTCCAGTACTTGGATGCTCACTATCTACTTGAATAATAATAAAAATCAGCAAATAGTTTTTTCATCCATCCATCCATCCATCCATCCATCCATCCATCCATCCATCCATCCACCCATATTTTAAGTCCAGCTAAAATACCAGCTCTGAATACCAGTACTGAATGAGTACATGTAATACACATACTCACAAATGGTCATATTCGGAGAACTCCACACATAATGTCCCTGGGCACAGTTGAGTGTTGAAATTTTGATGATTTTGGGTTCTACTGCGTGGTATTATGACACTAGAGCAAGTTGTCACCTTGTTAGGCTTGTTTCCTCATTTGACATATAAGTGAGTGAGATTATATCATCTCTAGAATCCGAAGTAAAATAAAATTTGAAAAATTTCCATCAGTTGCACAAACTGTGATAGTTATGAACAACAGATAGAATGAAAGAATAAAGTAGGAATTGAATTTCTGGCATTTTGCTTAAATAGCATGGCTTTGTCCACTCAGCTGACATTTCTTATTTGTTTATTTATTTATTTATTGGTACTGGGGATTGAACTCAGGGGCACTCAATAACTGAGCCACATCCCCAGCCTTATTTTTGTATTTTATTTAGAGACAGGGTCTCACTGAGTTGCTTAGTGCCTCCCCATCACTACGGCTGGCTTTGAACTTACGATCTTCAGCCTCCTGAGCTGCTGAGATTACAGGCACGTGCCTCTGTGCCTGGCTGACATTTCTCCTTTTGGGTAGTGAAAGAGAGTTATTTTTTCCTAGGAGTTGGGCTCAAAGTCAAGGCTGTTGCTTGCTGCTTTGACATTTGGAATGCATGTCCATATTCATTAAAATGTATTAAATGGTCCTATGTTTATCACAAAGATGCTAGAATTTTTTTTTCTAGCTTCAAATGAAGAGTGAAATATTAATTGTTAAAATATAGAACTTATGGGATAAGTAATGGGCTTCCTTTGTGGTCCTAATTCCCAGATAGAACTGCTATTAATTATAGGCATAAAAATCAAAGATATTTTCTAATTTTCAATACCTCATTTGATAATTCTCTTCTAAATTAATGTTGATGAGACTGTGGGCAGAATATATAGGGCGAACAGATAATGAACAAAATCAAGGAAATTAAAGGGTCTGAAGTTCTGTTAGCTGTTCTTCATTTAGAATTTGGTGAGTGAATGTAATTTTAGAAGAGAACTGAAAACATTGTGGTTGAACAAACACTGACATTTTATCTTCCTTTCCTCCCCTCTTTAGAATAAGGTCTCAAGTATATGCATCTCATTGAGTCCTTCCTAGGAGAATCTGTGTTGTTGAGTGATGGTCATGCTGTCCTCCTTAATTTTTTATATATTTACATGATTTTTGCACTTCCTCAGATTACCACATATCATTTGAAAATCTGAAATTTTGATGTAGACTACAAAGTGATTCCTAATGTTGAAACTGTCTCTTATTTCAAGTTGTCCTTGAACAATACCCAAAGTTTCTTCATTTAAAAAATTATTTTCTTTATTTTTGCTTCCTATTGCCCAATTGTAGAAAAAAAATTCTATAATTTCGGTAAAAAAAAATTATATGGTATAATATACCCTTTTCTGTTGTAGAAACAGCCTTTAATTAAAGAATCGGTGTGGTAATCCCTGGGACTTGGGAGGCTGAGGCAGGAGGATCAAAAGTTTGAAGCCAACTTAGCGAGACAAGCTCGAAATAATCAAAAGGGCTGGGAATGTAGTTTAGTGGTCAGAGCACTTCTGGGTTCAACTCCTAGTACAGCAAACAACAACAAAAATAAGAATTGATATGAATTATTATTGGACTTTGGTTTCTGAAACAGGCCTGGAATAAGCATTTTAGAATTATACTTTGGATTTCCTTTTTATGCTTGTGTTGTTCATTAAATTTAGCAATGAATTCTCTTGCCTGATCCTGCATTTAGAACTCCAGTTATGGGGTGCAGTTCTATTTCTTTACCTTTGCTAAGGAATTGCCATATTAAAGGGATGTTGACAGCAGTAGTATCAAGGATCCCAGATTATACTCTAGCACACAGGTTTGGAACACTAATGGTTACAAACGGAAAGATGCAATTTGACAATTAAAAACCTGACAAGAATATTATTCTGTACAACTCAGTGGAAGCATTCTTTTCATAATAATCACATTGAGAGAGTATGTGTTTAATCCAGTGTTGCTGGTGTTGTGAAAAACATGCTTGATTTTTAAAAAAATTGAATCTGGAATCTGTTAGTATGTATAAAAACCATATTTTTGGTTTGTGTTCATTTTAGTTGTATGATTAAATTCCCATTGAGAATATTCCAGTGTCACAGAGCTCTGTTTCCCACACTCCTGAGTCTCACTCCTCTCTTCAGAGTTTATTAATTTGGTATCCATCCTCACATTCTGGGTATCATCTGCCTTCTGCATATCAACATACACATTTCATTTCTTTTCTTGTTAAAAAAATGGTATTAGTTGTGATACACACCTGTAGTCCCAGTGGTTCAGGAGGCTGATGCAGGAGGATGCAAGTATCAAGTCAACCTCAGCAAGTTAGTAAGGCCCTAAGCAACTTAGCAAGACCCTTTTAAAAACAAACAGATAAAATAAATAAAAAGGGCTAGGGATGGAATTCGGTGATAGACTAGAATACCCCTGGGTTCAATCCCTGTCTCACCCGACCACACACACACAAAAAGTGTTTCAGTTTATGTATAAATTGCAATTTGAATTTTTCTTTTTCTAACAATATGTTTTGCAGTTTCCACGTCCATATAAATTTACCACACTTTCTTTCATGATTATTGGTTTGCCATTGCAGGAGGGTCATGATTTGCTTAGTCATCCTCCTATGGTGTAAACATTGGGTTGCTTTTCAATTTTGACCAGTTCTCACGTTGCAGCGAACATCCTGGTATAGTACACCTCATTGTCTAGCACACTCTCTATAGTGTCTGACAGTACTATAAAGTACTTTGAAGATGGTGGATTTAATATGGGAGCAGCCAAAAGTTATATGGCAATAAATCTGGTGGTCAGACTCTTTAGTCCTATTTTTTGCATACTGTTGGGTTATGGTCTGGATCTGCAATGTTTCCCAAACCTCCTGTGTTGAAAGCTTGATCCTTAGTGCAGCAGTGTTCAGAGGTAGGAGGTGACTGAATCATGAAAGTTGTCTGAACTTATGAATGGATTAATCCTTTTATAGGTTCATGATTTAATGGGCTCTTGGGAGGTGGTGGAAACTTAGGAAGTGGGGCTTAGTTGGAGAAAGTAGATTACTGGGGATATGACTTTGAAGGGTTGTATTTTCCCACCAGCCTCTTCTTTTCTCTCACTTTGCTCTCCGATCACCATGAAGTGAGTGGTTTCCTCCACTATGCTATGCCTGCCATGATGTTTTGTCTTGCCATGCCCAAAGTGATAGGCCAAGCAACTTGGGAACTGAAACCTTTAAAACCATGATGAAAACAAATCTTTCCTCCTCTTAGGTGGTTTTTCTCAGGTATTTTGTCACAGAGATGGAAAGCTGACTAACACAAAGGATAAGAATTTTCAGATTTATTGCTGTAATAAATGTCTCAAGATCATTAATTTGGTCAGGTGCACTGGTGCATGCCTGTAATCCCAGTGACTCAGGAGGCTGAGATAGGAGCATTGCAAGTTTGAAGCCAGCCTCAGAAATTTAACAAGATCCTCAGCAACTTAATGAGATCTTGTCTCAAAATAAAAACTAAAAAATGGTTGGATATATAGCATAGTGGTAGGTACCCTAGATTGATTTCTGATACTTGGGAGGGAAGAGTATCATTACTTTGAAGATTATTTACCTGGATATATTATTCCCTAAGGGGTGTGTGTGTGTGTGTGTGTGTGTGTGTGTGTGTGTGTGTGTGTGTATGAGAGAGAGAGAGAGAGAGAGAGAGAGAGAGAGAGAGAGAGAGAGAAATATTAATTTATCTCCTTATTTTTATCATCATAAAACTATATTAGATGTTCTTTTTTTTGGTGATACTAGGAATTGATCCCAAGGCCTTGTGCATGCTAAGCACATCCTCTAACACAGAGCTGTATTTCTAGCCCATAGATGTAACATTTTGTTTTCTTTTTAGTATTTATGTATGCATGTATATACCTGAGATTGAACCCAGGGGTCTTCAACCACTGAGCCACATTCCCAGTCTTTTTTATTTTATTTTTTAAAATTTTGAGACAGTCTCACTAAGTTGCTTAGAGACTTGCTAAGTAGCCAAGGCTGACTTTGAACTCGAGATCCTCCTGCTTTAGTCACCTGAGCATCTGGGATTACAGGTGTACACACTGTGCCCAGGGAGATGTAACTTTTAAATAGTATTTAGTTATAATGGATTATGTTTCTGAACCTTTAGTTAAATAAGCACACTTCAGTTCTTCACTGATTACCCATTCCCAAACCAATTGTTTTTGACTTTCCAGTTTATCCATCTGGCTAATCTTATATCCACTTTAAAGGAAGAGACATTTGAACCATGTTGAGAACTCTGCTCAGGTTCCTTCATCCCTCATCCTTCTCTTCCATGGTCTCTTAGCACCTTGTACCTACCTTCCTTCATTGCATGTCAGCCACGAGAGCTGACATTCTCATGGGTCATTTCATTCGTAGTCAGACACCCAGTATATGCTAAATACATGACACTAAAGTACTAGTAGACTAACTGCAGAAAGAGCCAGGGGCTTTGATTGGGGCAGATCTAGATCACTGGGGAGAAAAACTTAGGCTTAATTTAAGGGGTGAGGATTAGGCGTGTAGCTTACTGGTAGAGCCCTAGCATGTGCCAGGTCCTGGGTTCCATCCCTGACACTAAAAAAAACAAAACAAAACAATGGAGAAATAAAAGTTTCTGAGAGGTGATAGGATTATATAGCTGAATAAAGAAGATTAGGTGTTAATAACACATAGGATGAAATAGAAAACTGAGCAGGAGTTCAAAAACAAATCAGGGTAAGGTAAAAGTAGTCTAGCTTATATTTGTGTAGTGATAATGGAAGAAGAAAGGAGACCCTATTTTGGAGTGAAAGTCACCATGATTGAAAAGGATTGGGTTCAACATTCCTTCCTTTATTCACCCATGCATTCAGCTAACCTGCTGAGCAGCACTGTGAACCAGGCACTGTGATAGACCTTGGCAGTGAGGGGCCAGCAGTGCCAGACAGGTTTGGAGGGAGGTGACCTCCAGAATGATGATTGTGATTACAGAAATGTCAAGTCAGAAAGAGGAACTGGTTTTGTAGGACAGTTTTGTTGGCTTTTAGACTCATGAACTAAGCTGTCAGGGGACGTTTATCTGGATATTGGTAATATAAGATTTTTTTTTTTTTTTTTTTGCGTTTAACCTGTTTGGAAGTGATAGTTGAAGCCACAGAAGAGAAGGATTGCAAAGAATTAAATTCTGAGCCATTGGAATGTTAAGATGACCTGCATTATGGCATGGCACAGAAGACAAGAATTTCTGGAAGTCCTCCTCTCAGAAAGGTCAATAGATAGGACTGGAAATGAACACTGAATTTGGTGAGAGAAAAGGGAGGGTGCAAAACAGATGAATGAAGATGGAAATCTCAGAAATTCTTAATATTTCACATACTTGTTATTTCTTTTCTTTATTTTTCTTTCCCCTCCCTCCCTTCCTTCTTTCGTGCTGGGGAATCAAACCCAAGGCCTTGCACATGCTAAGCACTGAGCTACATCATATCCACTATTTGAGTAGGCTTCTTTTATGTGTCAGCTTCCTGGGTTGTGGTATCCAGGCTGGTCAAACACCCCCTCCTCCACCACCATGTGACTGACATTTAAATGTGTTGTTTTTTAATAAAGCTGGGTGGGCCTCACCCAATCATTTAAATGTCCTAAGATAAAGACCATCTTCCCTCAAGGGAGAGGAAATTCTGTCTTCAAACTGCCTTTGGACTTGATCTGCAATATGAGCTCTTCTCAGGGTCTCTGGTCTGATGGTCTCCCCTGCAGATTTCTGACAAGTGCGTGAATCAGTTCCTTAAAATACATCGCTTTCTCTAGATCAGTTTTCTCTGGATAAAGATCTATCAATCATTGTGATGCTAAACATTGATATTATACATTGTGTTGTTTCTGTTTCTCTAGAGGACTCCCAACAAATTCTGATTTCCATACACAACTAGAGTCAAAGTTGTGTTTTCTATTCACTGAACTTTAGCTCCATCCCCGATTCTTTGAGTCCTTTGACAGATAATTCTCTTCTTTCCAGGAAGGTACCCAATTCTGTTCTTACCCAGAGGTACCCTCTTTATATCTCTTTTATGTCATTATATTGTAATTGTTGGCATGTTTACCCATTTCCCTACACTAATCTCTGAAGCTTCCTGCTTCCAGTAGTTTGTGTAGCACAGGTTCCCAGCCTATTTGGCATGGGAGGATTTGTTCCCAAGTGTCTGTTGAGTGAAAGAGTTTGGGTCTGACCTGATTCTTAAGTATTTTTCAAGGAAAGAAATTAAATGGAGAAGCACTAAAGGAGAAGCATTGCAAAGAAACAGTGACCAAGAGCCTCAGGAGAGGTTGGCAGCACGCGGTCAGCATCTTCTGGACCACAGCCTTGTGCTGCGTGTGGGAGTGAAACATCTTGTGGTGACCTAAACATACCAGTGAACCATGATCTAATCAGAATTTGTTTGTTTTTCAACTTGTCAAATATTTATGACATGACTTTACCCAGATAAAACTGGATTTAAAAATATTCCTTAGAGACATATTAGAAAAAACCACAGAAGCATCAAAAAGGGAAAAGAAATGCTTGTAACCTCATTACCCAGGATTGACTGTGAACACTTTCCATAGGTATAGATCCTCATTATAACATCTGTTATTGACAAAGCTTTATCTTCAATACATGCCTAGGACTTCACTAAAGGGAAATGCACATTATTTACCAGTCTTCTTATTATTGGACATTCAGTTTTTCCCTCTCTTCTGTTCTAAACATGGGCTCATTGTGAACATATCCACACGTCTTTTTTGTGCTCTTGGTTATTATTTTGTGAAACTGAATTGCCAGAAGGAGAACTTCTATATTACCTGAATATCCTCCAGAAATCTTTCACCAATACACATTGATTCCAGCAGTGTGTAAGAATTGAAGTGCTTTCTTAAAATAAGTACTAGTACATGAAGGACTATTTTTTCTAATACAGTTTGCTTTTTTTTTTTAAGTCTTGAATATTCTGCATAAGATCTTGTTCAACCTGTTAAGCTATTACTGATTCTACTAGGATAAACTAATAGTCATTATATATCCATGCTTGTTTGAACAAAATACTCATGCATCCAACACATGAGTAGCCAGTTTTGCAGCATTCATGGATGACTCACTTGTTTGTTTGAAATGAGAAAACATGGGAGGAGGCAATTTTCTTTAAAGGAACCAAAATACATAATATAGAATGTAAGATCAAAAGATTAGCCCCAGTCCTATCTTTGGGGGATATTGGATAGTATATTAAGTTGCATTATGTTTCTTATCTTAAAATTCTGAACTATGACAAATGTTACAAGTATCAGTTAAAGATAATGGTTTCCCAAGGACCAGGATCACAACCCTAGTTTGTACCTTACTGTGTCTTGAGAAGGAATATGAAAATATTAATATTGTAGCCTCCAGTTGAATTTTTCTACATGGATTATAATGAAGCCACAATTGTCATGTTTTTCTTGATACTCCAAGAATGTTTTAGAACAGAGAGAAATCTATAAAAGCTCTAGTGCTTTTTCTTATTCTTTGTAGGAGAGGATTTTGTATGGTTTATAAAGGTAAATTTACTTAAAAAAAAAACTATGATTTATTCTAAAGTATTTTTTTAAAGAAAAATAGGCATATTCCAGAAGTAATTTGTTTCTCATTGAAATTCTCAGCATACTTTTTTTCTACCTGACTTAGTCATTCTCCATGTAGCTCAGGGTATTCAAGAAAATTCACATTTCCAACCCGAAAGTGAAGATGAACATTGACAGAATCACTCTTGGTATTTATCTTATCTCTGTTTACTGCTGTTAATAAATGTAAGAAAAGGGGCTGGGGTTGTGGCTCAGGAGTAGTGTACACGTCTGTGTGAGACACTGAGTTTGATCCTTAGCACCACATAAAAATTAATAAATAAATAAAATAAAGGTATTGTGTCCATCTTCAACTAAAAAAAGTTTTAAAAAATACATATTTAAAAAAATGTAAGAAAAGGTAAATCCATAGAATGAGAAATAAGGTTTAAATTTCTTATGTCCAGCAGTTTTATTTTGATTAAACATCATTGAACCATACTGTAAATTTAAAAATATGTGGATTGATTAAAGTAGCTCCTATGGCACCTATAAGTTAACAAGACTTGGGGTCCTGGGTAAATTTTGCTTTCTGGGTCTTTGGGCAGAATTCTGTGTTTTTCTCTTCAAGATTTCAAGGGAGAAGTGTTTTTTGTTTTGTTTTAGTAAAAATGTTTATGTAGTGAAGTTTTTGTTTAGTTCCTTAAATATCCCTGTAGAGAAGTATGAGAACACATGTTAACCTGAAATTTTCTATGCTCAGACTTAAGTTATAGATCACTGAAACTTAATGGTACGGCCCAGCTTAATTAAGAGATAGAAGAACTATAAATAAAAATGAATAATTTAAAACCACAGTACTAGATATGCTATGTAGAAAAGTAATTGTGTGGGTATATTTCATATTGTTAGTTGGAATAAAAGCTGCTCAGATAAACACCACTGAGCTCATGGGTCTTCAGCTGTGCAGACCTTCTGTGGAGATGCAGTGTTTTAGATCCCCCAAGGAGCAAGAGGGTGTGAGGCATTATGGGAAGAAACGACATCATACAAGTTGTGTGTTTTAGAAAGGGTGTGGTGGGGAAAATAACTCTCCTCCTCTTAATTGCCCTATTATGTTAGTTGCCTGACTTAAGATTATGTGCAATTAATGTAATAACTAAAAATGTCAAGAAGTGTTTTATCACTGAGTATTTTTTATAATCCCTATACTTTTCGGTCCCGAATAAGCCAATTGTTAGATGTCATGCCCCACAGTAACTTGGCTTTTCTTTGGCTGTGGAAAAATGTTAATTCTTATTTACAGTCACCATTCAGAAATAACTTAAACTTTCTTATGCCTTTGCTAGCCACCAAAAGAAGTATGAGGGTGATTTTATAAAAGTTAAGAATTAAGTCAGTATCTTGAATATTATGCTATGCTCCTTCCTAGTCCTCTAACCCTTTGTCAGTATGTGTAAATGTCTACAAGGGTATAATTATAAATTTAAAAGAAGCAAATGTTTTCAAAGTCCTCCTCCTTCCTGCTAGTTTCAAGAAATTTCTTTCACCATTTGTGTGGATTTTTTCAAGATAATTTAAAATTAGAGGTGTTTGGCAGTCTCATTTATGGATCCAATAATCACTCCACTATTATAGAGTTAGAGGAAATGAAATCACTATCTCAAAGAAATATTTACATCCTGTGTTTATTGCAACATTATAGCCAGGTTATGGAGACAAGTTAATGGATATAAAAATGGATGTACACACACACACACACACACACACACACACACACACACACACACACATAATGGACTACTATTCAGACTTTCAAAGAAGGAAGTCCTGCTATTTGTGACAACGTGAATTAACCTGAGGATATATACTAAGTGAAATCAGGCAGACATAGAAAGATAACTACTGAAAGCTATTATATGAAAATTCTACAAGTCAAATTACCAGAACAAGAGTGCAATGGTGGCTACCAAGGACTGGAGGGTAGGGGAAATAGGGGGAGATATTGGTCAAAGGGTAACAAATTCACTTATGCAGGGTAAGTTCAACATGGAGATCATAGATAATAATAATAATGTATGAAATTTGCTAAGAGAATAGATATTGTTTTCACCACACTGTACATACACTCATTGGTAACTATGAGGTGATGGGTATTAATTAGATTGAGGCAGGAGGATCCTACATTCAAAGCCTGCCTCAGCAATTTAGTGAGGCTGTAAGCAATTCACAGAGATGCTGTCTCTAAGTAAAAATATAAAAAGGGCTGGGGATGAGGGCCTTGGGTTCAATCCCCATTATTTAAAAAAAACAAAAAAAGAAAGAAAAAAGAAAAAAAAAAGAGGTGGAGCCTGTTGGGAGGTCTTAGGTGACTGAGAATGTGCTCTTGAGGGACAGTAGGAGCCGAGCCCTTTCCTCTTCTCTTTTTTGCTTTCCCACCATGAGATGAATGGCTTTGCTCTGCCTTGTGCTCCCTGCTGATGCGCTGCCTCATCACTGGCCTCAAAGCAGTGGGGCCAGCCCATCCTGGACTGAAACCTCACACTGTGAGCCAAAATGAACCTTTTCTCTCTCTCTCTCTTTTCTGGCACTGGAGATTGAACCCAGGGGTGCTTGACCACAGAGCTACATTCCCAGCCCTTATTTCTTTGAGACAGGATCTTGCTGAGGATCTTGTTGAGGCTGGTTTTGAACCTGTCATCTTCCTGTCTTGTTTACCCAAGTTGCCACGATCACAGGTGGGTGCCACTGTGCCGGGCTCTTGGGATCATACTCATGGACTTTGGTAAAACTCAGTGATAGCTAGAGGCTTCACTTGAAGATAATGATATAGATAGCAGATGATTTTTGCTAAGATAAGTTTAAAGGTTTCCTCCTTAGATATTCTCTTACATGAGAAACACATGTTCATTATTTTTTTCTTTTAATATTTTCAAATATTATATCTTAAAATTCCTTTAAAAAATTTACAGTCATTTACTCATTGAAATTATTGCTAGGCTTTTTCCCTTATATTTACTTTTTATTTACTTTTCATATGGTTTAGGAACATTTTAGAAGCATTCTACACAAATTGAAGATATGCTTTTACAGAGATAGGTAGATTAGCCTTACAGTTTATCTCTACTGCTATTAATAAGTATAATAAAAGTAGATTGTAATATGAGATAATTTAAATTTTCTCATGTTTGATCTTTTTTAAAAAGTATTTTGTTTTTAGTTATAGTTGGACACAATACCTTTATTTTATCTATCTATCTATCTATCTATTGATTTATTTATTTATTTTTATGTGGTTCTGAGGTTTGAACCCAGGGCCTCGAATATGCCAGGTGAATGCTCTACCACTGAGCCCCAGCCCCAGCCCCAGCCCCTTGGTCATTTTTATTATTTAAAAAAAATTAACATTAGTTTTAGTGCTGGACATCAGTGAGAGTTATCTTCTCAAATGCTGAGTATTGGTTCTTATTGTGTGGGATAATTTCTTCTGGTATCTTTACAAAAAAGAATTTTGATCCTGGGTTTCAAACATCATCTGACACCCCTGATACTTTGCTTATAAAACTTTAAATCTTTTCAGAAAATATATGAGTTTCTTTAAAAATAAGCTAGAAAGAATAATTAAATCGCAAATAACCAATCCTACTCCCAAACTCCAATTCTATGAAATCTTGGTTTTAGAACAAAACTTCTGCTTTCTTTCTTTCTTTTTTTGCGGGGGAGGGGGTGTGATTTGGTATAGGCATCTTCCTGTCAAAGATGTTGCTTCACCTGTCAATTATGCATCCTTCTCTGAAGGACACATTGTGTGTGATTGCCCACTTACGCATGAGCATCGTCAGCAGGGAGATTCATTCCAAATAGCAGAAGATCATCACCTGTGAGTTGAAGTTTGTGTGCGTGCGACTCATACACACATGCACACACACACATACACACAAACACAGGGTGAATGAAGGACTGTAAAGACAAAGCAACAGTGTATCAGGTTTAAATCCTCTGTAAATGACATGATAGATTATTGCATCTGATAGATGTAGTAATGGGTAATTAAAATGAAATGTAAATTTGAGAACCTTCCTCAGATTTCTTAATAATGTTTTTTTTTAGCTGGTTAATTAGAATGTGCTACTGATGTGATCCAAAAAGTGTTCAGCTCCAAATGAAGTTGCCAAAGGAGGGCAAGCCTGGAGTGAGATGCTGATTGTATTTAGGGGTGAGCAGCTAAATTTGATGACTGGTGTGCTGTGTAAATCTCTCACTCTGCACTTTCCCTTCTCATTCCCATGTGGCTTTCTTACCTAGATCAGACCTTCCATTTCTCTACATTATTCATGATCCTCTTATATTCTCTATGACAGGGTTGGTGCTGTGATTCTACCCCCCCCTCCCCCCCACCGCCCTCCCAAGAAATCTTTGGGAATGTTTTCAGCTGCTACAGAAAACCCCTGCTTTGGGGTAAGCAGAGTGACTTTTCTTTTTCCTCTTGTCACAGCAGGTAGTCTGTGGTTAGTGCAGCTGCTTAATATCATTAGGCTACTCCTGGGGGTGGGGTGGGCACAATCTTTGTTTCCTGGGTTCCCTCTCAGTCACAAGTTGGCTTCTGCATTTCCAGAGTGTATTCAGGCAGAAGGAGGAGGAAGGAGGGGTGGGCTTTCTCCTGATGAGGCTTTTCTTAGGAGAGGTAAGCTCTTTCTGGTGACTTCTGCCCACATCACAGTGAAAGACTGCCACTAGCTATAGCAGGGATCTTGTATTTTTTTTTTAAGTTGTTGATTGACCTTTATTTATTTACTTATATGTGGTCCTGAGAATCGAACCAGGGCCTCACACAAAGGTAAGAGCTCTATCATATGAGCCACAAGCCCAGCCCAGAGGTCTTTTTTATTAACCAAAGCACATAGGTGCCTTAGGAAGCAGTTGGTGTTGTATTAATAAGAAGGAGGGGAATGGGTACTGCATTGGCAACACAGTGTATGTCACAGAATGCTAACATTTTTCTGCTGATTTTATTTGGATATGATCCTTTTGTAATTGGTCACATTAAACAGTACTACTTCATATGGCTTTGCTTAATTTTTTTTTTTTTGGTTTCAAAGTTATTCAAATAGAAAAAAAATAGGATTCATTATATCCGAAAGGAAAATCAATTGTAATTTTGTTTTCAATGATTCCTATTGAACATGATCTATTTTTCTCTGATTCATCTCAATGATTTACAAATCAGTTAAAAGTCACACTAAATTAGGTATTTGTTTCACAGTTTTTTTTTTGTTTTTTTTTTTTAAGTATCATTTGGCAGCCTCTTACAGAGGAGCAGCTTCTCTGTTTGAGTGGAAAGTGATCCATGATGAGCTTGTAGGGAGCGTCCCCTGACCCCCAGAGCTTCTGATCTGTGTGTGACAAAAGGTAGCATGAAATACTAACCAGATATGGAATGTCAGAGATGTTCTCAAGTATTATGGGAAGAGGGTAACAATGGGGACACAAGATGTAAGTAGTGTTAGGGTTCAGTTTCCATGTGTATAACTGTATTTTTATGATGTTTAATTAGTATACTCACAAAAGATCTTGTCATGTTAGTGGGAGAGGAAAAAAGGCTTTAAGACTCAAGTCCCCCACCACCCGCTGTCCCCTACCCTCAGCATTGAGTATTGCACATAGGACCTGGTGCCTACTAAGCCCACCATCTACCTTTGAGCTCTGCCTCCCATCCCCTCCTTGTTTCCTAGTTGTATCATAGACTCCCTAACTCCTCATTCTCAAAATAGCACTTAGGGTTTGTGAATATATCACAAATTTTAGTTTCATTCAAATAATATTATTGTTAGCCTAATAAAATTAAGTCACTATTACAGGAAGGAATTCTTCAGAAAAAAATCAGGCAGTCTGGAAGCATAGCACCCAGGAAGAGCATGTGCTTAGCATGCACAAGACCCTGGGTTCAGTGTCTAGTATAAACAAAACAAAACAAAACAAAAAACCAAAAAGCAAAAATCAAGCAGTATTAGAGCTTACAGAGCAGTAATTGTAACTCCCTTCTTTCCACATATCCCCTAGCTCATTACATTCATGAATGCACACACCCAAAGTGTGGTCGCTTTCTTTCTAGATAATTGGAATCATATTATCTGTATTGTTCTGCAACTGGCTCTCTCCACTTATAACATCTTTTTCTGATTGTTTTTCTCCTTAGTATACATAGAATAGTTTTTCAATCAAGAGTGGTATCACCCTCCCCCAAGGATTTTAAAAAATATGAGAGCATTTTGTGAAGATATTTCCTGCTCAGAATACCTTTAACATCCATTCAGAAACAACTATATGGAAATACCTGGTCTTTTAAACATGATTATAAAATGTGTTACTTTACCATATAAGTATTTTCTTACCTGTGGCCAGTGTTTGTAAATATACAATCTCTGCATGTGCAAGAACGTAGAATAAATTACTAGAACTGCTGGGTCAAAGTATGCACATCCAATATAGTTGTTCCCAAATCCCTCTCCAAAAGACTGTACAAAATTACCATTTCAGTAACAGGTTCATAAACTTCCCTACATCCCTTTCAACACATATTATCAATAAATTTTATTTTGCCAAAATATGAAAGGAAAACAAAGTCTTATTTAAATTTCAGTTTTCCTGACCAAAACAGTCTATTGTGGAGTACTTTTAATACAGTGATAAATGACTAATTTATTCTTGGAGACAGGGCTCATCTGCTTTGGATATTCTGCCACTTGTCTCATTCATGTTGCAAAACAGACTTATTTACAAGCCACTTACCTCTTTGGAGTGCCTTTTCCATTTCATCTGCAGGAGTGTCATACTAATCCTGATTGGAAGGTGTGACTTTTTTTGAAGAAGTATAAATTGAAATATGTTTAGAAAGAACCTTATTTTTCAAATTGATTACTACCTAATCAGTGGGTTGATGAAGACAAACTAGGGATCATAAGCAGTATAAAAAAGAATTAGAGCTGGGTGCAGTGGCACACATCTGAAATCCCAGTGACTCAGGAGGCTGAGGCAGGAGGGTCTGGAGTTCAAAGCCAGTCTCAGCAACTTAGCCAGACCCTATCTCAAAATTTAAAAATATAAAATAGAGGGCTGGAGATGTGGTTCAGTGGTTAAGTGCCCCTGGGTTTAAGTCCTGGTACCAAAAAAGAAAAAAAGAAAAAGGAAAAGAGAAAAGAAATAGAAAATATTGGAGAGTATCTTATATAATAAAAGCAAGACATGTCTCATGACACTTATTTTGTGTGTATATTTGTGCTTTGAATGAGTGTTTATGGGTTTGTATGTATACATGTATGGTATGTCTGAGTACTATATTGTGATGTAAAATATCTCTGTGGGTTGGGGAATGTGCTATGAAAAAATCTTAGCTTTAAATTTTATTCAAAGCATAGTTTTGTTTTTTTTTCCCCTGCCTTGAGGCAACAATTTAATACTGGATTTTGGCATTTATTTTTACTTTTGTAGTACTAGGTATTGAACCCCAGTGGGGCTCTATCACTGAGCTATACTCATGGCTCTTATTTTTTATTTTTAAAAATTAAAAAAAAAATTTGAGACAGTATCACTAAGTTGCTAAGGCTAGTCTTGAACTTGTGATCCTCTTGTATCCGCCTCCCAAGTCACTGGGATAAGAGGTGTGCATCATCACACCTTACTTGATTGGAGTATTTTAAAAAATTAAATTGACAGTAGTATTAATACTTTGCAAAAGGCTAAAAACAAAGATTTTTTGTTTGCTTTTGTTTTAAAGAAGAGTTTATATGCTTTTTAAAAAATATTTATTTTTTAGTTGTAGTTTAACACAATACATTTATTCCAAACATTTAGTTTTGTGGTGCTGAGGATAGAACCTAGGGCCCTGCACATGCTACTTGAGCGCTCTACCACTGAGCCACAACCTCAGCCCCTGAGTTTACATGCTTAATGGTAGATATCCCCTAGTTGCACTTGGAGATATAGCCAGTGAGGAAAGCCAGATTGTTCTGCATGCAGAAGGAGGAAATGAAGAGTTACACCCCACCAAATTTAATTTCACTGAGCAAGTTAATTTTTTCTGTGCTTGAGTACAGTTGCCGCACTTTGTAGTAGATGAGTTGCTGCATAGGCGAGAGAATGTGGCAGATCCTTGAATTTCTAACTTCTTCCTCCAAATGGGCAGGAGTGCAACTGATTCTCTAAGAGAAGGTGCTTGAGTCAATTTAGAATGTTTAGCTTCTGAGGACTCCAACACTGATCTCAGGTTGCTTAGAAAATTACCTGTTGGTGATTATAATAAATGGTGGTAATTAAAATTTTTAAAAGTGGTGGAACATTCTATGTGTGGGTGTATTTAATTATCTGGCAGGTGTTCATGTTTCTAGAGTGTGAAACTTATGGGTAAACAATGGCTTTTCTGTTAGAAATTCTGCCCACACTTTTGTGTCTCCTCTCCTTTATAGGTGGGTATTTTCCATCACTTACAGAGTAGTAGTGATGAGCTGACTAATTTGTGTTGTACTTTGTGTTTCCCAAGTGGTTTTGTTTGTTTGTTTAACCTCAGTCAGTTCTAACTTCCTTACTTCAATTATTCTTACTCATTAATAGCATCTTCATAAAAAATGTTATGAATGGACACATAATTTTATTTTCTAGAAAATAATGTTAGAAAAATTGTGCTTTTAAAATTCTGATATACCTAGGGCCTTGGGAGGCTATCTCTGGAGGATTGCAAGTTGGAGGCCAGCCTAGCTAAAATTTAGCAAGGTCCTAAGCAATTTAGTGAGACCATGTCTCAAAATAAAAAGGGAAGAGGATATAGCTTAGTGGTAAAGTGCATCTGAGTTAAATCCCTAGTACTAAAATAATAAGTAAGTAAGTAAGTAAACAAAAAATAAATAATAAAATCAAATTAAGTTCTGATATAACTATTGAATTAAAAAAAATTTTATATGGTAATATTGGTATACTTTTTTTTTTTGTGGTACTGGGGATTGAACCCAGGGTTAGTCTATCACTGAGCTATATCCATAGTCCTTTTTAGTTTTTGAGACAGGGTCTCACTAAGGTGCCCAGGGCCTTGAACTTGGGATTTTTCTGCTCCAGCCTCCCGAGTCATTGGGATTCAGGCATGCACCATCATGCCCATTTCCAGTTCAGATACATTTTTGACAAAGGTAGACCAGGATAATAAATATTCTTATTGAATGAAGAAGATGAAAGTGAAAGTTAACTTCTCTTTTTGTGGTGCTTGGGTATGAAACCCAGGGCTTTGCACCTGTTAGGCAGGTGCTCTACCACTGAACTACACCCTATCCTGAAAGTTAAGTTCCTTATTTTTGGTACCAGGGATTGAACCCAGGGGCAATTCACCACTGAGCCATATCCCCAGCCCTTTTTATTTACTTTTTAAAGTTTTAAGACAAGTTCTCACTTAGTTGCTCAGGGCCTCGCATAGTTGCTAAGGCTGGCTTTGAACCTTCGATCCTCCTGCCTTAGCCTCCTGAGTTGCTGGGATTACAGGTATGCACCACCATGCCTAGCCATGAAAGTTAACTTCTTTAAAGACTGTCAATCACTGTATATAATTACCTAGCACTACTGTTCTAATATAGTTCTATATTTTAAATGTGAAACAGAAATAGGCATTGCTGATGTTTAGTAAGCTTATTTTGTTACATTATATGTAGGTAAAATCTTTTAACTCTAAAAAGTTAAAATAATTTAAAACATGCTCATTCTAATCATATCTATGAAGTGATGTCTTCTCATCTCAAGGTCTGGTTGGTGGTACTAAGGTATCTGATAACTGTTGTGATTTCCAGTCAGCTTGTCATTTTAAGAAAAAAATGGCTTATGTAAGAGCTTTGAGCTCTTTGCAAGTAGAGAGAATGATGATATTTCCATCAGGTAGCTTCTGGAAGTTTGTTAGCTGGACAGTAGATCATTCAGATGAGAATATAGGTAGTATATAGCCTATGGATCTATGATATTACTGCTTCTCTTGGAAAACATTTTTCTCCCCTCCATTAATCTTTCATCTAAGAAGTTACTGGATCTGGAAAGAAAAGGCAAGGTTAGGATTTGGTCATTTCTGAGAGCTGAAGTTTCATTGTTTCTACTTAACTGCTGTATTTTGTTAACTTGTGTCATAATTTAAAATGATGCAAATATTAGCAACAATTGGTTTTATGAAAGAGCCTTGCATATTACAAAGAGTTTGGAAATAAAAAGGAAAGCTAATATTATAACACAATTTATGCACCAAAATATATTTTGTTAAGTTTCTTTGAATAGGACTCTTTGTATTCCTCAATATTTTGCTGTTTCTCTTCTTTTTCTAGGATTTGCCTTCCGCAAATTTAAATAAAAAATGAAGGGAAAGAAGACTTGTCAACAAGTGGATAAAACTGAAAAAAAATATGCCAATAAAAATCAGTTGTTTTATGAGTTTCTTTGAAAATCATTAGATAATGCATCAAGTTGGTTGGCAGACACAGTCACTAAGGCTTAACATATAAGTTTTATGGCATGTTATTGAAATATGAGTTAATTTAAAACAAATTTGTTATGAATAGATCTAACTTGTTCTAATTGAGGAAGACCTATACAAGGCCTGTCCAAAATAGAATGTCCATGATTCCTTCTAAAGGCCTTGTATTTTGTTATAGAACAAAATAAAGATCTGTATTATATGTAGGTCCAATTTATGTAAGACCCATAGAGTGTCAAATTTCAGAATGGTCTTATTGACTTGAAGAAGTAAATCCACGGTGTACAAAGTGTGGATATAATGAGAATATTCTCTATCCTTCTCAGTGAAAGGCTAGAGGAAACTTGTAGAACCCATACTTTCCTAGGCTAGAAGTTCTATAAGGAATTCTGGATGTAAAGGTTGAACCATTGCTTGCTAGTGTCTTTCCACTGGTTCTCCTTGTTAGTGTCATAGTCACCCTAATGGTTGATGAGGTGGTATATGTGCAGTTTCCTGTAATGACCTGTGTACCTTTCTTCTTGTTTGCCCCATGGCTACCTCCTTCTCCTTTTTGCACTGAGGATTAAACTAGAACCTCAACCATGGCATAGCTCTATCACTGAGCTATGTCCCCAGCCCCTTTTATTTTAATTTTGAGACAAGGTCTTGCAAAATGGCTCAGGCTGGCCTGGGACTTGTGGTCTTCCTGCCTCAATCTCCAGAGTAGCTAGGATCACAGGAGTGTGCTACCATGCTCAGCTGGCTTCTTGATTATGCGGTGCATAATAAATAATGGCTAAGTCTCTACCTGCAATTCCTTTTTGTTTTTGTAGTGCTGGGATAGAACCCAAGGCCTTGCATATATCTGTTAGCCAAGCATTCCACCATTAAGCTACATCCCTAGCCCAAGCAATTCCATCTTAATTTTACCAATCAGCAAGTTGCATTAAAAAAAAAACATTATATTAAGATGTAGATTTTTTATATTAATTCTGCCCAGGTAGGCTATTTTGTGGTTGACTGTATTCTTCAATGTACCCTTATGGTCTGTCACATTGGGTGCTCCAATAAACTACTCATCCCAATATTTACAGCACTCTGCAGGACAGTCCTTCTGAATGTGGAATGGGATTAGGGTTTTTCTGATCCTATTAGCATGATTGATACTGTGCACATTCCAGACCTGTGCTTTGAGAAGTCCCATCAATTATATCTAAGAAGTCACTTACCAAAGGAAGAAGTTACATGGATGTAGAGGTGCCTTAGTGTCAGCCACCTCAAGAAGAGAGAAGCCTGGCCATCTGGGTACCCTAGATGACTCTAGTCAGAAGTCAGCCTCAAATGACGACCAGGAAGATGGGCAGAAGGAAACTACCAAGTGGAGCCTAACTTAGTTTACAAAACCATGTGCAAATAAGACAATTTTTTTTAATCCATTAAGTTTTAGGGTGTTTTGTTGTGTAGCAATGAATAAATGAAAACACTCCCAGAATTGATGTTCATTGATAGATGCATTTTAATAGCTACTTAGTAATGAGTTGGGTTTACATATTAGAAAAACAAAATACAATAAATTATTGTTAATCAGCAATTAAAATAGATTGATCCGTGAACTATGTGCCCTTTACTAATGCAATTACATGAAGAAGAAAAAAAAAATGTAACAGCCATCGAAGAGATTTGAATGTCACTCAGTGCTTTTATAATGAAATAAAAGCTTTCCCATCATAATTCTGTATAGTAGTAATGACTTTGAAAATTTTGGCAACAGTTTCAACCACAAAGTTGGGAGAGAAATGTATGTAAGAAAATTAAAAGTATTAATTTTTGATTGGACGAGTTTCTAAGTTCCGCTTCCTTACATTATCGTTGTCATTTGATGTTGTAAGCAGAATGCCTCTGGAGGACAAATGTTTTCCCTCAAGCACACACCAGCTTCCAAATCTGTCTGTAAACTGCTTTCTTAAAAAAGTGAATAAGCATAGGAAATAATTATTCCTCAAAGTACACTAAACTCCCAAGCAAGCTTTTGTTCTGTAGACAGATCTGATTCATCCAGAAACATCAAGATAATTGTCACGATTTAAGATTTTAAAAGAAACCCAGGAGCCGTTGGCTCAAACATAAAACTTTCTTTTGCTTTCTTGGCATGAGGCCTCCAGTTGAATATTTTGTGCTGTACGTTGCTCCATTTTTTGTTTTGTGTTTTTGCCCCTGGGACAGGAAACTACAGAACAAAATATATTCATCTTGGTAACCGGTGCAGGTCCTGCGGTGACTCACTATTTTTAAACGATTATTACAGAAAGGAGAGGCTGACGCTTGGAGGGGGCACCCTAGAGGATTCCCATCTTGAGCCAAGTTTGTAAAACTGAGAATGACTATTTTGACATCAGAAGAACACTCACAACAAAACACTGCCTTCTAATTCGTTTCTTTCATGCCGTGGTACACTCCATTTTAATTAAAATTCTTAAAGGGCTCAGACAGTATACGTTTGAATATGATTGTGCTTCCTCCTTCCAGGTATTAATCTGTGATCCTGGAATTTTTTTTTTTTTTTTAGTACCAGGGATTGAACTCAGGGGCACTGAACCATTGAGCCACATTCCCAGTCCTATTTTGTATTTTATTTAGAGACAGGGTCTCACTAAATTGCTTAGCACCTCACTTTTTGCTGAGGCTGGTCTTGAACTCATGATCCTCTTGACTTAGCCTCCCGAGCCGAAAATGTAATTTTACAGATAAATGTTTTCTTACTAGAGGATAAACTCCAAGAGGGCAGTGTCATATTTTACTTGCTCAGAATCTGGGACCCATCTTTCTAGCATTTGCCAATCTACACAGATATCTTTTGATTTCTGATTTAGCTTTTGAATCAGCAACCCTCCACTCCCATAGCCCACTGCATCCCCACCAGAAATCGCTCGTTTAGGTAGAACTTCAATTCCAGATTGGTAGAGGGAGTCATGTTTTTCTGCTTCTTCTCCTACGTCTTCTTTGTGTTTGTTTTTTGTTTTTTGGTTTTTGGTACCAGGGATTGAATCCAGGTACGCTCAATAACTGAGCAACATCCTCAGCCCTTTTAATTTTTTATTTTGAGATAGGGTCTTGCTAAGTTGCTTAGGGCCTTGCTAAGTCGATGAGGCTGGTTTCAAACTTGTGATCCCCCTTCCCCAGCCGCCAGGATTACAGGTGAGTGCCACGGTGCCTAGCCCTACTTCTTTCTTAATAGACAGTCCCTGATTTATTCTACACCAATTCTGTAAAGTAGGAATAAGAATATCTAAGTCAGCTGGGCATGGTGGAACATGCCTGTAATTCCAGTGGTTTGGGAGGCTGATGCAGGAGGATCATAAGTTCCACGACAGTCTCAACAACTTAGTGAGACTCTGTCTCAAAATAAAAAGGGCTGAGGATGGGGCTCAGTGGTTAAGCGCTCCTGGGTTCAATCCCTGGTACCAAAATAAAAAAGGAATTTCTAATTCAAGTACGTATATATGCTCAGTCTTTTCAGTATGTTATTTCTCATACTTTTAACAGGTCATTTGGAATTAGGAATTAAAATACTGATGGACTTAATTTTCATGAATGTTGTTGTTATTATTATTTTGGTGCTAGGGATTGAACTCAGGGGTGCTCTACCTCAGAGCCACATCCCCAACCCATTTTAATTTTTGAGACAGGGCCTCCCTAAGTTGCTGAGGCTAACCTTGTATTGGGATCCTCCTGCCTCAGCCTCCAAAATTGTTGGGATTACAGGCATGCACCATCATGCCCAGATCCTTGCAATTCTTTAATTGAAAACCTATATTGAGGGATTTATGTGGTGTGTTAAGAATGATAAAATGTTTCTGGAACTACTGAGTTAGAAGATACTCTAATAAAAGCTACATTGGAAGCTTTTGTATTCCTATAATTATATGGCAAGAGAAAAATTTTAGGGCCTTGAGAACTTGTACTGAGATATTCTGGTAACTACTTGAAGTTAAATTTCCCCCCATATGAAAGAATTTAAAGAAATTTTGGTTGTAGGTTTATATTTTCTTTAGTTACACATACTCCTATCTATCTAATTCATTTTTAAGAATTTTTTTTAAAGAGAAAGAGAGAGAGGAGAGAGAATTTTTTAATATTTATTTTTCAGTTTTCGGTGGACACAACATCTTTATTTTATTTTATGTGGTGCTGAGGATCGAACCCAGCGCCCAGCCCCGCGCATGCCAGTGTGTTACCGCTTGAGCTGCATCCCCAGCCCCATTTTTAAGAATTTAACAGATACGTATCGAGCACTTGTTTTATGCCAGATTCCTCAAAATTCTTGAGATGCCTCAGTGAACAAATAACCGAAATCCCTATTCTGGGGAAGTTTATATTTTAACAAACGTACAATAAACACGATTGAAAAAGTGGCTATTAAAGTAGGTTGATGAGGTTCTAGGAAAAAATAAAGAAGATGATGAAGATTAAGGAGAGGAATAGGTTTTAATTTTAACTTTTTGTGGTCCTGGAGATGGAGTCAGGGCCCTTCGCACGCAAGGCGGGGGTTCTGCCGCTGAGCACACCCCGGCCCCCTATGCTGAGTGGGTAGTTTTTCAGTGAAGGTGGTGGGGTGGGGGTGGGAGAGCCTTCCAGGCCTGGAAAGGGCCAGAGGGCAAAAGTGTCCAGGGCCAGCCGCCTGCCAAACCTCAGGATTTCCTTCCTGATTGAGCATGGTCCACACTCACCCAGCCACACTCCCATTGTGAACCTTATTGGAAATTATTATTGGACATCATTCCATCAAATCATAAAATGACACTAAAGAAGAGAAACTATTATAAGGGGCTACATAATAAAGCATTTCTGTTGGTCTTTCTGATTTTAAGAATGTATGCAAATCATTGTGACAGGTAACAGTTGTTTTAAGAATTAATTCCTGGTCATGTCGCAGGGGCCTGTTAGATGTTTAGGTCTCAAGACTACTGCCTTTGAATTTAAAGACAGAGGCCACATCCATCAGTTAATTCATATAAGACGTGGGAACGTCTAAAATTCCTACCTAAGTCTGTGCCTGTTCATGGCACTGTTCATGTATAAATATTGAGTTTAGAATAAGAATTTTAAACTACAACGTATGCATATTCAGGTTAATTACTTGAATCTCTGAGACTCAGCTTCCACATTTAAAAAAAAAAAAAAAGGTAGATATACCCTCACCATATATTAGTCAAAACCTCTAGAAGAAATAGCAACACAAGTGAACCTGATGTCAACCGTGGCCTCTGGGTGGTAATGCTGGGCAGTGAAGGTTCATCATGTGTAACAGGTTGATAATGAGGGGACTGTGCATGTGGGGATCGGGGAACAGGGGCCTATGAGAAATCTCTGTGCTTTCCTCTCAGTTTTGCTGTGAACCTAAAACTGCTCTAAAAAAAGTCTTTTAGAAAAATGGAACTAGTGGTATCTCCATCTGCAGAACTGTGAGGTTAAAGATGATGCTGGCAGGCTTCGCACAGTGCTTGACACATGGTAGACCCTAAGTACTGGCCCTGCTCTTGACAAAGAGCAGTCATCTCGTGCCTGGACTCCTGTTTTGGCCTGGTTTGCTTCCATCCTTGAGACAACCTCCACCTGATATTCTCAGCTTACAGAGCCCTACCCTGTACTTCAGCCTTTTGAAAATAACCACTTACGTGTTTGATGAGCATATTTACGATGCAGATCCAATATTTAAAGGAATCTTGGAGTGAAATACTTTGGGAGTGATGGCCCTTTAATTATAGTATCTTCCTGTGAATTCTGGAGTTTCCTCCTTATCTTTTCCCCTCAGTGGCTCACAGCCCTTATCTCCCTGTTCCCGGATTGCTGTCTTAGCCTTGTTCCAGGATTGCTGTCTTAGCCTTCGACTCTCCCTGGTGGTTACCATCTCCTTCCTCCTCTCTCCCTGCACACTTCTGGTCCACTGGCTGCCCTGTTGACAACTTAATTTTCTTTAAAGATTTTTTTTTAAGATGGACACAATCTCTTTGTTTATTGTATTTATTTTTTTGTTGTGCTGAGGTTGAACCCAGTGTCTCACATGTGTGAGGCAAGCACTCTACCACTGAGCTATAACCCCAGCCCCTGACAACTTAATTTTCTAAAATACCACCATACCCTTTTTAAGTTTTAAAAATTTACATCAGCTTAGTGTTCCAAGTCTGAGTTTCTTTGCCTAAACTTCAAGGTTCACAACAATCTGGAACCTTATTATTTCTTTTTGATTCTGTTTGTTGTACCTTATTCCTAAGCCGCTCACCAAGACTACCACTGACCCTGAACATTTCACGTGTGTTTCTCACTTGTGTGAGCTGTTCTTTCCACTTAGATTGCTGTACCTCATCTTCTCTGTCAGTTCCATTTTGTACGAGTGTTATCTAAGTTCTACATTCTCTTCCAAGTCTTCTCCCGACTCACTCATCTGTCAGTGTTTTTATGTTTTCCATGTATAAAATAGTAAGTTAAATTAGAGAATGTATTTATAAAGTACTAAGTGCTCTCTTTGTCTCACATTTGAGGGGAACTATATATATAAATTCTTGAAAGAAATACAAATTCTTGTAGAGAGTCTAGCCAGGTGCTAACTACTCAATAAACAGTTGACTGATTCTCTGAAGTCCTAGCCTTTAAAATTGATCACTGTTAGAGGACATAGAACTTATACTACTTTGGGTTTTGGAAGTTGATAGGGGAAAAAAGGAGTATTTATCAAATATTTTGCAAATAATTTAGATATCTCTCGATACAAAAATGAAAAAGGTAGGTATAAAAAGGAAACATACAGCCTAACTCAGCTGGTATGATTTCTTTTCATTGATGTTCAGGACTCTATATTACAGGTTGGCACCTGGTGCTTTCTATTTGCCCAGTGTATCTTGTTTTGTGTTTTCTTTTTATTAAGTTTATTTCAGCTATCAAAGAACAGAATTATGACAGTATAATTTAACAATCCTAATTGGCTTCATTTTTAATTTTAAAATCAGGTAACACTTCATTCCATAAAACAGAATCAGTTTTCCTATGAGCCAAGCACTCATCAAAAATAATTTGATGAGTTAACATTAGATTATTTATTTTGCTTACACAAAATAAGGACAAGGGAACTTCATTATTTCTCCAGTTGAGAATGGCTGTTCTCCCTCCTATCCAGATTTCTCTTGGAGGACCAGATGTGTCAGCTTGGTTTGACTGACTCCATGTTTTGTTTTGTTTTTCCCCTGAAATACTGTCTCTGTTGAAAAACTTGCTTCACAAAGAAGGTGGAAGCAGGAAAATTTCAGAATCCAAAGCTTAAAAATAAGTCTTGGGCAGTATGGGGTTATTTTCTGTCTCTGGGGGGATCATCCGGTGTCAGTGGCCTGGGAACAGAGGCAAAGTCCCCAGCCGGCCATCTAGGAGATGTCACTCTCAGAAGCATCTGGTGTCCTGACCTGTGCTTGCCCAGAATAAAGGTGGGTAAGGAGCAGCAGGTCACAGGGGCCCCCTGACTCTCTGGGAGACAGAGATCTCCCTGGGCAGACCCCGGGGCTGAGGGTCAGAGGCCAGGAGAAAATCAACGACTGTTCCCGCCTGTGGTCCCTGAGGCCCTGAGGCAGGGATGCAGGAGGCAGCCAGTGTCACAAGAGGTCCCTGTCCCTAGCCAGGCTGGGCACCCTGGCTAGGTGAGGAGAAAGACAGTGTCCCTCCTCAGGGCTTGGCCCCAGCACCTGGTCTCACCTCCTCCCCAGCACTGCCGGGAAGGGGAGGATATGACACCCAGGGGAAGGCTGGGAAGTGAGGCCACCGTCATCAAGTTCAGGGTGCGACAGCTCAGTCTGCCCCCCAACAGGCCCCATACTTGGCTCCCCTTCATGGGCCACGTCCCTTCTGAGAGTCACACCCCGCCCTCTATAGGCACAAGGACCCACAAGTTTTTCTCAGGTGCATGTCCATGTTTAGGCCCTCAGATCCGGAGGTTTCTCAGGTGCATGTCCATGTTTAAGCCCCCGGGTCTGGAAGTTTCTCAGGCACATGTCCATGTTTAGGCCCCAGGATCCGGAAGTTCCTCGGGTGTAGGTCCATGTTTAAGCCCCTGGATCCGGAAGTTCCTCGGGTGCACGTCCATGTTTAAGCCCCCGGATCCGGAAGTTCCTCGGGTGCAGGTCCATGTTTAAGCCCCCGGATCCGGAAGTTCCTCGGGTGCACGTCCATGTTTAAGCCCCTGGATCCGGAAGTTCCTCGGGTGCAGGTCCATGTTTAAGCCCCTGGATCTGGAAGTTCCTCGGGTGCAGGTCCATGTTTAAGCCCCCAGATCTGGAAGTTCCTTGGGTGCAGGTCCATGTTTAAGCCCCCAGATCCGGAAGTTCCTTGGGTGCAGGTCCATGTTTATGCCCCCCGGGTCAGGAAGTTCCTCAGGGATCCATGTTTAGGCTCTGGGATCCAGAAGTGCCTCAGGCATCCATGTTAATGCCCCAGGATCCAGAAGTTTCTCACTTGCACATCCATTTTTAGGCCCCCAGATCCAGAAGTTCTTCAAGTGCACATCCATCTTTGGGCTCTCGGACCTGGAAGTTCCTCAGTCCTCCATATTTAGGCCTTAGCATCTGGAAGTGCCTCAGGTGCATGTCCATGTTTAGGTTCTAGGATCCGGAAGTCCGCAAGTTCCTTTGGTGCATGTCCCCATGTTGAGACTCTAGGATTCGGAAGTTTCTCAGGCATCCATGTTTAGGCCCCCGGATCTGGAAGTTCCTCAGGTACACGATCATCTTTGGGCCCTCAGATCCAGAAGTGCCTCAGGCGTTCATGTTTAGGGTATAGCATATGGAAGTTCCTCAGGCTCACGTCCTTGTTTAAGCCCCTGGATCCCGAAGCACCTTATTTTGTGTTTTGATTTTAAAAATTACATTTACTGAAGTATAAATTAAAAACTGAAAGAGCCAGAGTTGCTATTTCAGGTGCATCTTTAGAGTGCTGTGTAAAGGCGGAAAGTTGGTGGGAAGTTGAAGCTAGGGAGTAAGAATGCATGTCATTTGTTCTCTTCTTTTAGCTTCTAAGAAAATTTTTCTCTTTTCCAGAACACTCTTGCGTCTCCATCTCCCCATCCTCTACCCCAAGACATCTCCCTCTGTTGTCTTTATCAGCAAGCACTGTTACCTGATAATTCCTAGCTGCAAGGGAGGCTGAAAAATTATCTCTATTCTTTTTTTTTAAAAACTCTTTGTGGTTGTAGGTGGATGAGTGATGATGGAGTTAAGAACGTGTGCAGCTGACCCATGGCTTCAAGGGCACATTGTCCAAGAAAAAGAAATATGCTAAACTCTTAGGTGTATGAGCATAGCCTACTCAGGAAACTTGTGCCTTTTTGAGAGGAAAAATGAATTTATTGCTGGAAGGACCTTTGCAACTCTCTGAACATACTCATCAAATACTCATCAAACTGATTTTTTTTCCTCCTCAAACACTGAATTTATTGCTAGAATGTCTGAGTTAGAAGCTTGATTTGGAAGCACTTAGTGAACAGATAGTATTAGAAACTATTTTCGATAATGCTGAGAATGCTCAGTAAGATTTTATATGAGAAGAAGGCAGAATTTGGGCTCTGGGGGAACTTACTTTCAGAAATATGCAGAGGAAATTGATCCTCAAAATACATAACTTACAACCACCAAAGAGCAGAAATAGTGTTTAGGTAGCTATGGAAGGAGTTTCAGGAAGGAGAATGTGAACATTAGAGTCGAGTCCCGGGAAGCCATTGCTAAGGTGTTATAGATAGACATTTGGATTAGGCAGTTGGACAGATATAGGTATTTCCAGAAGCAGTTATTTGGAGTGGAAGGAGTTTAAGCCAAATTGTTGTCAACTGAGGGGAAATGTAGGCTCAAAATACGGTAGTTCCTCCTTACTCATGATTTTGCTTTCTGTGATTTTAATTATTAACAGTCAATCATGGTCTGAAAATACTAGTGGAAAATATTAGAAGTATATAATTCATTAGTTTTAAATCGCAAACTGTTCTGAGAGGTGAAATTGCATGCCCCCCCCCACAGATGTGAGTCATTCCTTTGACCAGTGTATCTATTGCAGTATATGCTACCAACCTATTAGTCACTCACTTAGTAGATGTCTGGGTCGTTAGATCAACTGTTGTCATCAGAGTTCTTATTTTTAGATATCCCTTAGGTAGTAGCCTAATCATGTCACAAAGCTTTTATTATTAATCTCAGTTTATTTTATCTTGTAGGCCTTATATCATTTCACATCAAGAAGAAAGGTGAGTAGAGTACAATAGGATGTTTTGAATGCCAGATGTTGTGTCCTGAAGCTGTAGTCCCAGCCAACTGGGGAGCTTGGGACCAGCCAGGGTAACATAGTACAACCCCATTTCATTAAAAAAAAAAAAAAAAGAGCTCACACACATTCATTTAATTTTTATTATAATGTTATAGTGTTCTAGTTTATTATTAGTTGTTATCAGTTTCTTACTGTCTAACCTATAAATTAGACTTTATCATACTGTGTGTGTATGGGCAAACCATAGTGTATATCGGGTCTGATAATATCCATGGTTTCAGGTGTCTGTTGGGTGTCTTGCAGTGTTTCCCCTCTGGATTGGTGGGAAGCTGGGGCAGCTACTATTCTTGATTAAGAAATTTATTTGTTACTCCGTTTGGAAATACTTATGTGGAGGAAGCATTGAAATCTTTTTAATCTTCACATAAGTTGAAGATACAGGAGAGAGGGAGAGGCTGGGACAGAGTGAGGGAGTCTCTTTTTGGGTAGTAAGAAAGGGTTTCCTATCGTTACAATGCAGAGGAATAGAGCAACAAATAAAGGGCAAATTATCCTTAAGAGTAGAGAAAAGGATGGGCCCAGTGTTTGTGAACAGGCACTGACGAATGGTTTTCATATTGCTGGAAAGTCCCTCTGACGGCTATTATTTTCTTTTAAGTAGAAAGGGTAAGTATGGTCATCAGCTGAGACTGGCTTTGGGGTGGAAAAACTGTTTTATTTTCCCTTAGCTTTTAAATTCTACTCATGACAATATTTTGGAAACATGATTTACCTGTTGGAAAAACATTGTCTGTTGATGTCAACAAAGCCAGCAGTTCTGTGGCTTTTTTTTTTTTCCCTATGAGATTGGATCTTGCTCAGTTTCCTGGGCTCGCCATGAACTCACAGAAGGCATGTTCACACGAGTGATGCAGATACTAAGACCTTATAGAAGAATTGGTCCCCCTAGTCTAAAAGTGAAAATGCGAGTTTCCTTTCATACATGAACCATTCCATCCAGTGAAAGAACTTTTGGCATTGGGATTTCTATAACCACAATGTAGGGTGCAGACAGGATGAGAACCAAGGAGCTGTGTATGAGATAGTGGAAAACCAACAGATGTTGGGAATAGATGATAAGACCTATAGGTCATTCTGAAGGGGGAGATGTTACAAAAATGTGGCACAATAAGTTGTTCAAAGATAGGGTTGTTGGCAGTTCTCCAGGAGATTACGGTCTGTGCAGCACCTTGAGTCTCACTGATGAGAATTTTGAAATGCTGATAGAAGTCTATCAGGTATTTATGACAAAATATAGCATTCCAGACAATAACTGAATGTCTTCAAGAAAGTAGATAAAAATATATTATTTTGTATATAATGTTATAAAAAATTGTATGTAAGCTGGGTGCTGTGGCATATGCCTTTAATCCCAGTAGCTCTGGAGGCTGAGGCAGGAGTATCATGAATTCAAAGTCAGCTTTAGCAACTAAGTGAGGCCCTAAGCAACTTAGCAAGACCCTGTCTCTAAATAAAAATATAAAAAGGGTTACGGATGTGGCTGAGTGGTTAAGCATCCCCGAGTTCAATCTCTAGTACACCCCCCCATGTATGTAAGTTTGTTTATAAAACTGTAAATCTGTATATAACATCTACATCAATGTTTTAATCAGTGAATGAGTAAAACATGTTATGTGGGAATTTTTTACTTTGTGGTGAATGAAATATACTTTATGCTAAATTCTCAAGTTTTGAGATAAAGCCTGTTATCTTTAAGATCTTTTAGGGAAGATCCATAATTGTTCCCAGGAGTAGGTGGAAAAAAGAAGTCATTTGACAGTTTCCAGATGGCCACTGAAAAAAACCATCGATAAATTTTCTTCAAGTTCTCAATTACTAACTATGAATTTTGTTGTATCTCCAGACAAATCAAGTAATTCAGATGTAAGTACCACTGTGCTGTAACCCAGATTTAACTTTTTGAAAACAGATGGTACAAAAGAAGAAAAAAAGTCTTTTCCCATCCCTGTGGGCAAAGCTCAAACTTATTTATCCTCATCCAAGGCAGTTTCTCTCTGTTTTGGCCTGACTTCTGGGAGCCCAGAACTTTTAAAAGATGTTTTCTTGAAAATAGTGAGTTCTTTTCTTGTCTGTCCGTAGTCTTGGCTGAGTTCCTTATATTCCGGCTGCTTTGACTCATTAATATTCAGGCTGATCCAGAGTGGCTGAGAAGGCAGCAAAGGGGTGGAAGTTGGTACAGTGAAAGGGTCCCCGAGTCTTCTCAGGAAAGATGCAAATGACCCCAGGAATGGGGTCACCAAGTTTCATTTTCTCCAGTCAGTTGAATACTTAAGGCTTTCAACTGACTTAAGTAGAGTTTTTATTTTTTTTTTCTTTTTTCTTTTGATGTAGGTTCAGTTAGGGCTTAACTTTTCTGCCTCTTTGTCAGCAAGTATGCTTTTCTTATTGAGTATGAAATGATTAATCAAGTTAAGATAAGCATTGTACATTTCTTAGCTGGAGCATATTTACACAGATTGACAAATATTAAATTGCTTTAAGAATTGCTGTCAGCACTGTGGCTGCAGGGAAATGGATTACAAAAATGGAAACTTATAACTTCAGAATAAGTGCTTTTCCTTTTATTGTATCAAAAAAGCATATGTAGATTGTCATCTGAGGATAGGATTCCCCTCTGGGGACAAGGGATTGGTGGGGGACAGGGCCAGCTACCAGAGTTAATTAAGAAACTTACCAGTTATTCCATTTTAGAAAACTTTATGTGGAAGAAACATTGAAATCTTTATAGAGGTTGAAGACAGAGGAGAGAGGAAGAGGCTCTCTCTCTCCTTTAGCAGATCTTTCTTTCAAAGATGGCTCTGGAAAGAATAATCAATGTATGTGGTATAGAATCTTTTAATATGGGGGAAACATTGTTTTGCTTATTTTGGGAGAAAGTGATTGCGTTCTGCCAAAGACAATCTGAAAAATACATGATTAAATAGTATATTTGTTATTTCTCTTTTCTGTACTACTTTATGAAGCATGGTTTTATAGAAATCAGTTTCTCTTTACTGTCTGCTTATGAAGGCTCCATGGATGTTTAGAAAGAAATCATGTTACTGTGAATGAGATTTTAACAATTGCCACCACCACTAAATCTGTGCATAAAAAAAGAAACATCTGGCAGTTGCTTCTCTTTAAGTAATATTGATGTAAAAAGTCGGGGACAACAAGTACATCTGGTACTTTCAGGGATTTGAAATGCACTTTAACAATTAGGGAGAAAGATTCCTTATTACTTCCTTTATGCACAGTTGTTCAACACAGTGGAGGCTTCTGGATAGGGCTGATGGTGGGTCTTGCTGTCTGCCCCAGGAAGGCTGACTCTATTCAGTCATGTTCCTATATGTACAGGCAGTGGAGGTCGTCCTACTTGAGTTTGAACACTTTGTTATAAAGTTGCTGCCATGGAGCACAACTGTGCTTTAGCATTGGGATTCTACCCTTGAGTTTCAGAAGGTGACCTGGACTAATTGAAAGTACTTGGGCTCCATAAAGATATGTCCAATGTTTTCTTCTTACTCTCATCAGTGTTTTGATACAAGTGTTGGGTTTATTCACCATTGATTCACCCTATAAATATTTATTGAGTGCCTAATTAGGTGCTAGAGACAAAAGTTCCTTGGAGTTAGTTTCTTCAGTAGTTAATAGTTTCTGCTCACCAGTGTGGGTTCAAATGGCTTCTAGTTTCGGACAGTGGCTACTGTGGAGAAAGAATGGAGGGGCATTCATTAAACAAACAAATAAATAGTTCAAAATTAGTATTTTTTGTTACTTAATTGAATAATTCTTTTCAGAGTTACTCAGGATAAATTAAAATATTGAAGCAGGCATTTGTTTCACTGAGGTGGGATGTGATACAAAGTATACATGTTAGACTGTCAGTCCCCAGCTCCACATGACCTCAGAATTCCCCTGTAATGTCAGACATCAAATTGCTCTGCAAGATAAACTTATTAAGGATGGAGTGTAGGAAATTAATAGGGAGCATGATGAGTGACTTGTAGCTATGTGTGTTAAACATGTGTAAGTGATTGAAAATTTAATGCAACTTTGAGCTTTTCCAGATAAAATATGTTGACAAGAGTGTTTTACATAACTTATATAAATTAATTTCTTTTTGGTTTTTGTTTTATTTGCAAGGTTGAGGATTGACCATGGATATGTATGTGCTAGAAAAAATGCTTTACCACTGAACTATATCACTAGCCCAAATTTCTTAAATCTAGCACACATCTAGAATCTAAGATGTTTTACCGTAGGCTGTGTTGACATAACTTACTGTTAGTATCAGTATTATTTTTTGTGTAGGAGGCAAATGGTAGCGTGGTTGTGGTGGTGGTGAGGAATTGCTAATGTAGATCAGTCTTCATCTACAAAGGCGGAACAATTCTGTTTTTTAAGATCATTGGAATGCATCAAAAAACCTGGTGAATATTAAGTATTCATCCCTAAAATACAGGCCAGAAGAAAGATAGTTTTCTTGATTATGCTAAACTACAGAAATCAACATATTTCATGGGAGTAGTTTGAGAACTGAATTTTCTGGGTGTGAAATTTTATTTTATTTATTTATTTTTTTTATTGATTGTTCAAAACATTACAGAGCTCATGATATATCATCTTTCATACATTTGACTCAATTGGGTTTTGAATTCCCCAAATACATATTGCAGACTCACTTCTGTTATATACTCACATTTTTACATAATGGCATATTAGTGACTGTTGTATTCTGCTACCTTTCCTATCCCCTACTATTCCCCCTCCCCTCCCCTCCCCTCCCATCTTCCCTCTCTACCTCCTCTGCTGTTGTTCAATTCTCTCCCCTTTTTTCCCCCTCCCCCTTGCCCCTCATAACCTCTTATAATTTTGTGTATCACTGAAGGTCTCCTACCATTTCCATATGCTTTCCCTTCTCTCTCCCTTTCTCTCCCCCCATTCGTCTTAGTTTACTGTTAGTCTTTTCCTCATGCTCTTCCTTCCTGTTCTATTCTTAGTGGCTCTCTTTATATCAAAGAAGACATTTGACATTTGTTTTTTAGGGCTTGGCTAGCTTCACTTAGCATAATCTGCTCTAATGCCATCCATTTCCCTGCAAATTCTATGATTTTGTCATTTCTTAGTGCTGCATAATACTCCATTGTGTATAGCTGCCACAATTTTTTTTATCCACTCATCTATTGAAGGGCATCTAGGTTGGTTCCACAGTCTAGCTATTGTGAATTGTGCTGCTATAATCATTAATGTGGCCGTATCCATATAGTGCGCTCTTTTAAGGTC
This sequence comes from Ictidomys tridecemlineatus, assembly GCF_052094955.1. Lineage (NCBI taxonomy): Eukaryota > Metazoa > Chordata > Mammalia > Rodentia > Sciuridae > Ictidomys > Ictidomys tridecemlineatus. The sequence goes on from NC_135484.1 coordinate 25,960,893, forward strand.
CTCAGGGAATAGTCCGAGAAGGGCAATAGCTGGGTCAAATGTTGGATCCATTCCCAGCTTTCCCAGGAATCTCCATACTGCTTTCCAAATTGGCCTCACCATTTTGCAGTCCCACCAGCAGTGTACAAGTGTGCCCTTTTCCCCACATCCTCGCCAGCACTTATTGTTGTTTGACTTCATAATGGCTGCCAATCTTACTGGAGTGAAATGGTATCTTAGGGTGGTTTTGATTTGCATTTCTCTGATTGCTAGAGATGGTGAGCATTTTCTCATGTGCTTGTGGATTGATTGTATGTCCTCCTCTGAGAAGTGTCTGTTCAGGCCCTTGGCCCATTTGTTGATTGGATTATTTGTTATCTTATTGTTTAATTTTTTGAGTTCTTTGTACATTCTGGAAATTAGGGCTCTATCTGAGGTGTGAGGGGTAAAAATTTGTTCCCAGGATGTAGGCTCTCTATTTACTTCTTTTACTGTTTCTCTTGCTGTGAAAAAACTTTTTAGTCTAAGTAGGTCCCATTTGTTTATTCTTGGGTGTGAAATTTTAATCCTAGTCCTTTTGGGAAGGTTTGATTAATTTTGCACCGAACAATGTCACGCAGAGAAGTTCTCATCAACATCTCATGCATCTTAATATTGCCCTTAGAGTGGAAAGAAGTTGTAAGTGCTCACAATTTCTCTTTGGGGGAAAGTAAAATTCATGCAGCATAATTTTGGACTTTCAGTAAGAATGCCTATAATATACAATAATTTTTTTTTCCACTAGGGATTAAACCCAGGGGCATTCTACTCTGAGCTACATCCTCAACTCTTTTTATATTTTCATTTTGAAGCAGACAAGAAATGGGACTGACACTGAAGGCAGAATCCAAACACCTCTAAAAGTGCTAAATTGCCTAGGTTGGACTTGAACTTGCAATCTTCTTACCTCAGTCTCCTGAGAAGCTTGGATTACGGGCATATGCCACCATACCTGGCCAATAATGGTTTTTGATGGATTATTAGTAGTAATAAACATAAAGAAAAAACTGTTAACTTTGATTATTCACTAATGCTGAAAATTTTGTAAACATGGTGTCTTTTACAGATGAAGTTGAGCCTTTAATCTCAAAGAGTTTGGGAAAATGTTTTTAATTTGTTTTTATTTTTCGATGCTGGGGATTAAACCCAGGGCTTTGCACATGGTAGGCAAATGCTTTTCCACTGAGCCACTCACTCTATGTTATTTTTTTAAACATTTAAAAAAATTTATTCTAATATGTTATATATGGCAGCAGAATGTATTACAATTCATATTATACATATAGATCACAAGTTTTCATATCTCTGGTTGTACACAAAGTAGAGTCACACCATTTGTGTCTTCATGCGCATATTGATGTACATCTCATTCCACTGTCTTTCCTACCCCCATGCCCCCTCTTCCCTCCTATCCTTGTGCCCTATCTAGTGTTCATCTAATCCTCCCACATGCCCCCTCCCCCGCAATCCCAATCAGCCTCCTTAAATCAGAGAAACATTCGGCATTTGGTTTTTTGGGATTGGCTAACTTCACTTAGCATTATCTTCTCCAACTCTATCCATTTACCTGCAAGTGCCAAGATTTTATTCTCTTTTAATGCTGAATAATATTCCATTGTGTATACCACATTTTGTTTATCCACTCATCTTCCATGTTATTTTTAACATTTATTAAAAGCCCTACCTTCACAGAAAAAAGTCAGGTATGTCTGGCAGCCTAGCAAAATTTATAGACTACTTAATAAACCTACCAATGTCAACTATGAAAAAATGACAGTTTTTCTTTTAAGACTTTTGTCTTAAGAGGGAAGAGATTCTTGCATTGACATTCTCCTTAAGAGAGTGCAATTCTAAAAATTGAGTAAAAAACTTGGAATTACATAAAACAGATTGATCAAGCAGGCCTGGATGGTTAGTTCTAATTGTTTATTTCCCCGATCAACTCTGACTTGTAGCCTAAGAAGTCAGGTGGGATAATTTGAACTCCTCAGTGCCAGAGGATTGCTTGATCAATCAGAATCAGAGAGGACAGCCTTCTGTCTGTTCTTGATGTACCACTGATGTTGCAGTGCAGGACAAGAAGTAGTACTGACACCGAAGGCAGAAGCCAATCACTCATAAACAGTGCTTTCCCACTGAGACACTGAGACACAATGTTCATTCAACAGATACCATTGAACTTACACTGTATTCATGGAGTTTCCTATTCTCCAAGAATGTGTAGAGAAAGAAACTCTCAGAGAGTTTACTGTCTAAAGGATGACAGAGCAGTTACATCGTAAGGAGTGGGTAAGTTCTGGGTTAAAGGTGTGAAGACCAGACCTCTGGGAAAGAACTGCCCAGCCATAATCAAGATACAGAGAAAGTTAACAGTTCACTCTTCAGGCTATTTTTTTTTCATGTTCTCCTGACACAACCCTGGGAAAACCTGTAATCAAAACAGTAGAGACAGGTACAGCTAGTTCAGAAAATTGGTTCAGATGAAGAGTTCTTCCAAGGACCTGCCAAAGTTTTTGCAGATCCCCATCTTCTGCAATTTCAGACCCCCAAATATATGACTTCATCAGTTTATTAATACAAGGAGGAAATGTTAGGGTTTGATTTTATCTAGTCCAGGTGGGAGAAATGGGAGGAAGAGGCTGTTCCTAGCAGGCAGAGGCTGCTTACTCTCAACTTTGTCACTCCAAGCAGAGCACAGAGCACATCCAACTTTAAGTGACCAGAGTTGTATTGTGTCACACAATGTCCTCTTACACTTGCGCCTCCTCCTGTTTTCTTTTCCTTGATTTCCAGCTGTTTGGGGCCCTCACTTCTCAAAGTGAGGTCCATGAGATATCACTGTCACCCGTGCTTGTTAGAAATGCAGAGGCTCAAGTGGACCCAAAACTACTGACTTAGAATCTGCCTTTGAACAAGTTTCCAGATAATTCTGTGCATAATGAAGCTGGAGATGTTCTCAGACTCCCCCGCCCCTTTCAATCTCCCACACCTTCTCATATGTACCCAACATGCAATAACTAAAGATTGCGTGTCTTTGATAATCTTCTAATCAGGAGAGTGGGTTTGGCTTTTAAACTATTAAAAAACAAATAGCAGGAAGGTGCCTGGGAGATGCTGATCAAAGGATACAAAATTTCATTTAGACAAGAGGAAAAAGTTTAGGAAATCCAGTGTAAGGGTGAATTTAGCTAATAACAATGTATTATGTACTTGAAAATTACTAATAGTAGATTTTAAATGCTCTCACCACCAAATAAACAAAACAACAAACCATACAAGGTAATGTGTGGGAGGCCATCCTCGCATGTGATTTGAGTTACCTTCCTGGCTGGGTGAGAGGCACTCAGACACATCCTTCTGTCCAGAGCTTTTCCCCACCCTTCTCAGGTCTGAGGGCTTGACGCTACTCTAATAGGTAGCTGGAGGCTGGAGGTAGGAGAAGCCGTCCTGGAGCTGGTTTAAAGGTAATTAGAGCCTGTCTCTTTAATTCAAAACTCCCCTCGGATTTCTCATGTAGCTGAACCTTCATTTATGAAGTCTGTGCTGACCGTGGGCTAAAGTAATGGGTATGGAAATTAGCTTGATTTTTGTCATCCCATAAGGCGTATGTATATCAAAACTTCATATTGCACACTATAAATATGTACAGTTTTTGTCAGTTCAATAAGCAAAAACCAAAAACTAGGCAGATGCTATACAAGAATAAAGCTCCCGGCTGCTCTTTTGCTGTCGTCTCTGCATCTCCTGTAGCACCTGTCTGCTGCCTCCAAGGCCCTCTGAGCACCTTGCCCTGTCCACCTGGCCTTTTGCCTGTATTCTCCTCTCTGCACTCAGATTCACCTAGCAAATGGGGTGCTGTTTTATCAATCCAGATTATACACCTGCTGTAAATCCTCAGTGGCATCCCGAGCCCACCTGGCTGTGGCTGGACCCCACACTGTGCACATGCTATCCCTTTCCCCATCTCTCTTTTTCTCTTCCCTTTTTCTTCCCTTAGACTTTGCTCAAGTGCAACCCACTCTGTCTCCCCTTGACCAGCTCCCTGTCCTGGACACCCACCCAAAGGAATGCTCATGGTGTGGCTGTATCTCCCACACTAGAACGTGAGTCTCTGGGGAGTAGGGACTGTATTTGTGATCTCTGATAGCTGGTATACCAAACTCAGAGTCTGATAATTACAGGGAGTGTTCAATAGACATTTGTCAACTTAAGTTGGTTAAACTGACTGGGAAGTTATACTGGTTTCCTTGAAATTATGGAAAAGGCAGTTCACCTTGGGGAGGTATAGGTGAGCTAAACTGAATTATATTCTTCTATTGCATTTAGGAGAATGTAACAACAAATCCCACTATTGTGTATAATTATAATATACCAGTTTAAAAAAGCAAGTCCTTTTTTTTCTTGGAGTTCCAGAAGGAATCCTTGGTTTGTGACAGATTCATGGGGTTTTCCTTTTGTGAAAGCCCCATTCCATTTCTAACACTATATTTACAAGTGAATATTACATACTTTTCCCTTGTATTAGGATCAAAACAAAATATTCTCTTAAATAAGCATTTTAGTTTTATCTGTATTTTGTGATTGTTTATTACAGAGGGAGCACATTTTATGAATTATATTTATAACTGGGTGTGACTAAAAAGTATACTGGTGGGCTCGCATGCCCGAGACCCTGGGTTCAATCCCCAGCAACACACACACACACACACACACACACACACACACACACACACACGAATATTCTGGTATAATACTAGAGATGAGTGTATGAAATTAAAATTGTCAAATATGTGCTGTGTATAGGGGATGGTGCTGTGCACCTTTTGGGAGGATGCAGTGAGGGAGAATCCTTTGGGGTGAGTTTGAGGCCTGCCTGGGCATAGGGTGAGCCCCCTTTTCAAAAGAAAAAGACAAAGGAAATCATGCTGTGGGGTCATATATAGATGATTTGTTATTTTAAAACACTTAAGATTTTTTTTTAAAAGAGAGAGTGAGAGAGGAGAGAGAGAGAGAGAATTTTTAATGTTTATTTTTTAGTTCTCGGCGGACACAACATCTTTGTTGGTATGTGGTGCTGAGGATCGAACCCGGGCCGCACGCATGCCAGGCGAGCGCGCTACCGCTTGAGCCACATCCCCAGCCCCACTTAAGATTTTTCCACTTGAAATTTTTCCATTCAAATCTTTCTTGGGGAATGGACAATTTGAAATTCCATTTTTAATATAAATTTCTATTTATCAAATTTATTAATCTAGTCTTCACTTACTTTAATTTTAGTTTCATTTTTTTCTTTTTCTAATTTTATTATTTCTTCCATTCTCTTTAGTTAAAAAACCCATTATTAGTGTTAGAATTATCTACATTTATCATTTTTTTTTGCATTTTCTTTCTCTACCATGTTTGTTTCTTTATTGAGTTTACTTTTGCTAATTTTACTTTAGTTTATTACTTCATTTCTTTTCTAAATTCTTTTATCAAGAGGATTGGTTCATTATTCTTTTTTCTTTTTCCCTCTAATTTTGTAATAATAATTACACATTGGCTAATATTTGACTTAGTACATGAGCAAATCAATTTTTGTAAATGATTTGATTAGCATCGAAAGTTAAATGTGCTCCCTATCTTACTCTTTTATCCCTATGTGGCAATTAGGTTATTCAAGGCTGATTTCATTGTCTATTTGAGCTGTCAAGTTCTCACAGAATATTTTGAAACCCTAAATTCTGGTTTCAGTTCTCTTACTTGCAAAATCACTTTAGTCACCTCACCTACAATCGTTGACATTGCTGTAGCTTTTCATTTATATGTGTGTGTGTGTGTGTGTGTGTGTGTGTGTGTGTGTGTGTTTACTTGGTTGCCTTTAAATGAAACATTTAAATAAGTTCACTTTAAAACACTTTGAAGTTTCTTGATTCAATAATAGCTAGTGTTTTTTGAGTACTCACTATGTACCGAGGAATCTCTTTTATGTGCCTTGTCTCATTTAATCCTCACAAGATTTCTGCAAGTTAGGTGGCATGCCTCTCACTTCCCATAGAAAGAAGCTGAGGTGCTCAGAGGCTGGACACTTTTTCCTGAGTTCCATGCCTAGTTGTAGAGGGATCCAGAGTTAGGGTGGCTGCTTGCTAGGGCTGATTCTGAAGTGTGGCCTCGCTACGACAGGGACAATGACACTCTTTCTTTATTCTGGGTTTTTGCACAGATGGGTACATTTGGGTCTGTTCCCTTACTTTTAGTGTACATGCATTTTTTTGGGTGGTGGTGGGATAAAGTTATCAATTGGGGTTTTGAATATCAAAGGATACTTAACAAATTCTGTGTACATTTTCTTTTACATTTGAGATGTGTTATTTCTCATGATCCTTTCAGCTTTTGCATTTTTCTTGCCTTTCTGGGATGATGAAGTTAAACTTTTGATTTTTTCATGTAACTAAATTGGAAGATGGTGAAATGCACTTATTAAATAGGCAGCTTTGAACTCTCCTATACAGTATTTGAGTTGAATACCTACTATTTGTGATATAATTAAGCTTTCATAGCAGTCTTTTTATTTAAAATTCAGTCTTCTCCAGGTGTCTTTAAAAAAAAAAATGGTGGAGGGGAAGTTCTTGGGAGATCCTCCTCCTTCAATTTCAGGGCTTTGTAGCTGTTTCCCACCTGGTGAGGTGACTCTGGTGAACTCTGTTGTGTGTTGCTCGGACTTTTGCTGGAACAATAAGGAATATTATATATAAATAAAATTCTGGAATCCTCTTCCTGCAGAATTGAAAGTATATTTGTTCTGATGTTAGACACTTGTCATATTCTTTTAGAATAGCACTGAAAGTAGATACTTGTATTTCCATTTTTACTATTAACATTTGACGTAAAATTGTTTAATTCTTCACATTTATAGTAACAACCATCATTTTGACCTCTTTTCAAGTGAAGTAGAGTGTAGCTTTTTGAATTAGTCATATTCCACCCTTATAGTAATGGAATTCCTTTGTGAAATTCAGTCATTACCCCTTGCTCTTTTCAAATAACTGGCTTTTGTGTATGTGTGTGTATATGGGGTGGGTTATTGAACAGTGAATCCAGAGGTACTTCTCCATCCCTTTTTATTTTTAATTTTGAAACAGGGTCTCTTGAACTTGGGAATCCTCCTACCTCAGCTTCTTGCATTGCTGGGTTTACAGATGTGTCACCACCGTACCAGCTTAACTGGCTTTTAATAATCACATAAAGTATTATATGATGCATTTAAAAATAGGCATTGGTCTTGGGAAAATTTTGGTGGACTAGTTGGTAGAAATTTTTTCATTTTGTTATTTTCCATAACTTTTGTCCTCTTCTCTCTCACCTTTATAAAAGGGAACAGTGCAGAGGAAGTTGTAGGAGTCCTGTGGCAAGTACAGTGACATGGGGCTGAGGCAGATTGACTCAGGGATGAGAGGATCACGATGCGCGGACATCTGCTTCTCTGGCCATGATTTGCATATATATTTTAATGTAAACCATTAGATTTGGCAAACATTTATTGCTTAACTTTGTGCCGGGTGTCAGGCCTCCTGTTTGGTTTGGATGTATGTGATTTGAAGTGGGACCTTCTTATTGTAGGTCATCATTTCTTTATATGGAACTATTTTAAAGCCAGGCATGGTGGTGCACAGCTGTTGCCCCAGCTACTTGGGAGACTGAGGCAGGAGGACCACATAAGTCAGGAGTTGGAGGCCAAACAAAAAACTTTATGCAAAAAGTTATAACTGTACCATACTAGTAAAAAATATTTTAGGGGGGCATAAATTTCTCTGTAGATAAAAGTAAAAAAAATTCTTTCGTACCATTAGGGTATTTCTTTATTTTCCATTCACTTTCCTCTTCTGAATATTATAGTGAAGTGTATTATTTTAAAAAACAAAAAGAAAACCTGATTTGTTGCTTAGGTAGCCCAGACCTCTGTGGTCATATAAAGCAGAAGAGTGATTTAAAAAGCTAGTCAGAAAATGATATTTCAGTTCACCCTTTGCTCCCTGCTTGGTGTTCTTGTTATGTGAAAAGGGCCTCCTCTTCTGAATTGCACAGGACCTATTCCCGACTCTGGTGAGTGGCCCACAGATTACCCACAGTGTTTGACGTCATACAAGACTGTGGTTTTTAACCAGGTTTGAACTGTGCCAGAACCAGTAGGAGGAGCTTTTTCCAAATCTGCTCTTGGGAGCTTCACTCTTGCATCTTTTGAGTCAGAATCCCCAGGTTCCCCGGGCTGGGCATGTAGCTCTTCGCAGATCTCCTTGGGTGCTGATGTACAGCCCTGATCAGGAAGGAATGATCTGTCAGGTGCCCTTCCTCTAGCATCCAGGAATGTCTGCAGAGTTTTCCCTGGAGCAAGAAACCGCCGTTATGTTTCTATAATTTAATGCTCATTAAATAATGCTGCATAAATAATATCCATATGAGAATATCAAAATGGTCCTAATTAATGAATTTTCTCTCTCTCTCTCTCTTTTTTTTTAAGAGGTAGGGTTCACTGTGCTGCCCAGGCTGGTTCCAAATTCTTGGGCTCAAGTGATCCTCCCACAGCAGCCTCCCAAGTAGCTGGGACTAGGGACGTGTGCCATCTCGCCCAGCTTCGTTTCCCTTTGATGCCTCTGTGTATCTCCAACCATCTTAGTCAAACCCTAGAATGGGCACAATGTTTCCTTAGAAATTAAATGGCTGGTAGTCAAGAGTCAAAACTTGTATAGCGTGTGATGGTCATGAGAGTGGGGCACCATCACTTGGTAGTTCACACCCCGCTGTGCACAGGTCAGTTGGGATGGTGTGGAGCTGATGGCCAGGGCCACACCCCGTCCCATGTCACTCACTGTCCTCCAGGAGCAAGGTGAAGGTAGAACGTGCAGTCGCTCAGAAGCTGTCAAGCGTAGGCAGACCTGCCTGGAGTCTTTTTTGGTGTGGGTTGTTCATAACTGTTTGTTTCGTAAACTTGCCTTCCTCTCCCAGCTCCTCTCCACATGGAGGAGTCCTGTTTTAGAGCACAGTGTTTGCTCTATAAACAAACACTGGTGGGAGGGAGGATGGAAGAGGCAACAGATGGATGAGTGAACGAAGATGTCTTGGAAGGGAGGAGAGTATGGGAGGCGAAACAGGTTTCCATAGCGTGTTAGGGAATTTATATTATGGTTCCTCTTGTGGCAAACAAGAGCCCCAGGACCTCACATACCCATGCCCCTTCCTGCTGCAGGAAAGGTCCCTTTCCCTCTCTGAGTGGCCCGTATTCCCCATGGCACATTGGCCTGGCCACGGCCATGGGGCCACCCTTCTACACCAGCCTGCAGGTCTTCCTCTCCCCCTTCACTTTTCCATTTAATTACAGCGCAGCATGGTTTGCTATTGCTTTTCATAAGGTCGTTTATCTTCCCCAGGAGATGGCTGCCCTGTGTTCTCCAGCACCTAGGAGGACAGCACCTGGAGCCTGTGAAAGCTCTGCCTTTCAGCCAGTGGCTTCATGGACCACTGGCAGATTAACCTCTGCCCCGGCTGCTCAGCACAGGGGCCAGCCCATTGTTTCTTTGACCTGGTTCTAGCTGATTAGACTGTTTTCCTAGAGGGTTTGCTAATGGTCTTGGTGGGAGGAGGGTGGGGGACATAGGCTGGTTTCAAAAATTCCAAAGATCTAGCAAGACTTGTTTGGGGGCCTCTCCCCTTGGATTTAGGGGTTGTTCAGTGGACTTAAGGTCTGGTTTATCCAGACCAGCAGGAGTGCCTGCCCTTGCTGAACAATGTACTGAGGGTGGGAAAGTGCACCCTCCCACACTCCCTGCCCCCTCTATTCCCCCAGTCTCTCCTACTAGGGAATTTCTAGTATCACAAACTAGCCTGTACTGTCCCTGCTATGATTTTTGCTACTCAGCAGAATGAGAATTTTTCTTGATTCAACTGTGGTTGATTGGCTAGTGTTTTGGTGTCTAAGAAATACCATGTTACAGATCGATGTCTAATATTTGGGAAGCCATGCTTGCCATTTTTTAGCTTGCAATTTTATGACCGTTTTAATATAGTTGTGCTCCTATGTATGTGGCCTGCGTGGTCTCTTCAGCTCCTGTTTCAGAAACAACACTTATAAAGAGATACCATTTATTTTTGGCTCTGTTTTAAAAAAAGTAGACTTTAAGTGCGTTACTTCTGGGACTTGGATTTTTAGAGCAGATATTGTGAAGCCTCCTTCTAGTCAGTGGAGCTGGGACCAGGAGTCCCAGGTAGGTGTGAACTTGGGCATTACATTTGCACCTTCCTCCTCTTCTTATTCTTAAAAACCTGATTAGTTTGTTTACCTGATGATTTCCATGTCAGAGAATGGTTTCTTAAATTGTCCGTCTTTGTTCGTATATAGTATGAAGACTTTTTGCAGCTAAAGAAGATTGGGAGTGTACTTATAAAGAGCAATTGTCATTTTAATCAAGAAAGATAGTTACATTGCTGGCTGTAGTTGGCACACACCTGTAATCCCAGTGACTCAGGAGGTTGAGGTAGGAGGATCCCAAGACAGATTTAGCAATTTGGCAAGACTCCAATCTCAAAATAACAAATAAAAAGGCTGAGGATGTACCTCAGTAGCAAAGTACCTTTGGATTCAATGCCCAGCACCACTGCTCGCTCTCTCGCGCTCTCTCTCTCTCTCTCTCTCTCTCTCTCTCTCTCTCTCTCTCACACACACACACACACACACACACACACACACACACACACATACACTAATAACATTTTAAACATGACGAGAGGGCCTTGGATTATGCAAGTATAAAATTTTTGTCAGGCTGCTCTCTGGAGAGAGTAGATTGTCAGGTTCTCTTGACACAGGGGGGGGGGGGGGAGAAAAAAACAACAACAAAAAATCTTGAATGGATGGTGGGGATCTAGCCCAGCCCTGCAGCTGAGGGCTTAAGGTTTCATGCTGAAGCCTGAGGAGGGCTGGGATTTCTCACTTTCCCAGAGCACTGAAGTCTAGCCACAAATCCCAGCTTCAGCCCTTTGCTGGCTTTATGATCTAGGGTATAAGATTTTAAATTTGCTGTGTCTGATACCTCAATTGGAAATGAAGACATGAGTCATAGCTACCTGGTAGAGTTATTGACAGGATTCAGAGGGTAACTTACTTAGAATAATGCCTGTTACATACTAAGCACTTGTTGATTTAGTCATTATTCAGCTACAAGCAATAAACAGATCCCAAACACCAGTGATTAACACATGCAGCCATTTGTTTTTCTCACACAATGGAAAGTTCAGGGTAGGCAGCTCAGGGCTGGTGTGGTGGTTTCAGAGGCCATCAGCAGACTCTGGTATTTCCACTCTTGTCTCCTTTGGGTGTCTTTGCCACCTCACAGGCACAAGGTGGCTGCCTCATCTCCAGCATCATTCTTAGGTTCAAGGCAGGAAGAAGAGAAAGGTCAGAGAGCACCAGCTTTTCTCCAAAGCCCCATCCATCCACTTCCAATGGAATCCTGTGGCCTAAAATTAGATGCCATGACTTATTAGGGATGAAATTAAATGCAGTTTTTAAAATGGGTATATTACCGTCCTCCAAAATATCAGGGTTGTTATTGGTAGGAAGAATTAGGAAAGGGATATTGAATGGGCAAACCAGCAGTGGTTTCTGTAGAAATTGTCCTTGAATGGGGCTTGTCCGTAGACATAGGGACCTTGGAGGAAGAAGGCTTTGGGATCCTGATTAGGAAGCAGAGAACAAGCAGCCTTGGTGGGCAACGATTCCTAGAGGAAGAAGCAGCCTTCATTTCCAGGACTTCCCCGAGTAGATCCGGACCTCGCTGACACAGTGTGCGTCCTTCTCCCGCTGCTCACCTGCTCTCCTCTCCCTACCAGGGTGCTTGGGGAGCAGCTGGGAGCAGCAGCAGCCTGTTGGCCCCGCCAGCCTTGAAGCCAGGCTGCAGGACAGCTCGGCTATCCAACAGGCGGGGTGACATGCCTTTGGGGGTCTGTCAGTGTCCTGCTCTCCCCTGGCTGCCCTTTCCCCTCTCCTCCTCACATCTGGGCCTACGCACTCCCCTGGTTTTATTGGCATTCCATTCCCGTCTGTGTGCTGACGAGATGGAAAAGGGCCTTTGTCTGAATTTGTCAGCAGGAGAGAACTTGGCTCCGCTCTTGGACCCAGGCACGGTGTTTCCCATCCGCTGTGGCTGTGGCCGTCAGGGCTGCTGGCCGTGGGGAAGGGCAGGAGGCCAGGTGGCATCATCTGAAACTCCTCCCCCACCAGAAACCTGGCGCTTTCTCAGTGTGGGAACAGCTACTTAACCCGAGCTCGGCCTTCGCGACAGGCTGTACGGGCACCTGTCTGCGAGCCTCTGTGCTGAGGAGCCCAGGAGCAGCCAACCGCTCCTGTTGGCTGAAGTCTCACTTCCCTTCCAGAAGCAGCAGACTCCCATAAGAAGGGGCCCCGTGGCGCCTCAGGATGTGCTGAGAGTCTGGTGACTTCAGAGGCCCTCAGTGTAGAACCAGTGCAGGTGGCTAGGGCCAGCTCATGACGAAGGCCTATGTGCCTGGGGTCCTGTGAGGACGGAAAGTGGCACCTCTGGCCTCTCCTGTGAAAAGGGGACTCCCTTTCTCTGTCAAGTGACTTGTAAATGCAGTGACTCAGCAAGCCATGTAAGTTTAGTTCAGTTTCTTTTTTTTTTTTTTTTAAAGAAATTTACATTTAATTTATTTAGACTATTTAAACTTCTATTTTTATAGTTTTCAAAGTTCACAAGTAAAAGCAAATGCTACTGTGTTAAACTATTTAAAAGGGATAATTGTTGAAAAATGATTGTCATTAAAAGATTAGATACTTGTGTGCATACATAGGTTTGTGTATGGAAACCTTCACACAGAAAACATTCAAATAGCTTAATTCTCAACTGGGGATGTGGCTCAGTGGTAGAGTATGTGCTTGGCCTGCTCCAAACTTTGGGTTCAATTTTTAACACGTACTATCCCACCCTCCCAAATTCTCTTTGATCAGCCTACTCCCTGCATAGTCTCCTCCTCAAAGGTAGCTAATATTTTTACTCTGTCATATATCTTTCCAGATTTTTTTCTATGAATTTCTATTTACCTATGGAAATGATTCTTGATACTGTATATAGTGTTATGCTGTGCATTATGCAACTTTGTGCTTTTTACAGAACAGCATATCTCGAAGATCATTGTATATCAGTACATTTATACTTACTTTTTTTGTTTGCTGCATAGTGTTCTATATTGTATCATGTATATACACGGTTTAATCCTTCCCCTATTGTTGGGCATTTAGATTATTACCAATGTTTTTGTTTTAGGCTTTGTTTTTTTTGTTATTATAATTATACAGTTCTTATATTTATCTTTCTCCAGGCTAGATATTAAGAAGTAAAATATTTTAGGTATTAGGTACACGCATTTACTTTTTTTTTTTTGGGGGGGGGGAATCCTGGGGATTTAACCCAGGGCACTTTATTACTGAGCTATATCCCTAACCCTTTTTGGTTTTTATTTTGAAACAAGATCTTACTAAGTTGCTTGCTGAGGCTGGCCTTGAACTTGCCATCCCCCTATTTTATCCTTTTGAGCTGCTGGAATTACAAGAATGTATCACTGTGTCCAGCTAAAATTTTAATAGACAACTCCCAAACAGCCCTCTAAAGTGGGTGTACTAATGTACTCTTCTAGCAGCAGTATATATAGTATATATAGACAGTTTCAATATATACTTTTTTGTGTATTTGGGATAGAACCCAGGGGTGCTTAACCACTGAGCCACATCCCCAGCCCTTTTTGTATTTTCGTTAAAGATAGGGTCTCACTGAGTTGCTTAGGGGCTGGCTTTGAATTCACTATCCTCCTTCCTTAGCCTCCCGAACTCCTGTGATCACAGGCTTGCGCTACCATGCCTGGCTCAACATATTATATTATATGACATTTCTTTCTGTGCTTTTAGGCAGCTTTTAATGTTAAGCTCTTCTCTATATTTGTATTATATAGCATGTTTGGGGGCTGTTTTTAGCATGTGTATATTCATAATGATTTTAATTTGAAATAGTGACAAACACAACATCACTCTTTATCACACTAAAATGACCGCAGTACACTGAGTCGTGGTCATTTCCCTGTCACCCCAGGGCCCTCCTCGAGTGAGCTCTGAATAGATGATGATGCTGTTAGAATCTGTTGCTATTTTTTGTTGACTTAGTTGGTTTCCTTCCAGGTGTCCATCGTCCGAGTCCTTTTCTTGGTAGCACACAAGCCTCTCTGTGTTAGTCAGCTTTTTGTCACTATAACAAAATACTTGATAACTAACTTATAAAAGTAAGTGGATTTTGTCTCACAGCTGTAGAGGTTCTGGTCCACGATCAGGTGGACCCATCACTTCCAGGCCTCTGCTAGTGATGCCAGGCAGCAGGGGCCTGGAGTGTGGGACAGAGCAGATATGCTCACCTTTTGGCCAGGAAACAAAGAGGAAGAGTGAGGGGTCCCACAGTCCCAGAGTGTAGTCCCAGTGACTTGAGGATCTCCCACTAAGCCCCACTCCCTGAAAATTCAACCATTGTCCGATAGAGTCACTCTGGGGTCCAAGCTTTTAATACATGGACATTTGGGTGACATTTGGCACCAAACTATGTTCCCCTTCCTCTTTTCGTCTTCAGAAATGTGACCCCAGTTCAAGGGTAAAATCATGGAAATTCTATTTTCTTTGCCACTTGAATTCAGAAATAAGCATGTAATGCCGCTCTGAGCCACAAACTATGGCAAGACACCTGCAGAGGAGCTTCTAAGGAGTCCTTCTTAAGAAAATACAGGTTGGAGGATGCTTCCTTTTTGTCTTCCTCGTAGTGGCACAGCAGTGGCCGCCACCTTGTGATAGGAACGACATGCCCGGAATGGGAAGATGAAAAGAAACTGGGTCCCCTGTCTGGTCTGCCAGTTGGTCCTCCATTGGCTTTATCAGTTAGGATTGCTTTTAGCTGTAGGAAACAAAAAAATTAACTCAAGTGGCTTAATGAGGGAGTTCTTTCCCTTGTTTTCCTTGGCTCAACTTCTCAGCACTGACATCAAGGTTCAAGTTATTTGACCTTCTTTGCCGTTGTTTGTTACCTCCTGGTCACAACATGGCTGCCACAGCTCTAAGGAGAAGCAGTTCTAGCTTAGCAGAAAGCAAAGGCCTCTCAGTGGACTTGCTCTTTTATCTTATTGCATGGTTGCATGGCCATTTTTACCCCAAGGGTGACTGAGAATCATGTATCAAGCCAAAGAAAGCAATTTTAGACCAGCCATGATTTACTTCCTGGTACAATCTTACCCCAAATCTTGAGGTTACATAAAAAATTATCTTGCTACTTGAGCCATTTTTTTTTGTGTGTGTGTGTGCCACTTGTAGCCAAAATAGTTCTAACATGTAATTAAACAAATGGGAACATAAATGCCAATAATTACTGTGCTTCTTCCTTAGGGCATGGATCTAGTCATGTGTTCCCTGGATCCACATGTGCCATTTGTGACTTTCTAGCCTATTTGTGTGACTTTCTCTGCATTTTCGGTTAGCAGTCTTTATTTTCTTTTCGGAGACCACCTGTCTCACCCTTGGCTCAGGCAGCTGAGCCAGTTATCTCAGGCTCTCAGAGACAGGAAGAGTCAGCTGTCTTTGGCTAGAACTATGGAGACAGGATGCCGGGGACACAGAAGAACCCAGCTGAGAGTTTTGCGATCACCTCTGTGAGAGGGCTGTCCTTCATGTTTTGCGTGTCTCTGTTTCTAGTATCTGAGTGCCTGACACACAGCTTACAGACTAGCTTTCCTTTCTTCTTGAGTCTTGGACAGCTAATCTGGCTCTTGTCCAAGGGGAAGCAGGTGGAGGTGATGTGGGGAGGAAAGCCGAGCTTCTTTATAAAGCATGGTGGAGCACCAGGGGCTCCCAGAGGCATCCTGCAGCTGAGCGAATCTCACCCCTGACAGGCACATTTCTGGGTGGGTGGAAGAATACTGCAACGTGGCAGTACAGTGATGGGAGTCTCCGTGGAGTGTTGGGGGCATGCCAGGTGCAGTGCTAAGTGTATTATATCCATTATCTCACTTAGTCTTCATAACAATGGTCTGAGAGAGGTGGCATGGATATCCTCAATTTACAGAGGAAAAGGAGGTTAAGCAGTTGGGTCATGGTCACAGGGCCAGTGGCAGAAGCAGGACTTCAGCAGGCTGATTCCTGAACTCTGAGCAACCACAATGATGTATTTCCTGCCAGCTCAAGCAGGCTCTCTCCTGTGCCCCAAATTCTTCCCTGGTGTCATGCACTCCCAGGGGTCCCAGCTCACCTTCTCACCATCTTGCCCACTATTTCTGTTACACCTTGGCCTGTAAACCCTGACTGCCCTTTAAATCCTATGGAAAAAATCCACTTTTTCTTATGGGAAATTAATTGGACAAAGTAGAAATAAAGTTTCCAGTATGGGTAATAAAAATTATCAAGCTTAAAAGGCCCAAGAAATGATTTTGTGCTACAGACCTACCACAGTATAATAATGCCCATCTTACAGAGAAAGCAGGGATTCTTGGATTTCTACTGCATCGAAACCTGTATAAAGTTTTAAACTTTTTTTTTTTATCAATTTAAGTTGACTCATACATATGGAACTTGAAAATGAGCTTTATATTTTTTAAAGGCCAACTGTTAAAATTCTGCTTCATGTATGAATTACAGGTTTTGTGTTTGGCTTGTTGGTGCTGAGATTTAGTCCTGAGACAGTTTTGTTGTTGGAGCTGGATTCCTTTATCTCAGAAATTACTCAGTAGAAAAAACATGTCATTCAAAGTCATTTTCATGATTTTCTGATGGACAGACATGTTAGCGCCTTTCAAACAAACTACAACCCCCATTTAATAAGATTCCTTCTCTCATGAGCTAAAATATGTGCTTTGACAAAGCAGTTTCCCAGTCTCTGGTTCTTTTGTTGGGGTTCACTGTTGCAGAACAGTGTGCCCTGCTGGGCAGTTGGGGTTGGTCCTGGGGCTGGATAGTGAGCGAGGCTGACAGAGTTGAAGACTGGCATCTCAGAGACCTGGGGAAGCAGCTGCCCTTCTGTTGGCATGCCCAGGGGACACCACAGCATCTCCCAGGAGGACCTCAAAAGGGGCTGTGCCTCCAAGGTCCAGAGCAAGAATCTGCCTCCTCTTGCTGTCTTATTGTTGGAACCTAGATAGAGTGACTTGATTCTCCTTCACAAGAGGAATGAATCGAAAGACACTGCATGGCATCTGTTGGATCTCCCAAATAGTTGTCCTTCTGAAAGGGACCTCAGCATTTCACTTTAAAACCCTGTGGGATGGAGGGCGCCCACAAGAATTTCCTCTCTGTAGCAGTGACCCCAGGTCAGTCCTCACTTCTGTGAGCATTAGCCACTGCTTTTCTTCTTGTTTATGTTTTATGCCAACCATCTTGGCTTCTTGAGTTCCCCAAACTTCTGTGCACTGCAGGGAAAAAAATCAAGAGCATCAACATTTTAATCCTGATATATTCCATCTCATCTCTAACCCTACCTCAGAGAAATGTGCATAATTTTAAGGGTGTAGTGTGCTACTTTGAAAAATCATATTGCTATGAGATTCTTTGCTTATGGGCCAGATGAAGTGGTTCCCCCTGACTTGTTTCAGGGCTGATCTGTGTGAACACTTTCTTTTTCTTTTGGTTCATTACATTAGATGATAGTATATTTAGAAATAATATCTGCAGCAATGGTATCAGGTACTTATGAGAGATAGATTAGGCTGATTTGTTGTTCTGTTTATAGCATTAATGCCTTGGCTTGCATTCCACGAATGGATGACTTTGTTACTGGAGCACTTCTGAGTGTTAACCATGGTGTCAATTTCTGGAGATTCAAAGCTCAATGAGCTAGGAGAGAGAGAAAGAGATAAAGAAGAGGCAACAATTCTTAAACAGTGTAGCACATGGCCTGCAGAGTATGGGTTATATTGTAGCACCTGGGTGTTTTACTTCCTCTTTGAGGTTGTCCTATCCTGGCTAATTAAAGTGGTAGCACAGGCAAGTTAGATGAAGGGAGGATGGAGACACTGCCTGTCACAAAAAGCAGGGAGGCAGTACATTTCACTATGTGTGCTGGGGAATATAGGCACTGAGAATACCAGGCTAGGGGGCTGGTGTCAAGAGACCTGTGAAGGGGGCAGGGCCCTTATGGAGGGCCTTGCATAGCAACCGAGATTTGGTCCCAGTCCATGGAGTTGACCAGGAATGACGTGTCCAGTGTATTGAATTGGTGGATGAATCTGTAAGCTTGTTAAATGAGTAGACTTTTTAAAAATGCCTCATAATGGATGCTGTGGGACTTAGCATCATTGTGTTGTTTTGAAATTTTGAAACGATGTTTGATGAAATTAATGAATCATAGCTGTAGCAGATGGACATGAGACAGTGGCAACAGCTCCCTGTTGGGTGGGGATGAAGTGTTTTGGTGGTAAGAGGAGGAGGTGGAGGTTGCAGGCTTCTTCCTCTGTGGCCTCTTGAAGCCAGAGGAGTGCCTGGGTTGTGTGGGTAGGTGGCTGATCCTGTGGGTGGTAGGCACTCGGAGGGCTGTGACAATGGTGTGATGACCGTGTGCACACAGCTCTTGGCTGCCTTGTGAAGTTCTTTTGTCTGTGTTATTAGTTTTGGACTCCCCAAAATCTCTCCTTAAAAAGCACAACAGTAAATCTGTCTGGGTATTGTTGCAGTTGAAATTTAGAGAGGTTAAGTGAGATGTTGAAGAATATGCAACTCAGAATGGAAGATATGGCATAACCCCCAAATGTGTGACTCCAGAACTCATGTGCCTTTTGTGTTACTGCACCTGTGCCCTGCCTGATGGCAGTTCAAGAGACTGGCCCTTTCCTACCCTGTGTTGCAGGCTTCTGTTAGCAGAGGGACTCTGCACAGATCTGTACCAGAGTTGGCAGAATAGACTGTAGAGTCTGTTCTCTGGAAATAGTTATTTTGATTAAGGAATGTCTCACTCTTGGTGGATTTTTGCCTTTACTTTTGTGCCTAACATCTTCGATATGACCTTCACATCATGATGAAGTCACACTGCGGTGGCATCGTGTGAGGAGAGTGGGAGTGAACAGTCCTAAGAGCTGTACACCTCTGCCTTAGTTTCTGTGTGGTAGTTACAGTCGCATACATCCCGCTGTGAGAATCGGTTTTTCTTCCCTCCTTTCTTTTTGGAGGTGGGTTCTGGCTGTGTTGTCCAGGCTGGCCTGGAACTCCTGGTTCTCCGTCTCACTCTCCCTGGTAGCCCAGATTGTTGGCCTGTGCTGCTGTGCCCAGCTGTTTTTCTGTTTTGACTGCTGCAGTATTTTAATTCTGCTAAACCCCCTGTTTTGAGGTGAGAATGTGAAAATTTATAGTTGTATTTGTTTCCATAAGAAAGGAATTAAATGAGGCATGCAAAGAATGGTGAAATTCAAGTTGGGTCTATTGTCTCACTAAAAATTGTACCCTGCACGCCAGTCAGTTTCCTGCTTGGGTTAAAGCACTGTAGGTCATATAGGATGTCATCATTGGGAGAAGCTGGGTGAGGGGCATGTGATCTCTGTACTGTTTTGTCAAGTTCTTATGAGCCCATTCATCCCAAGTAGCCAGCTGGCCTGACCTAGCTCCATTATTCAAAAAGTCCGTGTGGTCTTTTCAATGAGTTTCAGGCAAACTTAAAATTCATATGTTCTCTTCTCTATATGTGTTTGGTATAGGTGTGTGATTTTCCTTTTGAAGAAAAATTAAAATCAATCTGGCACTTATATCAAACTGCAACTATAGATAAGCTTCTTGGTTACGTCTAACATGTTTGCCGTCTTTCCATTTTAAAGGGGTGAGATGATAGAATAAGAGCCGCAAAGTGAGAGAAGGGTATTTTGGACTAAAATAGGCCTGATTATACCTGTGCAATTTGCAATGATAATTTTCAAGCTTGCCTCTTGTCACTAGACCATGAGATCTTTGAGCGGAGGGTCAAGCTCATTCACTAGGCACTTAGTTGTAAGTATCCAACGAGTGTTTGTAGAAGCCCTTCTTCTTTAAGCACTATTTATACTGTACAATGTGTTCATAGTGTACCCAGCGCTTACCCAGGAATATGTGGGAAATATTTGCACCAATCAAAGACACTGGTGGTTAGAGCACTGAGGGTGTGTGTGGGTGGAAGGTACTGGGGATTAAACCCAAGGGTGCTCTATCACTGAGCTACATCCCTAGCCCTTTATTTTGACACAGGGTCTCCCATAAGATGCTGAGGCTGGCTTTGTACTTGGGATCCTTCTGCCTCAACCTCCCGAGTTACTGAGATTTGCTTTGTTTTAACATGTTCAAAATCCTAAAATGGGGATGGTGCCTCGCTCAGTAGTAGAGTGCTTGTTTGACATGCTGGAGGCCCTGGGTTCAATTCCCAGCAACACAAAATAAGAAAGGAAAAAAAAAAAATCCTCAAATGGTCTCCTCTGTGTATGAAAAGTATTATTCATCTCTCAGCAAATTATTTCATCTTAAAAGAGTAGAACTAACAGTTATGCTTTGGCCAGTTGCTTAAGTAGCTAATTTTGGAAACTGGAGATGTCTTTCCATAAAAGGAAACTGAGACCAGCAAATAACAATGTGAGCTGAGTTAATTTTTATTCATACTGTAATTTCTGCCAGTTTGGAGGGCTTTCTCTGTGGATCCTTCCTATGTTTAACCATAAAGATGTCCATTTTAGTTTCATGAACCTTCTCTAGAAAGGAATTTTGTTTTAATTTCTTACAGCACAAGGGTCTCTTGATGCATGGATTTTTAATGCATCGGATGGTAAGAATGTAATTCTAAACATTCATACATAGTGATGATTTAAAAAAAACCCAGAAGGCATGCCATATTCAGTTTCAAATGGATCCTCTTTACTGTATTATTTAGGGGACATGATAAATGTCCTATATTGTTGGAAAAAAATCTAAAATTAGACAAAATGCACATTTTAAAATAATTTTATCAATATGCAGAAATCATTTGACTTTCTATGGAAATGCAAATATATAATGTAATGCCATTGTTTATTCTAAGGAAGATGAAGTACTTGGTAGAATTCTAATAAAATATGTAAAGTAGCTGTATGCTGAATATTATAAATTCTAGTAAAAGAAATAAAAGATCATCTAACTAGTTGGAGAGAAATTCCATGTTTGTGGACTTTTTAATTAAACGTTTATTTATTTATTTATTTATTTATTTATTTATTTATTTATTTATTTATTATTTATTTATGGTGCTGAGGCTTGAACCCAGTGCCTTGCATGTGTTAGGCGAGCACTCTACCGCTGAGCCATAACCCTAGCCCCCATGTTTGTGGATTTTAAGACGTAACCATAATAAATATGCCAGTTACCTTGTGCACTAGTTGATAAGTACCACACATCTCTTAGCAATGTTTTTACAGAATAGCTTTATTCTAAAATTTATGTGAAGGTGGGTGTGGTGACACATGCCTGTAATTGCAGTAGCTTGGGAGGCTGAGGCAGGAGGATCACAAGTTCAAAGCCAGCCTCAGCAACTTAGTGACACTCTTATAAGCAACTTAGCAAGACCCTATCTAAAAAGAAAAAGGGTTGGAGATGTTGCTCAGTGGTTAAGCACTCCTGGGTTCAATCCAGGCACCAAAATTAATTAACTAATTAATTAATTAATTAAAAGTATATGTGAAAGGAGAAAGGTCATATAATCAATAAAAACAACATGGAGGCCGGGCATGGTGGCATACACCTAGCTCAGGAAGCTGAGACAGGAGGATCATGAGTTCAAAGTCAGCCTCAGCAAAAGCAAGGTGCTAAGCAACTCAGTGAGACCCTGTCTCTAAGTGTGTCTCAGTGATTGATTGCCCCTGAATTCGATCCCCAGTACCTCCCCAAAATATGGAAAAATAAAAATAAAATGTGAATAATTACTTACTCTTCCCAATGTTAAGGCCAACCAGATTTAGCCATAAATAATCCCAACATAGTGGTACTAGGGTATGGGTATGGATAAAATGGAACAATTAGATTTAGACTGTCTAAAATATTCTCATTTTTGACAAAGGAACAAAAACAATTTAGGGGCAGAGATAGAGGAGGAGGGGGAATAAAGAGGAGGGAGAGGGGGAAACCTTTTCAATAAATGATGCTGGAGCAATTAAAATATCCATAGGTAAAAGATGAATGTAACCTTAGCCTCATACCATATGCAGAAATTAGCTCAAATGGATCGTGGACTTAAATATAAAACACAATGCCTTAAAACTTAAAGGAAAAAAATTAAGGAGAAAATCTTTAGGATCTGGGACCAGGCAAAAAAGTTCTTAGACTTGATGTCAAAACATAATCATCTACAAGACAGGTAAAAGGTATTCACAGACATCTCACTGACACACAGATGGCCGATGAGCATATGAAGATGTCTAACATCATTCTGCCACCAGAGAAATGCAAATTAAAATCATAATGAGATATTACCACATACTGCTCAGAGTGGCTGAAACAGATAATGACAACACCAAATGCTGGTGAGGATATTGAAAAGCTAAATTACGTCTCTATAATTGGTATAGCCACTGTGGAAAACAGTTTGGCGCTCTTATCTAAAACTAAAAGTGGAATTGCCATATGACCCAGCACTCTCAGACATATAATCCCAGAGAGATGAAAACTTGTATATGTGTTCATAGTGTCATTTTTAGTAGTCCCTAAACTGGAAAGCACCCAGATGTCCTTCCTCTGGTGGTTGATCAAACTAGGACACATCCATACCATTGAATAAACAATATTCTGTAATAAAAAGAAACAAACTACTAATGGACAGAACAACTTGTAACCGTCCCAAAGTATGCTGCATGAAGGGAAAAACTGAGGTCAAAAGGAAGCAAGCTACATGATTCCATTTATAGAAAATTCATGAAAAAACAGTTCTAGAGCTAGAGATCAGAGTAGTGGTTGTCAGGAGTTGAGGACCAGGTAGGCATTTCCTTATAAATGTAGCCTGCAAAAGTCTTGTGGTGAGTTTATATTGATGGGGGGCTGGTTCCAGAGTGACACAAGTTCATATGTAACTGGTGAAACTGTTACATATGTGCAGAGTGTGCCATTGTCCTTTTCCTGGCTTTATTCTACTATAGTTTTATAAGTTGTTAACTTTGGGAGAGGCTGAAGGTGAATGGGAACTACCTGTACAGTTCTCTGTATCTTCTCGAAAATCAATAATGACTTCAAATTTTAAACAAAGAAACCTGATATTTCATCTTCACATTTGAAACATTCCAACTTATTTCTTGGTTATTATTTTTCAATACATGCATCGTGCCGTCTTGCTGTAGTTCTAAGAAATCATGACACACTATTTGTGCCGTAGCCCAGTTTTGTTATAGCTCTTTCTTTCTTTTTTTTTTTAATTAATTAATTAATTAATTATATTTTTAATTTTTTTTTATTGTTGGCCGTTCAAAACATTACATCTTTCTTGATATATCATATTTAATAGTTTGATTCAAAAGGGTTATGAACTCCCATTTTTACCCCGTATACAGATTGTTATAGCTCTTTCGCTAATAAAGTAAGCACAGGGCTGGGGATATAGCTCAGTTGATAGAGAGCTTGCCTCGCATGTACAAGGCCCTTGGTTCAATCCCCAGCAGCAGCAGCACCACCACCACCAACAAAAAGGTAAAAAGCACATGCTTTAACTTTATTTTTTTCTTTCTTTAACCTTGGTTTTTGTTTTTGCTGCTAAAATCCATGAATTCTGCCAGGTGCTGTGTAATCCCAGCAGTTTGGAAAGTTAAGTCAGGAGGATCACAAGTTCAAAGCCAGCCTCAGCAACTTAGTGAAGCCCTAAGCAACTTAGTGAAACCCTGTATCAAAATAAAATATAAAAAAGGGCTGGGAATGTGGCTTATTGGTTAAGTGCCTCTGGGATCAATCCCCAGTACAACAACAACAAAAAAAGTCCATGAATTCCTTAGTTTTTGTACTATTATTGCCTGATTTAAGAAAACCCCCCACAGTCAGCAGGTCTTTATTTTAGAGTTGCCTAGGGGTAATTTTTAAAAACATCATTCCTCTCATGTGTTTTCCTGCATGACAGGTGCAGTCAAGAGAGCAGCACAAATGCAGGGGATGGAGCTGATGCTTAACAAGAGGTTAAAGGGCTTCCAGCAGATTGCCAGGAATGTTTTGAATATCCTGTGTGATCTGGGTGGGTTTGCCTTGGGATTGACCATGTAAAACTGGAGAATTTAGCTGAACAGATTTTTAAAGTAACAATGGATGTGGTGGCTAATGTTCAAATGAAAGAGTTACTTCAATGAAGTCAGGCCAAGGAGTGTAATCAAAAGATGCCCCACCATCCTGGTAGTTTTACTTTTGAAAGAAGTTCTGAGATAAGTGATTTTTGATTTGAAAACCAGGTTTTATATTTGTTCCTTACCAGTTAATCTAAATTCCATTTTGATATTTAGTCCCTTAGGAAGTTAACAAAGGGTTTGAGCTGGAGCTCTGGGTGGAGCTCTTATCTGGTGTTCCTGAGCCTCTGGACTGAACCCCAACATGGTGGCAACAGGAGGTAAACAAAGGCATGTGACGTTAGTGTGGGATCCTTTGTCTTCTGTTGAATTTATGAATTTATGATCATTATGAGAAAATACTTTCAGATGATTGACAAATGATTTAGAAGCTGAGGTAGCTCTTTCCAAGTAGATATTGTATTTAGACACAGTGATATATGCAGACATATTGTGTTGGAGGATGATGTGGCAAATTTTATGGATTAAATTTTCAAAAGATCATTTGAAACCTTGGAACTTAGGGTTATTTTAAATAATATTCTGATAATGATATTAAGATCAAAGTGTCTGCATTCTCTGTTTATTAAATAACAAAAGTAAAACTCTGAATTTTTCAAAAGTACCAAAATTGTTTTTCCATTTAATGTTACAGTAATTTTAAGAAACAAATGGTTTAGACCAAACAAAGATGGACTGAATTGATTCTGCTTTGCAATATTCTCTTGAATTTAAAAGTCAGTTAAAAAGCACTTGGAAAGAAACTCTTGTTTTTTTTTTTTTTTTTTTTTTGGTTGTTAATTTGGATTGAAAGAAGGCAGGCAGCAGAGAACTTCAGAACACTCAGTATTGCTTCATTTTAAATTCCTGTTTTCTGGGTCTCCTGAGTTCTCTCAGTGCCAATCAACACATGCAGGTGGCTCTGGAAAGTTACTTTCTGGTCCCTTCTACAGGCACTAACCTAACCCAGTAGGAGGCCCTACCTTGAGATCAGATTGGACTCAAATGAGCATCTGTCATTTGATAATCTCAAGCTCTCAACGAGAAACTAGAGGTTTCTCAAGTATCTAGGTTACATACTTGGTTAGATAAGCCAATTCTAATTTTACTAGCACCATTATTCCTGCATTTATCATATAAGAAAGAAAAGGCTATAAAGCTTCAAATATTTTTTATATGGTAAAGGTAAACATAAAAGACTACATTGTATAGAATTTGTGTTCAACAAAAATATATAACAGAATTGTAGATCAAAATGTTTTTGACAATGTGTCCCCGCGTGGAGAGGTAAGAAATACATCAGATCTCACTGTTATTGCTGGATAAACTTGGGCACACATAGAGTAGGTGATCTTGATCCCAATGGGGAATTTGATGGAGAGTTACACTCTTAAGCTCTGGCTTTTTAACTCCTGCTCTTTTTACAGTCCAATGATTGAAAACCCAGGGGTGACCTGAATTAAAAAGAAATGTGTGGAGGGTCATTGGCTGTAATTTCATCTTCACTCTGGTCCTTAGGGTGTGAGGCTGCTGTCCTGGAGGGATCCCAGGCAGGATTTAGTCACCCTGCTACAGGGATGAGGAAAAGTGGGATGTTGTTTTAATCTAGTTGGCAAATCTACATCCGGAACATGGTGGAAAAGGGGTCCATGTTTAGGCATGGTTTTTAGTAGTACTTAGAAGAAAGGTAAACAGGGGTTTCCAGGAAGGCGGAAGGCAATTTCATGTGTACTGATGTGCTGGGAATTCTTAGCAATTGGACGAGTTGAGGCGGGCAGATGGCTCAGCTGAAATGTCATCACAGCCTTTCATCGGGGCTTCTCACTCGTCACAAATATTTAGTAATAGCCCTTTCTATTCTGAAATGGGAATTTCATAGACAACATATCTATATCTACAATTTTAAAAAGTCAAAATAACACCCTAACTGTAAGATAAAAGAAAAACAAAGGGATTTTGTAACTCTTCATATTCACTGCTCAGGGAAAACTTTACTTCCCAGCAGGTGCTCTGTGTATGTGGAGTTACTAGGACAAGAAGCCTACTGACTCAAATTCTGTGAGGGGTGGTGTGGACAGTAATGCGACTTTCAGAAATGGTGAACAATTCCCCATAATGGTCTAAACCAAGATTAGAGTGGTCTTTGGATTTCGATTTCAGTTCTATTCCTGGATAGTTTGATGCACATTAAAGTCAAGCATGAATGTTGTATTTTTGTGTGGAAAAAAAATTACGTGAAAAAGGTTTAAAAATTTTTAAATCAGTAATCTCTCAGGATGTAGGGCAGTGTACTGTCACACACGTGCAGGGTATACAGTATCCCAGCTGTCTGTCCACCTAGTGCCTGGTGTCTCTTGGTCATTGCTGCAACGAGGATGCCCTATTCATTTCCAAGCTGCCTGTTAGGGAGAAATACTTCTGCTACTGAGCACTATTCATTTCCTGCTACTTTGCTTGTTTTTCAGAAGCAGGCATACTCTGTCATACCTTTTCATTTTATCTGCTTTCATAGGTGGAGTGGGTGGGAAGACAAAAATCTTTGTAGTTTGGGGAAGTGTCTCTGGAGAGTTGTTGTTTTGGTCCTGGGGACTGAACCCAGGGCATTCTGCCACCCAGCAACATCCCCAGCCCTTTCTATTTTTTATTTTGAGACAAGGTCTCATTAATTTGCCCAGACTGGCCTTGAGCTTGCTATCCTCCTGCTTCAGTCTCCTGAATCACTGGGATTCCAGACATGCTGCACCACTGCGCTCCGTGTGAGAGAATATTTGAAAGAATTTTTATATTAAATTCATAAAGGGAAGATGGAATTTTATCTTTAATAGTGCTTTGGCCCTCCAAGTAAACATTCACCAAGTAAACATTCCAAGTAAACATAGTCCCCCGGGGACTATGTTAAAGACTTTTGTGAAAAAGTTGTTTTTGGAATTTTTCTTAGGAACACTCAACTATCCAATATTATTGACTGTAAAATTTCATAAAATTTTAAAGCCTAGCCACCACCTAGTTATGGCCATCTTAGAAGAATCAGTCACTGACAGTGGGGGTGACTCTAGAACTTCTTAAAAGTGTTGCTGCATAAATGTGGACCAGCAATTAAACTGACAGCAAAACAGTCTTTTCCATAACACAACAACAGTAATTTGTTGGAATAGTGTCCAAAAATCATGAGATTTTACACCTCCTGAGGATGCGCTTCTCTGCACACCCTATCCCAATTCCTTATCCCCACAGCCATGGCTCAGGGAGCCTGATCCCCAGCTTCAGGGGATTGGAGTAGCTCGAACACCAATCCCAAACTGACAGAATCTCTTCCTAGGAACTGGTGTTGAGAGGGAGGAGGAAGGAAAGGAGAAAGAGGTGGGGAGCGGGGAGAAATGAATGAAAGAGAGACCCTATTTCTCTGAGTAGCAAACTTGGGTGCTTGGGCTGAAATCAAAGTGTTGGCCCAGTAGATTCCTTCTGAGGCCTGTGAGGGAGTGATCTGTTCTGGACCCCTTTCCTCGGCTTGTAGGTGGTCATTTTCTCCCGCGTCTCTTCACGTTGTCTTCCCGATGTAGTTCTATCTCTGTGCAAATTCCCCCTTTTTGTGACACCAGTCACACTTGGCTGGGCCCATCCTGATGATCTTATTTTAAATTACTTCTGTAAGGACCCTCTCTCCAAATAATGTGTTAGGGTTTAAGATTCTAGTATGAATATATTCTTTTTGTGTGTGTGTGTGTGGGGGGGGATACATCTCAACTCATAAGAAATACTCTAAACCACTGTCCTGCCATATGGACTAGGGGACACAGGAAAGTGATTTGAAGAGAGGGAAAATAAGACACAACCACAATATAGAGAGAAATGACTTCATAGATTCTTGACACAGATTTTCCTAGAGATCAGTCGTATGCCAAGTCCTGGCTTCTGTGGGTTACCATTGTGGCCTTCTGGTGTGTTCTCCAGGTTTAAGCTTGTTTAAGCTTATTACTATTATTTTTAGCCAAGGAATGATAACTAATAGAGAATTAAATGGCACAGGCCTTGTGGGATGCACCTCCAAAGAACTAGATGTCGCCTTCCAGGTTTCGTGAAGCTGTTTGTGGTTAGATGACCTGGAAAAGAGAAGCAAAAGAACCACTGAAAACCTCTCCAAGTAGAATTGGGGTTGGTAGAGGGATGGTGGGCTGGAACCAATAGATTCTTTCGAGAGGACCTGGACAACCCCTTTCCTTTAATTAGGGCCTGAATCAAGGACATGGATTAAAGGGATTCAAAGAGTGAGTGAGTGACCCATGTTGACTCTGAACTTTGTTTTCGGCAGAATGGCTTGGGTTTGGTGTTACAGGCATGGTCTGTCCGTATTGGAGGAAAGACACACATTCTGACTTAGCGGTGCTGAGTTTGAGGGTCTTGAGTGGGTAGATTGCCAGGAAAGTTGGGTGTAGTGACTGGGGCACCGTGCTGGAAGCACCACTGTCTTTTACAGTGGTGGTAACTATGTTGCCTCAGTTGCCACCAAGGAGATGAGGGAATCCAAGGCAGGCCCTTTATGAATGTCACCCTCTAAAGGGCAACCAGACAAGAAGGGTCAGCTAAGAAGACCAAGGCAGAAAAGCAGCATTTTGTGTAGCAGTTAAACAAACCCCACAGATATTTATCAGCACAGCAAGGACAGAAGCTGTAAAGTTGGGTTGCTGTGGGTGGAGGTAAGAACCGTGGGTCAGAAAAACTGGCAACAGTGGGGATGGTTTTTCAAGATTACAAGGGGGGAGGAGAATGATTGCTTAAGTGAAAGCCCAGGTAGAAGGAATATTCCCACAGAAGTGGGAAGTTTGCATTCATCCCCAAATATGCCCTTTGAGATAACCAGTAGTCATTGAGGTGTGCACGACCGCTGGCCAAATGCATTGCCTAATTTACCCCACCACACCTGTGAGCTTAAAACCAACAAAGTTAGGCAAGTTACCAGTTCTTCTCATGCACCTCAAATCCCTTACAGCTTGTACAAGGTCAGGAAAATAAAGGGGTCTTGGTCTGTCTGAATTCAAATCAACTCCATCCTTCACATTCACCCCCTTGAAAAGTCTCTGTGTAACAAAATGAATTCAGAGGATCAACTAAATACAGGAACGGAATTCAGGCCATGTCCGGAGGTTTTCAAGGTGGAATTTGCCAGGCATTCTGCATTATTGAATTAAATGAATGCTAACAGTTAAAAAAAATAAATTTGTAAATGACAATAAGAGGGACAGAGTGTGAAAAGTAATTGAATCTAGGGTGAGACATGTAAATGAAATAGCATGAATAGCAATTCAGACTCACTGAGTGACAGTTGTGGGGGAAGATCAGGTAATAGGAAGCCAGGTAAACCCTTTCTATAAAGGTCACTTCTATTTGTTCGGTGCTACAAGGGGAACTATTAACCTGCCTAGATATGAGTGTCGGAAAGTAAGAAAGGCCTGACTTTGAAACAAGTCTGGAAGATGAGAAAGTCAAAGATTAATGTAAGAAAATTAAACAGAAAAAGTAGAATGAAAGACACCCATAAGAAAAAGATGACTGTCAATTGAGATGAAAGGTCAGAACTCCATTAGTTGGTGAATTTCATTTATTAGTTCTCCATTGGGTACATAACTCATCTTTTATTGTTTTATTGTAAAATAAAACCATGCATTTTACAAATCTGCATGCCTTTTGTTGTAGTAGTGCTGGCTAACTTGCATTCTTCTGTTTTCCTGACTGCTAAACCCACCAGATCAGACCAGGTGTTGTCTTACTTCAGCTCTGTCTCCTTAGCGTTTCCCACTCTACCAGATATATTATGGCCCTCCATAAACACATGTGCATCCCCACTGTTATTTTGGTTCCATTTAATGCAGGGAAATTAAGAGATTAAGGTTCATTAGAGGTTTTAGGAATGTGATCCCAATTCACTAGCGCAATAAAAGATTTATTGTTTTATTTTCTTTATCTGGAGTTGAAACTAAGAAACAGGGAATCTTAAGTTTACATTTTACATTTTTAGTAATGATGTCTATTTTCCCTTGCTTCTGACTTCACATCTGTATTTATCTTCATTATTCTTGTTTATAACCTGTTGGCAGAACTAGTAGGATTTTTCATATGTAAGTATAATTTTGTCAAATTGATAATAAGGCAGTATGTTACATATGAGAACAATGTTCTGTTTTCTTCGTGTTTTTGAACTTGCAATTGAAAGATAACATGCACACAAGGAAGTGCACACACTTGGTTGGTTTTTACACTACATCTGTCTACTTTTACAGTGGAGTTGATGGTTTGTCCTGTTTCTTGCACTTTAACAGATTATAATATGCCTTTGTGGGGCTTCCTGATCGGAAGCTGCTAAAAGAAAGCAAGAAAGTCAATGTCCAGTCTAAAATAACAATTTGATTTTTGGATTAAAGTTCTGCATCAATCAATAGCATAGACAACTAAAGAAGATATTTTCTAATCAATAATTATATTGATTTTGATACTGAAAGGACATAACAGTGTTTGAGATTAAATAAAAAAAAAATCCAGGCCACCCCAAATAATTTCCTGTAAATTCTTTGTTCCTTGTGCTCTGTGATGATACCTGATTAAAAACGTAAGAAACTAATCAAAAAATTTTTTATGGCGTAGATGCCTCATATACCAGCACTTCTTTGGACTTTTGTATTCTATTCAGTATTTAGAAGCTTGAACTTCTTGATTGCAAGGTGGGAATCCTGAGCACTTGAAAGTTCACTTGACAGTCTTATTCAGTAGAGCTCTATTGAAATACTTTGCTGCTGCTGCTGCCTGCTGGCTCTAGAGACAACTTTAAAGGATTATCTCATTTGAAGCTTTGAGAGCTTCCCACCCCTCCCCTCATTGAATGTGGGTGAGAAACGGATGTGAATTAAAAAGTTACACAGCTTTGTTAACCTCTTAGGAGCAGTTCTGCTAAGTTAATTGCAGCAAACTCCTTGGGATGTCTTTGTGGTGCTGCTGATTCTTTCCAAGAACCTGGGGATCTTGCCAAATGTATCACCCCCTTTATAAATCTTAAGCATCTTAATAAATGAAATGCTGTTCAGCTTCTTTACTTGCCTTTAGATATGTCATGATATTTTAGCAATTCACTTAGTCCATGGAAATCATATTTTGACTTGTATACGTAATCCTTTTAGTCTACTTTTAGACTTATTAAGTGTCTCATGTAATCGATGAGAGAGCTTTCATTTAAAAAAAAAAAAAACAAAACTATTTTCTCATCATCCTGGAGGCCTCCCCCATTGTAATTTAACAATAGCAGAGATGTTGCATTGTTTATTCAAAACTGCCCGGTAAGAGTCCATGCTGGCAGCTGGTCAGGGAACCCTAGATGTGAGCTGGGACAGCCTTACGAATGGTAATTTACCTTCTTTATTTTACAGATACCCAGAGTTTCTGCGGCTTAGCCAGGCTTACTCCACTAAGCAGACAGGGGTGAATGCTGACTCCTAGGCCCTTTTCTTTTGCTTTCGTTAGATTGAATACCTGACTGCCAAACAGCATTCAGGTCATTACCAAAGAAATGCCTCTCTAGTCGAGTTACATGAGACCTGCAAAGGTAAACACTTTTGTCCTGCCTGGTTTTGGTTTTAGCTTTCAAAGGCAGATTTATGCACCCACCTCCCCTTCTTTGAGGATTAGAAAGAAGGGTAGTTTTAAAAAGAAAGAAACCCAGAAACACCACTGTGTTATCAACAAGAAGGAGAAAGTCAGGGCATGTTGGTGCTGCATTTGTCAATGATAGCAGTTGTCAATGGTAGCAGTCCCCTCTTAGCTGGAGTTTTGCTTTCCACAATTTCAGTTACCTGAGGACAACTGCAGCCTTGAAATATAAATGGAAATTTCAGAAATTAATAATTCTTAAGTTTTAAGTTGCATGTTGCTTTGAGTAATTGTGATGTAATTGCATGTTGTCCTACTCCATCCTGCCTAGGACAGGAATCTTCCTTTTGTCCAGTGTATTTACAGTGTATACACTACCTGCCTGGTAGTAACCTAGCAGCCACTTTGGTTATCAGATGGACTGTCCTGGTATTGCAGTTCTCACATTAAAGTAACCCTTATTTTTACTTAATAATGGCTCCAAAGCACAAGACTAGCAATGTTGGCAATTTGGATATGACATACTGTAAAGTGCTTACTTTAAAGCAAAAAGGTGAGGAAATACAGAAATACCTTCTGAGAGAGAGGAAGAACACATTCACAAACTTGTTATTGTATATTATTGTAATTGTTCTGTTTTATTACTGTTGTTGGTTACTTACTTTGCTTAATTTATAAGTTAAATTTTATCATAGATAATGCACAGGAAAAAACAGTACAAATAGGGTTCAGCAAGGTCTGAGGTTTCAGGTGTCAACATACCATTTTGCAACCTATACCCCGAGGATAACGGGACTACTATATACAATGTATACAGATCCTGTAGCACACACATGTGCAAAGGTATGGTATGGCAACCAGGAGCCTTGGCAGACTCCAGACCTCTCATTTTCCACTTTTTCTTAAATCATTATCTCCTTTAGGACTCATATCTGGCGGCCCCCCACCCCCAAACAATCTCTCTACCCTGGGGTGCTTAACTACCTTTTTGATTTTTTAAAAAATTTTGAGACATGGGTCTCCCTAAGCTGCTAAGGCTGACTTTGAATTTGCAATCCTCTTGCCTCAGCCTCCAGGGGATTAACAGAGTACACCTCTGTACCCAGCATTGACTGTCTTTATGCTGGATTACTTATACCTTTTCAATGTGCATAGATAATCTTTTCCGAAGATTAAAAAATTCAGAGAGAGTGAGAGAAATTTCTTTTATAATATATTCCAGGGCTTTTATATATATATATATATTTAAATTCCTTTAAACATTTTTAATACATTTTAAATTTTAACTCTCTTCTTTGTATGCTGATCCCTTTTTCTGATATGAGCCACTTTGAGACTATAATGTAGACCAAGTAATTATTTACAAAGATTAGTTTTCAAAAATCCCTTTCCATGTTGTGTATCATGTGTAAGTCTTGGCTTTGTCTCAGTGAACATTCCAGGTTTTGACATTCTAAGGTGACCTTGTAAGGCCAAGACTTGTGCTGAAATGTTGTATCTTCTGGGGGCTTGTGTGGTGTAACCTGGACTTACTTTAGGTATGAACCAGCAGCCACCTAGTGGCAGGGATCAGATTTTGTGGCACTCTCCTTGTTTTAAGTACTATTGTCTCATTTTTCTTTCTCTGTGAAAATGGCCCCGAAAAGAAAAAGACCACGTGTGAGTGATATAGATTTGCCTGACAACTTGGAGACTTGTTAAAATTTTCCTGTGCAGCCTTTCCTCAGAAGGGTCAGCGTGCTACTCGATTTATGGGACTCACACTATCAATTATTTGTCTGTTGTTATGATCTTCCTAGGAAGCAGAAATGGCTTTCAGCTCTGGCTGCTGCTCATTGAGAATCGTGTTGGATTCTGTGGATCTGGCACTGGGCCCATGCATCTGTAGGGTTAAAAGCTCCCTAGGTGATTCTGATGCAGGACCATGGCTTAAAAAACACTGAAATAGACTAGTGCATGCAGATCAAAGAGTTCAGGGAAAGTACGCAACAGCCCTGCTTCACTCCTTAGGAACAGTTCGCAAGGGGCTGTTTCTGTTTGGAGTCAGGGAGCCCTTGCAGAAGCCCAGGAAAACTGGCAATCCTGTTGGCAACAAGAAGTTGAGCTTTCAAGGATTCAGCTCTTCAGGTTCATTCTCCCAAATGCCTTCTAGACTCCCACTAGTCCTGAAATAATTGTGAATAGGAATCTAACTGCTCTCTGCTATGAAAGCCCCTGAATACTGGGATTTTAGAGAAGCCCTTTCTCCTTTGTTGCTTGGAAGCTACCAAAACAGCGTTGATCATTTCTCCTGCTTCCCCACCTCCCTCTAGTTAATTCGATCAAATAAACCACACCCTCATGTGGAAATTTACAGCAGCATACATTAGCATATCAAAGAAGGGGAAAGTCCTATAGTTAACAAGACAAAAAAATCCTTTAAAAAACTTTGTTGGAGATAAACAAACTTATTTGCATAGGAAGGGACTTTTTGCTCTGTACCTACAGCTGAGCAATTTTTTCCTTAACCCTAGTCTTGGTGGTGGTGGGGGGAACTGGCCAAGTCCCTTTGGATTCAGTAATTTTCTTAGGATTAATTTCTGACGGCCAAATTTCTCTTCCATTTGAAGTTGGGCTTAATTAACAAATGGAAAGTTTGGCAAAGCAGTTTACTAATTCAAAACTATATCCCTCTGCTTTCTTTGTGTTGCTAAGTACTAAAATCTTTGACCTGAAAGGAAGAATACCGCTAACACGTCAATATTCAAAGGCCCCATGCAGTATAACATGCTTGAGTTTGTGCTAGAAGAGGTGTCTCCTGCATAAGGAAAGTGACTCTTCCTCTGCTAATGAAAGTGAGGCAGTTGCTTTACAGGAGGTTGAAAGGAAGTCCTTTAAGGGCCAAGAGTTAGATTTCTTGTTATTTTTAGATTGAGTTAGCCATTGGCTTCACTGATTTGAGGTTTGCGTGGTAAATTGTAATCCCCAAGTACACGAGTACAGAGCATTACTCTTAATGAATGAACTCTGTGCTACCAAAGGCTACTTGGAACAGTGAGAGGAAACAGCCACATGACTCACTTTTGTTCTTGAAGGTTATCAAGGGAGATTCGCTAACTCCAGAATCAGACCTGAGGTGTGGTAGTGTCACAGAGCTGGGAGGGTTTCTAGACCTGATGGTGAATTATTGGCCACTAGGATACTTTTCAGCTTCAAAACTCAATGAGTGCTTGAATTCTTCTATCGTTTTTTGGTTTGTTTGTTTTTTGTTTTGTGAGTGTGTATTTTAATGGCCTTTAGATTGGGTTTAATAAGGCTCCATACAATGAAACTTTACCTTTTAAATTGGAAGTGAGCTGCTTTGAGGGAGTTTGGCTGGGAGAATCTCCAACAGAAAAAGAGCTTAGGGGGCAGTGGCATATGGTATGCATAAGGGAGGCATAGGAGACACCTTTAGAGAAAGGTTTTTTATTGTCTACAGGCAAAGGTTTTTCTCCACTAGAATTTCTTCTAAAGAACTTCTAGGTACTTTGTTTAATATGCCTTACCATGTTCATAAAACATTTATATTGACCTTCTAAGATATTTTTCCCCACAAGAAGAGTTACCTGCATACCTGCTACCTTCCAGTTTTTAAATCTCTCAATCTTTTTTACACAGGTGCTTTTAGATAAGAGGAACTTTGTGTTCTACTGTGGTCCTTCAGTTATTTTCTTTCCTGCAGGTTAGATTGACAGGTACTTAGAAGTGTCATTGCTGTGTGTGTCTGAGTTTTATAGAACTGATGTGTTCTTTAAAACGGTAATCTGATTTATTTAGTTTTCTGTTCTGGGGAACAGGGGGTAATATAGTTTTCTGAAGGGTCATGATTAAGTTCTCCTTCATTTTCTTATAGCTTTGAGGATCCATTGTCATGGAATAATTGTGGGGGAAAAAAGCTAGAAGCGTTTTTGAATGGTAACCTTCAAAGTTAAATAGTATTTGAAAGTCCATAATTTTATCTCTTTTACCCCACAGCTTAAGCCATAGTATATTATTTTTTACTCCTTGAATAACTGGTACCAATAGACTCTTACCTATTCTTTGTTATTTATATTTTGCAAATTCTCAAGTTGAAAAGATGTGTCTATTAATAGATTTCTCCATGCTTCCTCTAGTGCTACACGCTGGCCTCATAATGCCACTAGGTGGCGGTATGACCATTCTTTTTCCTCTTGGAAAACTGGTTTAAGAGAGGCTTGCCCAGGATGAAATTGTCCATAACTGTAAATGTTGAAATCAAGATACTGATTCAAATATTTGCGCTATCTGCCATTATGTGTTGTGCCAGCATGTTTTTGAAAGGGGAAAAGGAAATACCAAGACCTTATTTCTTACGTTAATAAATTTCATCCAATATCCATAATGTTCAGATTTTCTTCACAAGGAATTGCTCATCATCGCTGGACAGCAGAAGGAATAATAAAGGAGGCCAGAGGGAAACGAAGGAGATCCTATATGACGAGGCTTCATGGTGCTGTGAAAGTTCTCAGAATGGAGAGGATCAGTAGTCACTGGGGAGGGTTGAAATGGTGCTCCAGAGGAAGGAGCAGAGAGAAGAATCTAGAAGAATCTAGAGAAGAGTGTAGAAGGCTCTGTTGTTGGGACCTAAATGGAAAGTAGAGAAGTTTGGGTTTGATCAGCTTGGAGCAGCATTTGACCCCATCAGGGTGGTGGCCTGAGGTCATCCAGAATGTGAGGCCAGAGTAGAGCACAAAGGCTGATCAGGTGCAGCTGGCCCTCTCTCTAGGGGAAGAAGAGGAAAGCAAAGTCATGACTCTACTTGGTTTTGCCCACAAGAAAGTTCTCTTTGAGTTTGGGTATGAAGGTGGAAATCAGACTTGAAGGAAACCTACAAGTTTGGACAGCCAAGGCAACATGAAAGGTAAGAGTAGAAATGCTGTCGAAAAACGGGGGCCACACAACCCAACTTGGAGTAGGCTGACCTGCACAGTTAGCCTCTCCTCTCCATTTATGAAGTGGTTGGGGACTAAGTGAAGTACTAACTCATTGCCAAGGGTCGAGAAAGTCAAGGCAGGGCCTCTCTCTACTGAAGCAGAATTTGCACTGATGGACTGATGGGCAGGCAGCTGGGGGAAGCAATTTGTTGGTTGAAGTGCAGGAACCAGAGTGTTGTGGGTGGAGGGAAAAGAATTCACTGTCTAGAAGAAGAGTGCAAATTAGAGAACAATTCACTCACGCTGCAAACGGGAGGAGGAAATGAACAAGGAGAGGGAAGAGAGGGCATCAGTGAGGCTTGGAGGTTCCCAAGGAGGGCGACGAAGGGTGTAGGTAGAGAAATTCTCACGGGTACTTTGGCTGAACCAGGGGCCTCTTATGCGTGCTGAGCAGGGAGGGGTTGGTTAGTCCCTGCCAAGCCACTTGTTCCTCACCCCGAGCAGGTCCTGGGATGGAACTCCTCACCTGTGGGCAGGTTATCAGTAAAACACCTGACCACACTGTGGCGTTAGTTGCTCTCCGGGCAGTGCCTCAGCCACGAGAAGAAGGAGCAAACTCCCCTCCTCACCCAGGTGGTTCTCTGGCCCTTTCCCCAGAAATTCTGAGCATCCTGGGTGGAGTCCAAGTCATTTTGAATCCGCCAGATTGAGAAGCACTCCTCCAGAGGACTCAGTGAAACCTAGATCACCGCCCTCTGTACCGCTCCGCCTCCTCTCCTCGCTCATGCTGTCCGGAAAGCACAAAAGACACATTCACATTAACCTGCCGGTTGATGAGTGAATGGATATGGATACTTGCTTTTTATTTTGAGATGCCTTCAGGGTTTAGTTGGATGCAGTATCCTTTGCCTATTCCTGTCTCTGGTTTGGCAGTTGATAAATCCAAATACTCCTTTCCTGCGACTCCGCCCAGTTCCCCAAGACTTGAGGACAAATTGTTCTGTTCTGCCACCTACTGGTCATCTACTGGCAAAGGATCTCTGTTTTTTTTTTGGGGGGGGGGGATTGAAACCGGAGACCCTTAACCGCTGAGCCACACCCCCGCCCTTTTTATTTTTTATTTTTAAGACAAGGTCTTGCTAAGTTACCTAGGGCCTCACTAAGTTGCTGAGGATGGCTTTGAGGTTGCAATCCTCCTGCCTCAGCCACCTGAGCCGCTGGGATTACAGGCAAGCCATGTGTAAAACAGGATTTCACACATGATTTTTCAATAGTGCATAGAAATTCTCTTTTCTAACAGGGCCAGGTGCTCCAAGTTAGACCTGAACACTGCATATGCAAAGTTGAGAGGAGTAGTTTACTTTTCTCTGAGCTTTTTTTTTCCAGTCCAGGTTCATTCAATAACAACAATACATTTTAAGAGGTCACTTTTCTGCGTTAATCTCAGAAAGAATGTTTTTATATGCTGCTTGCCCATTTTAGGGACAAATGATTCTGGTAATTCAAGGCACTGGTGAGGCTAGATTGGGGTTCAACCTGCACACTGTTGGAGAGGTGTGATCTTGGAAAATTTCTTAGTCTCTTAAGCTGTATTTGTTTTTAGGGTAGTTGCAGCCAGATGTCATTGTTATAATTTTTAACTGTGTTTGACCTCGGGTCCTAGCTCTGATAATTTCTAAAAATGTTATGGAGTAGCTGCCAGGTGCTGGGCACATAGTGGTGAACTGTTTAGGTGTGATTCTCGGTACCAGGGAGCATCTAGCAACATGGAGCAACAGATGACCTCACAGAAGCTGTTCCCTCACCTGTCAGACGAACATGGTGCCTGGCACATCTCTGAGAGCTCCGTCAGCCCCACATTTCTGTAACTTAAAACAAATATTAAAGTGCATGGCTTAGTTTTCCTAGTGACTGTGAGAGGCAGTGTCTGTTAGGTCCTTCCAAATGGTACCAAGTGTTCAGACTTAGACCAGCTGACCCTCATAGGGTTGGGTCTGGGGTTTGTGAGAACGTGGATTTTAGGGTTTGCATTTGCTGTACTTTGAAACATTGTACTTATTAGAATTAAAAAAAGGGCAGATGTCTTCATTTTCAGTTTTGAACACTACTGCCTGAAATAGAAAGTAGCATTTAACTTGGCAACTCTATGGATAAACAAAAAGTAACCTTTCTCAAAGATTAGTGGTTCTTCTTTAGGGGATTTTTGGTGGTAGTGGGGAGTGGTGGGGATTGAACCCAGAGGTGCTCTACCTTTGAGCTACATCCTCCAGACATTTTTACTTTTTGTTTTGAGATGGGTTCCCCTGTGTTGCCCAGACTGGCC
Source organism: Ictidomys tridecemlineatus (assembly GCF_052094955.1). NCBI lineage: Eukaryota > Metazoa > Chordata > Mammalia > Rodentia > Sciuridae > Ictidomys > Ictidomys tridecemlineatus. Next base: position 26,000,112 of record NC_135484.1, read on the forward strand.
TTGAACTTGCTTTCCTCTTATAAATTATAGGTTTGCGCCATCACACCTGGCAGATTCATGGTTCTTAAATGGGGAGGAGGGAGACAGACCATGAAGACTCTTCAAAACACAAGTGCCCAGACAACAAGAACACAGACAAAATACCAAACTAATCTACCTATGACCTACTGAATAAGAATCTATTATGAAGGTGACTGATGGTGTTCAGCTACGGTTAAGAATCAAAGAACCCACACAGTGTGAGTTGGACCTGTCTCATCCTGTGTCTAGGCTCTGAGCAGTGGCCAGCCATCGCACGGGGGCCTTCCAGTACCCTAGGCACTGTGCTCACCTCTGGATCCCAGTCACCCTCCAGCATATAACCTGTTTGTCTGCACCCCTCACTTACCTTTATTAGGCTACTGTTAAAACATTAGACTGGACTATTGATTTCATAAAGACTCTATCCAATAGAAGTAAATCAGATTTTGGTCTTTCCTCAGAGTTCATTATAATCTTTTTTTTTTTATTTTTTTTTTTTATTTTTTATTTTTTTAGTCTATGTCTTGTCTGAAAATAGCCAAGTATATGCTTACACGTTAATTAAGTGACAGTTGATTCTTACGTAATGTCACTTTTGTTAGTGATATCTGGCCTGATCTTCAATACAGGCCCCAATATTGGTTATAATTTCTTGTGTGCTGACTAAGCAGTATTGTACTGTTATCAACTAAAGGTTATTTGACATCTTTAACTTTTTTTCCCCTTTATTTTGAATGAGAAAAATGTACTTTTAAGTGTGTTCTTATAAACAGGAATAGTGTTATAGAGCTGTACAGTGACTGGCACTTTTCTTCTGTGATTATTGAAAAAATTATTAGTAAAGCAAACTTGAGCAAATGTGTGTTTTGTATGTAATTTGCTAAATTTTCTTTTTTTAAAGCTATTTTAAATAAGTGACATTACACCTGAGGTAAGGTAGCTACATCTGTGCTATTTTTGTAGTAATTTCTTTTATTTGCCTGGATTTCACACTTTTAATTGTCTCACAACATTTTGGGAAGAAAAATGTGTCCAACAACTAGGCAAAATGATAAAAGGTACAGTTGAGACTTTTGGTTTTATGTTGAGAATTGGGTGCTCCAGGTGGGGAACGCTCCCTCCATATGGGAGTCTCACTGTCCCTTCCAGACCCCCCACCCAAAATGTATCAAATATAGTTGTGATCACCTGCCTCTGGCCTAGACCAGTCATCATCTAGATGTATCCACTAGTCACATCTATTTCACGGACTCTGAGGTCACCTGCCACCTCAGTCCCTGGTATCTGCCATGCAGGGTTTGGGCATAGGCAAGAGGACCCAGGGTGGGACAGCCAAATGTCTATGGGACCTTGCTCATTTGAGTGCCTTCTGAGACAGCACTGTCACAGCTCTTGATGTCTTCTGGAGGTGCCTGTGGCCTTGTCGGGGAGGAGGGAAAGTCAAAAGCTACTGCCTTCCTTCCTTTGTCCTGCCAATCTCTGCCCCTCCTCTCTGCCCTTAGTGGGAAGTGCCTGGCGCTCACTTGTAGAAGTACTTCATCCTCTTTAAGGTTCATTTGGGGAGCTTGAGTATGATAATGGAAGTTCTCTTGATGTAACATATCCAGTTTTGACCTTGGGGAAACAGGTATTTCAACCCCAAATTTCTGAGTGTCTTAAGTGCTCTTTAAATCTTTCGTTTTTCTAAGTTTCTCCTTACGAAACGAGTTGATTGAAGTCTCTAACAAATGTGATTTCACAGGGACAACTAAAGTAGTCACTTTCGAATTGGATTCCCCTTCTCTAAAGAGCTTTTTATTTGGAGATTTTGAAAACTGTTGGGAGAGTCGGCAGTGCAGGTGGCTGCAAAAATTGTTAAGAGAAAAACATAAAGCTGTCTTTTTGTTCTACCAAGTTGTTTATGCAGAGGAAGATGGCTTCCTCCACCTTCCCTGGTGCTTTGGCTGGGCTACAGATTCAGTTGATGAAAGACAGATTAATAGAAGAAAACTTATATTCAATTATCTACTTACAAGAATTCCACATATAGGAAGGTCAGACAGTTGAAACTTACATGGCATCTGAGCTACCGAAAGCAGTAGGGGCTTGGGGCTTTTGAAGGGGATGATGACACAAATTATGGGGTGTAGGGAGGAGATATACAGTGAATCAGGTTGTCTTGTACAGATAAAGTCTCTTAGGTAATAAGCTGTCTGCAGCAGCCCTCATCCTGATTCATGTACCAAGAATGTAGATTTCTCTACAGATACAGACCTCTGAGTCAGCAATGTCTCAGAACAACCGTCTCAAAGTATGCCCCAGAAGTATATTTTAGGGTCTCACATTCTAGTCTCCCACAGTCATACTTTGGAGTGGCTATCCTGAGCCCCAATGTTTCTATGACCCCCAGAAATCTAAATTTGTTACATTTTTAAAGAAAACGCTCTTCTGCAACCTGCACAATTTTATTAGAAACAATATGTGGGAGAGACTGAAAAGGCCATGTCGTTCAGCAAATTTTTAAAATATATCCAACTCTAAAGTGTTCCTTTAGCCAAACAAGGGTGTGGGGAAAGGATCAGGTATATTGGTTTATGAGGGGTGTCAAGTTCGTAGCTCCCTTAGTTGCAGAGTGAGTGGAAAGTTTTAAATATCATTTTATAAAAATAACTTTAAAAATCACTTGGGTGGAATAATTTCATCGATGAAATGCAAACATAGCACAGTACTATGTCTTGTTGATGAACACACAGGCATGTAGAAAAAGTGGAAAAATAGGTCTGGGAATGAAGCACAACGAATTTGGAAACCTGGTTTCTCCAGGGCAATGGGGAAAGTAGGGGTATTGTTTATCGGTAACATATTTTAAAAACTGAAGCAAAAAAAAAAAAGACCCCAAGCAAACAAATGAACATGGCAGACTGATAATTAATAAGTCAAAATTTATAGTGATTGTTTAGCATACAAACTGTAGAAAAAAACATAAAAGTTAAAATGTAAAACTCTTAAAATTAACCATTATGCTATATCTTGCTTGTAGTAACTAGTAGTAATTTTAGTTATATCATCCTAGCATTTTGGGTGGGGGGGTATTTTTTTTTTTTTTTTGGTGGTCCAGCAGTTTACCAGCTACATCTCAAGCTCCTTTTATTTTGAAACAGGGTCTTGCTAAATTGCTTAGGACCTTGCTAAATTGCTGAGGCTGGCCTCAAACTTGTAATCCTCTTGCCTCAGCCTCTTGAGTTACTGGTGTGCACCACTGCACCAGCCATTCTTCTCTATTTTTTTTTTATTCATTTAGTACTAAGTCTATACTTGTAATGTTTGTGCATTTTCAGTGAAAATTGTAAGTAAAGACTTCAACTCTGCATATTTACTTGAATTGTAATTAAACAGTTTGAAACTAGTGATTTTCAGACTTTACCATAACAGAGATTCCTCTTGGAAGCTTAAGTCCCAGGTTCCTTTACAGAGGTATGTACTAAATAGGATCCAGAATATGTATTTTAAATAACCTTTCCTGGCCTTCCCTCTCCACTGTCCCAGGTGATCTGACTCAGGTGTTCTGAATAAGACCTTAACTTCTTATTTGGCTTCATGTAAGTTCAGGATAAGAGTGTGTATGTGCATTTTTTTTTTTTGTGAAACTGAGGGATTTTTGTTGTTACAAGTGTTTTAAATAAGTTACATTAATACAGAGACATAGCAGTATGGTTAATTTAAAATGGCATAAAACCCATGTCTATTTGATTACTATCACACTTTTTCAGAGACGGTTGCATGTGACTTTTGGAGCATAATTTCAGCACTGTTCATGAATGGATCTTTGAAAAACAGGAACATTTGTGGTTTCTTTAGTAGTTCTGACTCTACACGTAGCAGGATGGCAGCGAGGATCTGTCTAGAGTAGTGTGACTAGAGGTAAGTTAGTCATTGTGTCTATTTGCTGACTGGTTTCAGGATTTTCTGTTTTCTTTGGTCAGCATTTAAATTTTTTTTTTTTTTAAATTCTCATCTGTTTTCGCTTGGTTATTCCTCCAGGGTAAAAGGGCTTTGGGGAATTGATGAAGTATAATAATCTGAAGTAACTGAAGGTTATATCCATCTATATAACATTCTGAATAATTAAAAAAATTACTCTTCAAGTTAGGACCACTTTGACTAAAAAAAGTACCAGTTTTCATTATATTCATGACCTACCTCACACAAAAATCAGAAAGTATTTTCAAACAACCCAAGCAGGCATTATTGCCTTAAAATTGATTTTAGTGGGACCTTGTTATGGTATGGATATTATGTGTCCTGAAGAGACTCACCTGTGAAGGGCGTGGTCCCCAGTGGGACACTGTTTTGATATGGGGATTTGGGATGTGACTGGGTCCTGGGAGGCTCTGACTTCAACAGCGGGTTAATCCATTGGTAGCAAACTGGACTATTGGGAGATGGGGCATGATTAGAGGAAGTAGGTCACTGGGGGTGTGCCCCTAGGGTATATCTTGTCCCCAGCCCCTTCCTCTTGCTCTGCTACACCCTTCTGCCATGATCTTCTGCCTTGCCTCAGGCCCAGAGCAATGGAGCAGCCCACCAGGCCCGAAACCTTTGAAACCATGAGCCAAAATGTCTCTTTCCTCTTTGGTTTACATCAGATATTTTGTCACAGCACTGGAACTCTGGCTAACACAAACCTCGGGGTAGAAACTTCAAAACTTCCTTTCTTTTATGATTGTTGTAATTTTCTTGTTCAATGCATGCGTGTAGAACAGAAATGACTCAAAGGAAGGGCTCAGATCACACTGTAAGTCACCAGTCTAGTGTCAGCTGCAAGTTAGAACACTTGGCATATACACTCCAGATTCTTATTTTTTTTTATTGGTTGTTCAAAACATTACAAAGCTCTTGACATATCATATTTCATACATTAGATTCAAGTGGGTTATGAACTCCCATTTTTACCCCAAATACAGATTGCAGAATCACATCCAGATTCTTATTAGAGTTTTTCTGTCAAAAGTTTCCATAAATGTCATTGTTGGTAATTATTACTATTTCAAGTACTTCCTATTGGACTATGTTTTCCCAATTTGTGCTTTTACAAATGGCACGAAATAAATAGCTAAAAGGAAATTAGGAATTTTGAAATGTATAAGAATGCAAAATCAAAAAATCTAGAACTCTTACAAAAAAAAAAAAGAACAGAGATGCTAAAAAAATATAACAGATTGAAAACTTCCCTTGGTATATCCTTGCATTCTCTGTACCTGCTGTGAAAACCCCCCTCCAACTTGGTAGCTTTAAACAATGAAAATTTATTCTCCTGAGTTCTGGAGGCCAGAAGGCTGCACTCTCTCTCTGGAAGCTCCAGGGAGCTCCTGTTCCTCACTGCTTCTAGCTTTTCTGGTCAAATCACTTCAGTTTTGTCCTCTGTGCTCACACTGCCTCTTCCTTCCTCTTCTCTCTGAAATCTCCCTCTGATTTTTACTTACAAAGGACAGGTGTGATTGCTTTTAAGGCTCACCCAGGAACACCGGACAGTATCCTAATCTCAAGAGTCTCATGCCAATCACAGCTGCTTACCTTTTTTTCTACATAGGGTGACATTCATAGGCATCACTCCTCTTACCTAGGCTACAAAACTTAGTGATCATGGTGCTCTTGGTTCTCTCCCAATCACTGATTCTACCATAAGCAGCTGGCCAAATTCAGTGGTCTACTAGAGCTAGTGTACACGGATGACGAGAGCCCTCTCTTGAATTTTCAGCATTTTTTGTAGACTTGTTGTAAATTGTTGGTAGTTTGAAATTGGCCATGGTGGGAGTCTTTACACCACGGAAACTGGCAGATACTAGAAATCTGGGTTTCCTGTGAACCCTTGCCATGCTTGAGAGAGGGTTTACCAACCACTGGTCAGGCACATCCCCTACCCCTGACCACTGGAAACTTAGCTCAGAGAGTGTTTCTCATCCTGAAGAACCCACTCAGACCCCTGGAGGCTTGACTCAAGGCCCTGCTTGTTTCCTCTGTGTGTGGTGTGTGTGTGTGTGTGTGTGTGTGTGTGTGTGTGTGTGTGTGTGTGTGTGTGGTGTGGTGTGATGTTATGTTGTGTTTTGTTAAAAGTAGCTGTGGGCTTTATCTGTCTCCTACAGTAATGTTAAATTCCTCTGGGGAAGGACCTTATCTTCTGTGCTGTATGCTCAGCCTGCCTGGCTGATTTCCTAGCGGGGGATCAATACACATTTGAACTGATCCCTCTCTGGGCTCTTTCCATGTCTGGAGGTGACTCAGAGTGATGTAGACTGATGCCTAAGGGTTGAATAAACTTGTACTTGTGTATTTGGTTTCTCTTTCTTTCCTTGAAGATATACTAGAATTTGGGTTCTGAGTGACACTGATTAAAGAATTTTGAGTTCTTTATACTCAATTCTGATAACAGGTTTGTTAGAAGTAAGATTTTTATCTGGTTCATTGGAATCACTGCTGGTATCAGCAGGATTAAAAATGAGTCTCTGACATGTAGTGAAGTACAGTAGAGGTTGGCCAAATTGATAAAATACCTGTTAAAAAACCAGATATGTTCTATGTGCTCTGTAGAGCAAAAGTGAATATAGTTTTACAGATAAAGCTAAATGGGGAAGGCATTTTTGTTTTGTTTTGTCCCCCCCACACACACACACAGTCTGAGGGATTGAAACTTATGGCCTGTGCCTACGAAGCAAGCAGCTCTACCATTGAGCCACATCCTTTTGAGCTAAATAGAATAAACTTTTGGGGAATCACTTAAGGTTGACTGAAAGCTTCTCTGTCTTAAACATCTACCAGGAGAAACTGATATGGCTACAGAATAACTAAAGTCATCTGGTGGAACCACGGAGCTCCAGGTTCTGGGTTGGATCATTGGTTCTGGAGTTTTGGTGCATGGATGATCTAAGAAACTAAGATGTCCTGTTAAATTAAGAAAAGCATAGAACCTATATGTTAATAGCCCTTCTCAAAGTGAAGCAGTCTAACTATATGAATAATTAATATTTATTATTAATCCTTTAATTCAGATTATGTTCTTGTGGTCAGCTTAATTTTTACTTTTGCTCTTGAGGATTTACTGATAAAGAAATGATCACTACAAAAATCTACTTCTCTCCTTGCCTTGAACCATAAGATCAAGGGGAAAAGGAACCATGGAAATGAAGGGATGGGTTCCATTGTTTACCCCTTCAGCCAACACCTGTTAAATGCTGGCAGTGAATGAGGTACTGCAGGGAGCTGACAGCCCGGCTCCGGCCCTTGGGGGCATTGGAGTCTATTGCTGTGCCACATCAAAGGTGGTCCCCTGTACTGTATCACCTGGGTGCTTTTTGGAGTTCGGAATTTTAGGCCCTTCCCCAGGTCTGAATTAGACTCTGTATTTTAATAAGCTCTCTTGTGATTTGTGAACTCATTAAGGTTTGCAAAGAAACCTGGATGAGAAGATAGAAAAAATTAGGAGTACAGTGATCACTGGAGAGGCCCTGGGAAGGATATCAGGAACAATGGAAATCATGATTTTAAAAAAAATTATTTATTTGGAGTTTTATTTTGATCTCAGAACAAGCCTGTCCTTGGTTGTCTCATTAGAAAAATGTGACAGTGGATGCTCGGTTTGAGAAGACCTTGTCATCTGAACCTTTTGGTTCCTGGATGTTTTCTTGGTCAAGCTTGGAACAGTGTGCCTTCCTGGCTGTCAACTGCTCACCAAGCCTCTGACAGTCCCATTGTCTTCAGCTGCAGCTCCTGCACTAGTGACAGCCATTATCCCTTGCAGTGTGCTCTGCCTCAGGGGATCAAGGGTAGTAATGTGCTGCCATTTTGCTCCTGTACCAAGGGATCCCATGGGAACAATACAGCTCAGGCTCAGAATGTCACTTCTGTGCAGAGAGAGGCCTTTCATGAAAGCACTAAAAGGTGGGTTCACACATGAACGTGTGCATCAGTCTCTCCGTCTAAGACCACAATGCTTGTAATTCTATGGAAAGGGATGACGGCTTCTAGAGCCAGGCATTAATGAACAGGCAGAGCTTTTCTTCCATTCAGACACTGATGTGGTGGTTGGTGAGGACAACCTAAAAATAGGACCAGTCGTGAAAAGAGTAACATGTGTGTTCTTCCAAGACCTCTTTCTGGAGCTCAGTTGTTTAATTTGGCAGGATAGTGGGGAGAGGATGGGAGATGGATAAGGGAAGTTGGAGATGTGTACTGGGGAGAGTTTGTTAGGATTCTGATGGTAATTTGTTTTTTTTTTTAAATAAATATCTGGCTCAAACTATTTACTTTTAGATACTGAGATAAGCTTTTATTATTAGTGCTTACAAATTATCTCATTTACATCAACTCTTAAATTATTCACAGGAGATGACAGTCGGAAAACCTACCTATTGGACCCTGTGCTAGAGGCTAAAGGTCCCTGAGGGTTGTCTGGCAGATTCCGTGGTAATCTGATAAGGCCCACACTTCACTGCTCCCCCCCCACACACACACCCTCTACTAGGGCTGTTTAGAACATGACAGTGTTAAGTGACTCTCACTGTTGCCTTCTGTGTTTCCCCTACCTTGTCTCTGTTCATAAGCCTTCTGGTTGTGCACTCCATTCCCAGCCAGACCCACCCATGCCACCAACTCTAATAACCCAGCACTGTACCCCATTGAGTTCCAGCATCAGGGCTCTGCTGGACTCTTCCCTTCTAGGTTAGACAGAGCAGACAAGGCACACATAGAATTTAAAAGTCACTGCTCATTTGAGGCCTTTGAGGGCACAAACTGATGGTACTTGAAATGAGTTCCTGCTCTTGGCTGGCATTTTACACAGATGGCAACTAGAGTAATTACATGCCTGATCGGTGGAGGGTTTTTTCTGATCCCATATCCTCTCATGTCTAACAATTTTTATTAAATCAAAAACTTTCATTAGAGCCAAATGCCTTTTTAAAGGATGCTGGTATGCATTGAAACACGAATTATTGTATCTTTTGGCAAGGCCTTCACAAACTTATCCAATACATCCCTTTGACTCTTGGTAAAAACTGAAATCTTTCCAAATTGATGCAGGAAGATGATTCTAGAATTTTCCCTTGTAATATATTCTGGTAACTCCCAGTTTTCCTAGAGACTTTTTCTTGAATGAATTACTTCAATTATTCCTGGAATAATATAATTTATCATGATGGGAAGGTAACTCTCAAATGCTAAGAAGTTAATATGAAAGAGGCAGGCAGTCAATCATCAGGTCTTTCTGGGGTCATTTATCCAGCCACTGGAAGCTTTGAGCTTCCATCACACAAGTGAGGGACAAGGGTACTGGGCAGGCAGCAGCGGCAACAAAGCCTTTCTAAAGCCAGACATTTCATTCTTCCCTTCCAGAATCCTGCAAAACCTATAATTTAAACAAGCTTGTTTATCTGATTTCTTGGTGCCTGGAGCTCAGCAGTGGAAAATTGGTGGGAGGGAGCGGTTATTGGCACATGTGATGACAGCAGAAGTTGTAGTTTGACAGCCCGACGGTGAGAGGGGAGATGGGAAAGCCCAACACAGTCGGAACACTGATAAAAATCTGTTCGGCATGTCTGTTTGAAAGATCTAGGTAGAGTGTGTTCTGCTGTAGATTTTCATGGGGAAAAAATGGTTAAATTAAAATGTGTTGTTACTTTGATGATTACAGCTGAAGTTATTTGGAAACAAATTATCCCCTAAAAGTAGAGATAGTCTATGGTAGTATTATTGTGAAGATTAGCATAGTATATATAAAGTACATGGCACATAGCACCTCTGTGGAGGGCTGTGGTTGCTGCCTTGATAGTTTAGATAATTAGAATGGGTGGTTTATTATAGTGGCTAGGTAAATACAGTGTGAATTGATGTAAAACATTCTCAAGCAGCCCATGTAGGACCTTCTAAGCAAAATGAAATGTTAACTTGAATAGTTAAAATTTAAATATGTCCTCCAAAGCTGACTTAAGCCATTACATTCTCTCATGGCTGCTAGCAACTCTGATTTATTTGACTTTCTTTTACATGAGTTAAGATTTAATAATCAAGGCCCAACATAACAGAACCACGGATTAGTCAGTAAGCAAAGGATTGGTTATTGTGCAAATATATCACTAGGTCTTGTGATTCATGAAAACATGGTTTCTGGAAATCTAGAATTTTGTCTAATTTTAGGGATAATTTGCTTGTTTTTTTTCTCCTTCAAATAATTTCAGCTATAATCTTCAAAGTAGTAAATAAATAAATCCAGCTTATTTAGGGAAAATCTTGAGTCTAGTCCTTGAATGGACCAGTTATTATTGGTTCTTAGTTGCTTGGCAGTGAACTTTCTTCTGGTTACTCTCATCAGCCCTTTCCCCTATGTATGCAGGGAGGGGGGCGGGGCGGGTACCTGAGGATAACTCACTGGCTACCAATCACACCAGTGCCCCTGTGCTTTTGTATGTATACATACCCCTGAGGAGGGCAGCAGCCAACTTTTTTTTTTTTCTGGTCTATCAATAACAGCACAGGGTTTAGGCTTAGATATCTCTAAATTAAAAAAATATATATAGCTGCAGGATATGAACAACAGGGAAGAGAGAATCATGTTCGTTGTTTAGGGTGCATGAATCTTTAGAGAGCAGAGGTCCTGTGTCAGGAGGTCCCATTAACCTCTAAAATGGCAACAGCATTGGAGGTATTTATGTACTTTCTGGTGAGAGTGTTTTTAAAACTTTTTGTATTTTTAGATTCTCAAAAGTGTCCTTCCATGGGACAGAATGCACTGGATGTTTGAACTTTGACATTAGCCACTGGCATTATACATAACTATATCATATAATGGTGGATAAGTAGATATATCATTCCAATTTAAGAGCTGAAGCATGTTCAGAGCACTTGGTGATGGGGAAGTGGTGAAGCTCTGACCCCCGTGGTGTCTGATACAACTTTGTCCCTTTCCCCTTTACTGACTGCATGGCAGTAGGTATGCAAGTACTGGGCCTGAGTCTCCCTTTCTATAACTTAAAGGGTTTAAACCAGATGGTCTCTTGAGGACGCTTTTAGCTTTTAATGGGATCAGTATTGGTGCCACCTGGACTATTTCATCCCTTCACCCTTTGGTTCTGTGTCTGTTTTCTGTTGAGTTCACAGTGTTGTATGAGCTGCCCATCCTAGGAACAATTGGTTTCTGTGATTTCTTCTTCTACAAATGTTCTGGTCCTTGTAAGCTTGTAAACTTTTCTTACAAGCTTGGATTAGATATATGTTACAGAGTTCTGCTGTTATGACATTTAATCAAAGTTTATTTTCCACTGTATTTGTTGGTTTTTAACACATTTGTTTGATGCAAAGAAAAGTTGAAGGCTCTTGTTCTCTAATTGTTGCTTATTCTGATTTATACATTAGAGAAGGGAATGCTGACCCAAGTCTCTATGATGGACAGATTCGGAGACTGTACTATATGGGACTCTAGATATTTTGTATAGAATGCTTGGGGTTAGAGCCTGCAACTAATTACTCTAACATAGCTCTCAGAGGATGATCCTCTGGGAAAGGAGGATTATTCAAAGGTAGAGAGGAATAATCCAGCTGGAGGTGTTACCAGTGGGGGAGGCAGAGGTGGTCCTGGACCCCACACTCTTCTTCTGGTAGCAGCAGGGAAGGAAGTGGTGACAGGTACACGTGTGCTGCATTTCACCTTGCTGAAAGCCGGGAGTGAAGGAAGAGTTGCGTCATTTCATTTTCTCGGTTAGTGTGTTTCCTTAGGTGATGACAATTCTCAGTCCACCAGGAATGCTGGATTTGTATGTAACTATATACTGTACTAAAACTCTTTGCACTTTCAGAAAATTTCAGAAAATTGCACTTTCAAAAGTATGGTCTGATAACTAATTAGCAAATTCTTTTTTAAAAAAAAATCCTCAGACATCTGCACCCATTTGCATTTCCAAAGCTCTGCCGGAGTTGAGAAGTTTGAGCTGCCTTTGGAGTACTGACTGAGGAGAGGCGGGGCTTTCTGTCTCCAATGAGGTGCCTTCAGTGGCGGGCAAGCCTATCGTCTTCCAGGGGAGCGCTCCCTCTGTAATCCAAGCAATAGCCACGCAGCCTGTTTTATTGTTTGTGGAGTCCTGCGGCTCCGAGCGCTTCACAGACGGGAAGGAGGGCAAGTGGGCGGTTTATGATTCTGCGCTCTGCCGGGACAAGAGAGCTGAGCCCTTTGGTTTTTCGCGAGTAACCTGTGCGCGTGAACTTTGAGCTGGGGGCCTGCTGGACACTGGATCTTTTTCTCCAGGGTGAGAAGTTACGTCCTTGCGCACCGGACAGCTGGCTCTCTGCCCTTGTGGGTAAAGATGCCTAGGAGAGGCGTAGGATTACAGTTTGGGATGCTAGGGACACACCAAAGTGTCGGAGTGCCTTGGTTCTGTTCTTTACAAAGTCCTGACAAGTGTGCCTGAAATGAACAGCCTGCTTCATTTTAAAAGAAATTGTGCCGATATTTATTTTTTATTTTTTTGACTGTGGACATCCCTGACCTAGAACTGAGTACCAGTATGTGGCCAGGGTAAATTTTTTTAAAAAAATTTCTTAATCCTTTATTTTTCTTTTTAATCGGTTGTCAGAAGCAGCCTTTTGCATAATTCCATGCCTGACGTTGTCTGAATAAGTGGGAAGCAGCAGGCAATTTGGAGGACCTGGGCCAATTTAAAAAAAAAAAACACCAAGCTTTTTGTTTATCTGGCTGTCCTTTGTCTCTAGTCGAGTTTGATGTGAAAGAAGATGAAAAAGGAAGGCTCTTCAGCTTCCTTCAGACTCAAGCCAAACTCAGGGTCTCTCTCACGTGCTGTGAGTTGGATAAATTTCTCCTCCTTGTCCAGGCAGACAAAGAGGCTGTTTCGCAGTGATGGAGAGCTGTCGGTCTATGGGCAGCAGGTGGAAGCAGATGATGAAAACTGGACATACAGAACCCAGCCCACAAAAGGTGACTTGATTTTTTTTTTTTATTTAAGCATTTAAAAGTTTGTTACATAGAATTATTTATTTCGATCTGATTTTCCCCATTGGTAGGTGTTGGTTTTTTGTTTTTTTTTTTTTTTTTGTACTGGAATGCAGCATCATTCATTTATTTACATGTCTAAAATGCAGATGCTTCTCCACTAGATTTGCCTTGAGATTGTACACTTCCAAGAGGATAAAATAGCTGTTCTTTGCTCCCAATACCCTCCCTGCCTCCTCTAGATCCACACCTTCCTATGACTTTTGTGAAGTTCAATGGAAAACCACCACCATCACGTTGGGAATCTTCTGATCTTACCATTTGGGGTTAGAACATGGAGAAACTGCACTGAGAAAACTTTGGGAGTCATTAATAGTTTTTTTTTTTCTTTCTTCTAAAAAGACGAATGAGTTACCTGAATGCATGAATTAGACAGGTGTTGGGATATGACAGGGAGGGGAATAAACATACAGGAACTTACCTTTGATATCTTGGCCAAAAAGAGTTTTTGGATTTCTATCAAGTTCCTTTTTAGACCAAAGTGTTGGTTTCTGTTCTCAGGGTTAGCATGCTTCCCCCAGCCCCAAAGGTAAAGAAAGATACCAGGTCTGCTGAGAGACAAGGAAACTTTCCATATTTCTCACCACTCCCCTACTTGGTGTTTAGAATTTCTGAGTTCTTCCTCTTAGCATGTTTGCTATGGGGACTGAATTGTTCAACTCTAAAACTGTTTCTCCATTGGATGCAAAACCTGGTGGGGAGCACTATTTAAGTATCACAAAGGAGCCCAAGCTAGACAGAGTGATTGTGTTTCCCCTGTTCATCACATTCTTCCCATGCCAAGAGAAACCTCGGAGAATCTCTCTCTCTCGGACCTGTTCTTCCCCTTCTTTGGGGAAACAAAACTGCTGAAATGTGAGAGAATCAACTAAGCTAAGTATGTGCTTATGGGTGCAGTAATTACACTGTGCAGACTGAGAATTGAGTGCAGTCTCCTTTGGGTAACGTGTGTTAAACCATTTCTGTTTGTCTATTAAACTGTGGAACAGGAGGGACCAGTTAATACTCTTTGAACCTGTCAGTTGTTTATTATGTCAAGAAGGTGGTCAAAAGTTGTTCACTGATACTGAGCTTGAAAACATGGCTTTTTAGTTCAGATGCTGCATAATTGCCTGGTTGGAAGAGACATTGTGTTTTCTGGCTGGAGCTGTGTAGTTTAGTAAGTCAATGAACTTGACTTTTCTAAATCAGGAATAAGCTGTGGTTTGGGAAAATGGTTGGGTTGTAATGTTTGGATCAAGGGTGGATACAGTAGTGCTGTGGTTGCAGGAGGGTGTAGTTTTGATTCCTTTGGCTTCTGCTGAAGGTTGCTTCTTAGGACTTGTTTTGTTTTAAGTCAGCTGCTGTCAAGTTTCTGTTAAAGATTGTGTACATTTGAGCTAGTACCTTTAGGACTTCCATTATAGAAGGTTCATCTAAATTAACATTAAAGGGAAAGAGAATGAATTTACATATGTTAGTTTTAGTTGGAAAATGAAGAAAGTACTGCACACTTGACTTGGAGAAAATAAAGAAGTCATTATAAGAAACAGAGGCAACTTGTAAAATGAAGGGAGGACTTGTTTATGTAACAGTATGAAAGATTATGCCATTGATCCTTTCATGTAATGGGATATAGTAGCCTCATGAAGATAAATGGAGATATGATACAATGTGTAAATTTATATGGTTCTTAGAAAATAATGAGGTGCAAATAAATATTATTTTTGACATGTGGAATTATGGGGAATACTTAAAAACCTGTCTGTATATCAAAATTCACAATATTATATTCTGTTTTGCATTTAACTTACAAAAGAAAATTGGCCCTCAACTTTGACATATTGTCTCAGGGGCATGTTATAACAGTTGGTCTTTATTCCATATAATTCTTTCTTTTGAAAAAAATGTACAAATGACATTTGTTTACACTAGTGGATCAAAAGAGAAAAAGTCTGTAAGAAAAATTATGCAGGTTTGAGGGTTTTTTTGTTTTGTTTTCTTTTTGAGAGCATCAAATATGTTGAAACTCTAGCAGGGATTATTGATTGGTGCTATGAATACCTAATGGCCATATTAGGATTTGGTTTCCAATAAATATGCTTTGAAGACATATTGGTCTGATGGGAATGGAAAGCACATCTTTTATATTGGGCTGCCCAGATCACATACAACCTAATTCACTTTCCTTTTAATTTTACTCCCCCAACCCCCTACCTTACTTAAATATTCTTTGATTTACAGTTTTCTAAAAACCTGCTGCACATTTCCTTCTCACACATTCAAACACTACCATCAGGCATGGCGAGAAGTGGGGCAGCTGTAGGCTGACAAGTCAGGCCTGCACCTGTGGGTTCTGGATGGCAGAAAGGCTGGTTCTGCAGCCTCCTGTTGATTTCTCCCCCACCTCCAGGAGCTGCTGCAAGGCCTGTCTGCTTGTCTGTTCCCTGCCCATTGTCTGTAAGTGACACCAGTTTGCACAAGGAGTCCAATGAATGAATCTCTGCTATCAGGGTGGATAGACCGTTGTATAAGATACAGATTTATTTTATGAAACAGAAAGTCTTTTTACAGTGACTTTCGTTAAGATTAAAAGTGACTAATATGCATCTTTCAAATACACTGCTTTTTCTGAATTTAAAAAGTTTCTAGAAGATACATAGTGGATGTCTACAGCAACTACCAGTAAGCACTTATACTTTTATTTTGTTACAACTCATAACAAGTTTCAGAACTCTCTTGTGTCAACATTTATACTCAGGAAGGTAATAATGAATTGGGTAAAATCTTAGTAATGTGATCCCTTACAATAGCAGATAATGTTTTGACTTAACTACGCAAATCAAGATTGGGAATCAATGCTTTAATTATTATACTAAGTGAATCATGAGATATTTTATTAGATGCCTGTGAGAAGGGGAGTGTAGTTGTAGATAAGACAATGTGTACTTTCCATGTGGACCTGTGAGGACATTCATTGGGAGTAATAGGAACTGAATACTATGTGCAGAATACAAAGACATCTAGCACATAGGCCCTGAAGTAGAGTTCATATGTAAATGGAGAAGCGCAGAAGACATCTAATGGGAAATTAAATAGAGAATGCAGGATAATTGTGAAAAATTTTAACTTGAATGGCTTGGATGAGAAGGTCCAGGTCCAGGTTAAAGTACTTTATTTATATCTCCTGAATATTAGTATGAAATTAAACAATATTTAACGAGCACTTTCTTTACCAGCACTATAGAAGGTTCCTGAGAAAAACTAATAATTAGTAGTATTTATTCTGTACTTGCCTTTCCTTGCTCACAAATAAAATAAAACAGTGGAATAATCATGGGGTATACTGTCACTGAGCAGAGCATGTTTTGTTGTATCCCCAGCTCTCTGTTTAGCTGTGCAGAGGTGTGATTGACGATCTGGAAATTGGCAGGTTGGCAGACAGAGAGGGCAATTGACATGCAAAGCTTTGTTTTAAACAGCATTTTCATTTTCTCCTGGACTGTATCATATGTACTTAATAACATTACCAAATTTGCCTCATTTGAATTTTAGTGCCCTCCCTTCCCAATAATTTCAAAAATGGCCAGAGGTTGGACCGGGAAAGTAGATCAGTGTCAGAGCCAGTGACTAGTATTTGAAGGTGCTGGGTTTGATCCTGAGCACTGCCCCCCAAGAGGGGGAATCAAGTCCAGAGATGGCCCTTGTAAAGTCAATGAATAATCCATACACCAGATCATTAATTTTTGAGGGTGGTAGTTGGCTAAAGTAATTTCACCCTAATCCCCCCCCCCCATAAAATAGTTGCAGAAGAACAGAGATACTTGTGCATAATTATATTAGTAATGACTTTAGATATTATAGTGGAGAAAAATGGCTTTGAAGACCAAAAGCAGCAAGTTCAAGATCCTGTTTCCTTGTAAATAGCTATGCTTTATTTTTCAGTAGTGAAATCATTAAAATTATGGGACTTAAGAATAATTTCTTTGTGGATTTAAGGAAACTTTAGAAACATTGATAAATGTTGTCAAAGTAGCATTCCAAATATGTAAGTAAAACTAAATATTTTTTTATTTATTTTGAGGACCTTTCTGTACATCAGAAAAATAGCTAAATGGAGTTTAACAAAAGAGATATGAACAATACTCTCAGTGCAGCAAATGTAATGTTTTCCTTCTTAATTTCCTACTGAAGTTGATGTTCTGTGAAAGAGACAAAGATTGAGTGCCACTTAATATTTTATCTGGCCCACTGAAACTGCCCTTGATTGACCTTTGATTGTTTGTTCTTTTGAAGTTGCTACTCTGTTGCCACACTGCCCCTTTTTGTTACAAAAACATCTTTATTTGGTAATTAAATTGTTGAAGTTCTATTGAGACTATGTTTTGTTTAATACCCCTCTTTAATTAATTTTAAAAAAGATTGTGAACTTGTTTTGAGAATTTAGACACTTAGATGACTAAAAATAGAGTGGTAAAAGAAGTAACTTGTCAGGGCTTGGGTTTGGAGGTAATTTGTGTTCTTTTCTTTTGAAATGTCTTTTCTGAGTTATGGATACTTTTTTGAAATTGTTCTTTACAAATAATGATTTCTAAAATAATTTCCAAGACCCTGTACATTAACTAGGGTTCAAAATTCAGGTTTTTTTTTTGGTAATTATTATATGTATTATGTTTCCATATAATTTCAGGGGTTTTATAGGTTTTGACTATAATATTTTCTATCAAATCAGGGTTCTTTTGAAAGTCCAATATTTCCTATCAAGTACTTCAGTTAACTTTAATCTTATTAATTTTATCTCCTTAAGATCTGTTGTAACCACCTGGCTGCCTTCATGGTTCTGGTCTTTATCAGCTCTTTTCTGGACTGCTGAATGGTTTTCTTCTCTTGCTTTTTCTACTGTTGTCTCACTTTGATCTATCCTTGAGTCTACCCTGTTTCCAGAATTATCTTTCTAAAATACAAATGCAATTGGGTTACTCTCGGGGGCTTGTGTTGCCTATAGAATGAAGCTCATATCTCTTCACATGGAGTGAAACCAGTGTGATCTGCCTCCTCCCCCTCCCTTGAAGGTGTATGCAGACTCTGGAGTTTTGACAGCTCCGCACTTTGCATGGTCCATTCCCTCACATTCCCAATCCCTATGCTGGGATGCCCCAGCCCCCTTCTCTACTTTTTGACTTCTGTGTTAGTCAACTTTCTATCACTGTGACCAAGAATCTGACATGAACAACTTAAAGGAGAAAGGCAGGGAGGGACCCCTGGGATAAGAAATAGCCTCCCAGGATATATCCCCAGTGACCTTCCTCCAACCTACAGATTTCACCACCTCCCAGTAGTCCATTCAGCTATCAGTGGGTTAATCCGCAGATGAGGTCTGAGCCTTCATGATATAATCACTTCTCCAAACCTGTACCTCTGAACGTTGCTGAATTGGGGACCCGGACCTCAGCACATGGGCCTTTGGGGTACATTCCAGCTCCAGACCATAGAATTTCCTTCTTAACCTTCCAAACTCACGTAACAGCCTGGGAAGTCTCCCCTGATCCTCCAGGGCAGAGCTGCTTTCTCCCTCCTCTGTGTTGTTTCTCTGTCTTCCCTCTGGAACTGCATTTGTCATAGGCTGGGTTGTACTTATTTGTTTACTTGCCTGTGGCTTGATTAGACGGTGAACTCTTTTATGGCAGACAGCCAAACAAATGAATTCATCTTTTTTGCCCCCAAGGCAAAGTGCTCAGTAAATGGCTGATGAACGTGGCAGCACAACTCACCCAGGGCTGTTGATGGTGCTGTTTACACAGGCTGAATGTGGGTTCTAGTAATGCTGTGTGCTTAATATCTGGACGTCTTTGAGTGTAGCCAAAGAGAAGATTCACATTTTAGGAATATAATTTTGGGACAGCCTGCTGTTTACCATTGTACCCATATAACACATGCCTCAGCACTCTGCAAAAACCTTGGATCATGGCTGTTTTGACCAAATAGTAAGGTTGACTGTAGTGAGTAGGTATGAGGTGTGGAGTGGAGGATGCCCAGACAGATAAAGGAGGGACAGCCTGACAGTATGCTGTGTGTTCTTAGCTGGTTTCCCCATTTTTACCTTTGTGCTGGCACCCTACTCCCATCCCCATCCAGGCCGATCTTAACGCAGCAGCATCTGTGATCCCACTAAGCATCACACATAAGTCACGCGGTGTGACTTCCCTGCTTGGAACCCTTCAGTGGCCTTCGTCCTTGGACTCTTCAGTGACAATGTCTTGGTAGTATTGTCTAGGACCTACGCCGTCTGCCTCCCTTGCTCATGCCTCTTGATGTTTCATTTCTGTCACTTGCTAATTGTGTGACCTGGTGTGATCACAAAATCTCTTTAAGCTCTAGTTTTCATCTCTGTAAATGGGAGTAATGCCTATTTATGGTTCAGATTGGTAGCAGGTATAATGCACTAAGTCAGGCTATGTTTTTTAGATTCTGTGTCAACTTATAAAGTGGATCTGGTTGTATGTACTAGATGAGGACATTGGGTTGGCAATCTCTTCATTACAGTAGACAGTTGAGTCAAAATGTATCTTTGATTTTTCAGTATAGAAAGAGGTGGTTTTGAAGTACTTGTACAACCCAGGCAACTCCGGAGGAATGTAATCTTCCAGGGAATTCATACTTCATTGAATATGTCAAATCCTGAAATGATTTTCATAAATATTAACAATCACTGATATTTAGTGAGTGCTTACTACAGCCAGACACATAGTGATACCTTGAATGAATTGATCTGTTTAATATGTCTGAATATTATGTGTGTTCGATAAAAATATTAATTGGTTTGATGAGCAAGATAGTTTCAGATCATTTAGAAAGAACTGAAAACTTTCATGTGATGAGACAGAGGCCAAGTATAATTCTTCAGAGAGAAATAATATCAAAATACCTAGGGTATTTAGGGTCATGGACTCTATGATTTTTGGTTTGAGGTAAAAATGAGAATGTTTGGGGTGTGCTTCTTACCTCTCCTGAGTTTGAAGCTCTTTGACGTCTGGCCTGTGTCTTATCCAGTGTCTGACTCTACAGGTGGTAAGTATTTGTTGTGTGATTACCTGGTCAAAGCTGCATTGAAGGAGACTGCTCTAGGCCTGGCCCGTAGAGTGGCTTGGAGGTTGAGGGTAGACTCAGGTCATCTAGGGCTGCTGTTGCTGAAAAGAGATAAAGGTCTGGTTGGAACGATTCCATAGACACATTAGGAAAGGCAGTCATGAGCCTACAGATTGTTATGTTAGGCTGTCTTTATGAAAGGATGTCACAGGTTTTAATAATTCCTTGATCCTGTAGCAATAGCCTCTGTGATTTTCAGACAGTTAAACTTGCTTTAGCTTTATGAGATGCGAGTGGCCATTACTTTGGATTTGGTTGGGGGGTGGGTGCTAGGAATTTAATCCAGGGGCAATTTACCACTGAGCTGTATCCTCAGCCCTTTTTATTTTCTATTGAGACAGGGTCTCCCTACATTGCTGAGGCTGGAATTTGTGATCCTCCTGCCTCAGCCTTCCATGTTGCAGGGATCACAGGTGTGTGTCACTGTGCACAGATGGATTTTTTATCTTCTTAATTAAAGAGGATATTTTTGGTGATCACTGGCTTAATAAAGGTGATTGGAAAACCTAGGCATAATCAACATCCGTATTTTTGTGGACACCAATGTGCCTGGTGTGAGGCTGGAGGAGCCTGAGATAGGTGCCAGGGGTGTTTGGGACTAATTCCCCTCCTCCCCAGCCTGCACTCCGCCTCTTTTCTGGGCCTTCTGATTGAGGATCTCAGGACATTCCCTATCATTTTGTGGCTGACATTTGATGCCTGACTGATTATCATGGATATTAAACCAGCCATTATTTATTCAGTTCTTTACTAAAGCCCATTACTGTGCTGGCCTCCCCACACTTTGGCCATTTAAACACTATGATAAATGGTGAGCACTTGCCTGGCCCAGCAGTTGTGGGAGACCATCTCCCCAGGGGAAGTGGGGTAGATTTGTGAGCTGGGTCTCCTAGCTGCTGCTTTCCTTCTACCACTGCCTAGTGGACTCATTCCTCGAGTTCAGATTTTGGCACATTTCCCATGTGCCACATTATGTTCTGAGAGCTCCTATTGCTCAGCAGACTCAGTATAAAGCAACCTGGAAGGAAAGAAACTCACTGTGGCGTGAGCCTTCCCTGGGTTCAAGATCAAAATAGCTGGAATTGTAAGATTACTTGGAGAGACCTGGCCCGCAGGGCTGATCCTCGAGCAGGTACTTGTTAGGGATGGTGAAGAGGGAGGGACTCTACCCTGCCATTTTCATGCTCTCTTATTTTTGAAAAAGACTATGTTGGGAGTGGTAATGAATGGATAGTGGAAGAAGGTGGTCATGAACTGGAGGGAATAAGCTAGATAAGGAGATGAGAGTCTCCCTGTCTCTCTTCTGCTGCTTCTTTGCTAAGAGTGTTTGGAGCCATCTCCTAAATCATTCAAGCGTGGTCACATTTCTGAAAGTGCTGCTTGCATGATTAGTTGTGCACTTCAAGTATTTTACGTGTGTTTTTAAGGCACAGCTTAATAAACTTTGTGTACATGGTTGAACAAAGTATGAAACAAGGCTAGAGGCTGGCTAACTCTTCGATGGTTGAACTCATTCAAGTGGCACAAGCTGATTGTCAAGTTTGGGTTCAATGTCTGTTTGTCTTTCTTGAAGGAAAACTAAAAGTTACAAGCAGCTGAGATTTCAGTGAACTGCATGACTTAATTTTTTTTCCTTATCATAAACTTTAAAAGAGAAAATGAGAATAAATCTATCTTGCAGTTGGTATGCTTCTCTTGTCTCCTTTCCCTAAGGTTCTCTTTCACTTGGTAATTGGAAACTAAGGCAGAAACAGTGTCTGGTGTTCCTGTATTACATCTTGAAATCAACTGGAATTCTTACCTGAGCACAGGTGTATGGGTGTTGCTTTAGTCCTGATTGGTCAAGGATTCTGTTACAAAGCATACAAAAGACAATTTGTGAATTTACCTTTGTGGGTGGTTGTGGCTGGTGCTTGGTGTGGTTGCTGGGATTGCCTTGCCTAGGAGTTTTCTATTTACATAATCTTTTTTTCTTCCTCCCACCAATAGAAAGTACACAGAGTACATTGACTTCCTGGAAAAAGAACTTTGATTTCTACCTTAAAGTGATTTTATTACTGAGTTAGTCAGCACACTCTATTCCTACTATAAAGAGATGATTTAAATGCTTTTTTTTTTTCCCCTTTTAGCTTTGCAAGCCCAGTTCTTTGCCCTTAAATATGAATGCCTGGATGTTCTTTTGCCTTAAGGGTTCCAGTTTGATTTGATTTATAAGCAGGCCTCAGGTGGCTGGTCTCCTGGGTGTCCTTTGGCTGTTTTATGAAGGGTGGGGGACTCTGTCTTCCTCCATTCCTTTGGATCACCAGGCTCTGCTTACGTCTCACCCTCTGGGATGTGTTGGTTTGTTCAGTTGGTGTGTTTTCATTCATGTGTCATTGTAACTAGGGAGAGGTGGTGCCACCAACTCGAGAAATCTTGAAAGTCGTGTACAAACACCAACTCATATAAATTACAACAAAAGTTCAAGCAGTGAATTTTTTTCTCTGGTTTTTGAAAAAGTTGAGCTAGTTTTTTTTTTTTTTTCTTCAATAAATTTCATTTCAAATGGAGGGAAGAATCTTCTGCAGTGGAACTGTGGTGTGAACATTTATTTTTTTCCTGTGCCTCAAAAGCATCATTACGGTTATTTATGATATAGACTTTCAAAAGTTCTGCTTGTGTCTGGAGTAATGAGTATACTTCTCTTTGGCTCCAAGTCTGCACATTGTCTGTGTATGTACACACACTTAAAAGCTTTGGGAAACGACGTCCCTTTACCATGTGTTGACACGTGTGCTCTCTAGTCTCTCTTGTTTTATTTCTACTTTGTTAAATAGAAAATATCAGTCTTGGCCTAACAACTTGATTTTATGACTCCCTATTAGGTCATAACTTTGATTTTGCAAAATATTGCTGTCTGTGGACTTCAGTTCTTTCAGCAGGGTTTTGTGATGCTTGTGCACTAGAGAGTTCCTTCTGGAGACATGCAAGTTGTAAGCAGGGTGAAGTTTGTGCAGGGTCCCCTGTTTTCTGTAGAAAGGCCTGGCACACTCCAGGTGCCTTGCAATACAGTGTGACTGGGACTGCATCTCAGAAAACTGCCTGGTCTAAAAACCAATTCGTGACTGTGAGCTTCTAACCATTTATCCACCATAGTGGGTATTTTCCTGAGTTTCCCTCTGAACCCCTCGCTTGGGACCATGTCCATGTGAAAGGAGCAGTCACAGCAGGATGGAGTAATTTGCAATGTGCCTGCCCCAGCACAGTGTTTGTTTCCTCACATCTGGGGGCCAACCCTGGGGGAAGCACATGAATACCGCTATCTGGCCAATGTCTGCCTCTTTCCTATAGATTTCCCTGTCACTGTGTCTTTTGGCCTGCTGTCCCTTTCACACAGGGGAAAATGAGTTGAGATGCTTGGTCCATTTAACTGCTTTTGAATCTTTGGGCTCTAGACTGTATGTGTTGGAGATTCTATGTTTGAACTAAATTTAAAAAAAAAAAAAGCATTTTCTTTGATACATAAAGTTGTTGTTGTAAAAGACTGGTGGTTGACTAGACAGGCCTTCCTAGATGATGAGCCTGTGGACTATGTGTTAGCTTGCATAAGATGTTAGCAAAATATGCCTTTCACTTATTGTTTTTTTTCCATGTAACAGAAGCTTGCCTCATTTATTTTTTCTTTTCCATTTTATATTGGTGTATTATAATCGTATGTAATAATGGATGCCTCATTTATTTTTCCAAAGTCTACAATAATCTGAAATATTTTGTTGTGAACGTAGTACACCTGTGGAGCTAACTGTAGTACACCTGTGGAGCTAACTTTCAGGTCATGGTTTACTTAGTGTTCACAAACATTTGATCTCATTTTATCATGATGACAGTCCTGTGAGATGGGCAGGACAGGTGGCATCATCTCCTTTTACTGGGAGAAGTCAGGCCCTGAAAGATTAAATGACTTGTCTGGAGCCATGTGAATAATATGAGATTCAGAATGGATCTGCATTCATTTCTTGTGACTTAGTCCCACTCTCTTTCCTTGACCCTGAAATAACCCTGCTCCATCTGCAGGATATAATTTAATTTTATTTTGATGCCTAGGTGTCCTTGAAAAGTCATTGAACCTCATAATAATCTGGTGATGCCCTGATGGCTGCTGAAGTTTGTAAAGATCCTTATTTTGGCAAGAAGTGGATCTCCACCTCGTGTCCTTGAGCTCACAGGGACTGCTTCATATTGTCCTTATGCAGAAAGGTTTTCTCTTTTTACCTCTGTACTTGTGCTGCCTCTTCCAGTCCCACCGCTTTCTGGTTTGGTGTTTCTAATTGAGACTTGCGGGGAGGGTCTGAGCAATCCAGTTTATTGCAGCCATATTGACCCGAAGACTAATGAGATCCTGAGGCACAATCCCCAGTGTCATGCCATTTGGTTGGAGGCCATTGTGACCTCCTGCTTCCTGATCTTATTTTGAGTGGTTGAGTTTGTCAGAACAGTGATCTCTTGAGTAGATGTTACTAAAATATGTCAATATTTTTTTTTACATGTTTATCTTCTCTTCCATTTTCTTTTCAGCACCATTTAATAAAGTATACGCATTGGTGTTTCTGACCTGTGGCTGTATTTGGGCATTCCAGTTGTTGTTGTTGTTCTTCTTCTTCTTCCTCTTCCTCCTCCTCCTCTTCTTCTTCCTTTTTAATATTTTTTAGTTGTTGATGGACCTTTATTTTATTTATTTGTATGTGGTGTTGAGAATCGAACCCTGTGCCATGCTTGGCATGTGCTCTACCACTGAGCCCCAGGCCCCGCCCCATCCCAGTTCTTTTTATAAGCATTTTGTTTTAAACACTCCTGTAATCACTCTGGCTTTGCAAAGAGGATGACCATCTACTGCTTCCTTGCCCTTCAGAAACCAGTATAGCTTTCTAAGCTTTGGCTTCACCCACATACTCTGATAACGCCTGAGTTCTCCTTCTGTTGCTTCTCCTTTCTCCTCTGCTATTTGGACATCAAAAAATTGACTTGGTTTTTACACAATTTACATTCCTCCCCAAGTTTTCTACGTCATATCTTTCTTCATATCATCTACCTTAAAGAAGTCAAGAAATGATGAAATTAAGACCTGTTTCTATTATTTAAAACCAATTCTACCCCACTAAATACTTTTGGCCTACAGCTTCAGACAACATTTGCTCTTCATTAATACAAATGGGAATTATTAAAAAAAATGACAGAGAAATCTGAACCGAGCCTCTGGTTTTCCATGAATTTCTTAATAAACCGCTCATATCCCCATACGCAAAATTCATGTGACCTTTTAATAGTCCGTCTCAAAATGCTGTGATCCTCATTTTGCATCGTGGGCCCACAGTAGTTGCTCAATGAGTACTTTGATTTATACATCAGAGAGCTGCAAAAAAATGTTTAAATGCAATTTAAATTAATTGAAAGCAGAAATTAAAATCTCTGTGACTCAAGAAATGAAGCTCAGAGAAAAATAACAACTTCTAAAAACATTGTCATCCTTTCTCACATTGCCCCAAAACTGGACAATTGATCCAAGATGCTCACTTCTAATAGGAAAAGCTTTTGGTGCCCAACAAAATTACTCTGTTTTGGTTTTAAAATCTCAGAGGCTACAGCAATTTCAGAGATGTCTTTCTTTTCTGGTGAAATAAATATTCAAAAATTTCAGTTTTGTAAAGTGTTAGGGCTGGAAGAAGCCTCAGAGAAAACCTGGCCAGATCCCTCATTGGACAGATCAGAAGTGAGGATCTGGACAGATGAGGTAGGCTGCTCAGTCCTCAGGACCCAGGGGCGCCCACTAAGGCTCTGTCCTTAATTCCTCCCTCCCCTCCTACGTGGCATTGAAATTATGTTCTTTTCTATTAGTTTCTTTAATTTTGACATTCCTGACTGCTCTATGAAGGTCAAGTGACAGATTCCTTGGCTGACCTGAAAGCAGATTTCAGAAGCATTTGCTTACTCTGAATCACACCAAGGGTTTCCCAAGCAGATGCACAGGAGACAGGCGACTTACTAATAACCGCCATTGGAAGCCAGAATTCATTCTGCTTCTAAAGAATGCAAGGGACCAGGAGAAGGAGCTGCTGGGCCCCAGGCTGCACTTTTTTTTTTTAATGAATTGAATGAAGTCCCTAGAGATAGTCTAAGAACTTAATAGAGCTGTCAGAAGCACACCTGCCTCAAAAGAAGAAATAAATGCATCTTTAAACTTCAAAATCAGTATTTTGTTTTTGACATATAACCCCCCCCCACACACACACCCAGTGGCTTCTAGATTTATTGTAGTTAATAGCTGACTTTGCAGAGAAACACTGGATAAAAATAGAACACAAGTAAATCTCAGCCATTACCATAAGCACATTTTTAGGTTACTTTTATTGGAATTTAAGTTCACTGCCAGTAGGTTAGAGAGAGAAGAAAGAGGTAAAACAGAAATTAAAAGGGCAAGGGCTCAGATCATGCTTGGCGTAATCAAAGAGCAGGATCAGGAGGAACTGTGTTTGTGGCAGATGTGGTTCTCTGTGGACCTTGTGACTCTGTGATTATCATGTGCTGCGGCATGCACTCCACCCCCTGAAATTGGTCTACCAATTTAAAGAATGATTTTCTTGCTTATTTTTAAACTCCTAAGGACAGGGGAAAAGACTGGAAGGACCTAACTGCTGTGGTTTCCTCAGACCATTATCATCATAAATCCTATGGGTCCTGAAATAACTTCCCTATGCCTGAAGTTTCAAGCTGCCTGACTGCTCAGGAGATTTGGCAGTTGAAAGGGAAATGATTAGCTCTTCCTTGACGTGTTGGCATCACGGTTAAAATGGGTCAAATGTCGGTGAATGTGGTGATTTCAGTAATAAACCACCTCTTTACAGAAATTCCATAGTTCTTTTCAGAGCTTTGAGTTTTTCAAATATATAGTTGGCTTCAAAACAAGATATTTTAAATTTTTAAGTCTTAAGTAATTTAAATGTTAGAGTACTCAGTTATCTATGCAGACATCATCAGGAGTCTGGACATTCTAATTGGGACAGTGTATCTTCCTATTCATATATTAATGTATCTTTCTTTTTACCTTTTTGCTTGATGATTAAAAATAGTTATATTCCAGAGCTTGAGGGTCCTCCTGCTTGACTGGTACATGAACGTGAATAATTCTGATCTGTAGAATGATTTCTCTTAAGAATGATTTAGGATGGATGGTGATTTTGTGAGCGGAAGAGTTGCACCTGTTTCTGTAGTTCAAGGTTAGTTTCCTCAGATTATTCAGATGCTTAGGAGAAAATGATACAAATGACTTCTTTTTTTTTAGGTCAGTTTTTTTTTTTTTTAATTTTTTGGTTGAGGGTCCTGCCTTTGATCTGTGTTTAGAGGAGTCAGTCCTTCAAGGAGCACATGAAAGCATGAAAGTGCTGTTGAGGTTATTTTAATGTTCTTTAACCTAGATCCTCCAAAATAGATACGTTTATATTAGGCACAGTGACAATTGCAAAGCTTGTAAGAATGGTACCTAGACTAATGATTTTGGTTTTTCTCTTCTATAATGCATTTCATTATAAGTTCACTAAGAAAGGGGACTTGAGGTCATGATTATAACATCTTTTGGTATCCTCCCTCCAGCTGGACATACTATCATCAATATTCTTATAATAGATATTTCCAGAATTTTTTTTTCTTTATTTTCCACTTCCATCATCCTTCAAATATTTAATTCAGGCAGAATGAGCAAAACTGTTTTCTGAGCTTACTCTAGTCAGCTTGCCTGGTGAGAGAATGCCATGTGCGTTTGTATTTAAAAAATGAGCCTCCTTAGACTTTTAATCTTTAAAGAAATGATTTATAAAACTCTCACCTTGGAGTTTAGCTATTAATGATCAGCGACTTGTTTATTTGTGTTTTTATTTATTTATTTGCAGTAATGGGAATTGAACCCAGGGATGTTTTACCACTGAGCTACATCCCCACTACCCTACCCACCCATCCTCCACATTAAACAAGATTTTTTTTGAGACAGTGTCTTAGCTAAAGTTGCCCAGGCTGATCTCAAATTTGCTATCCTCCTGCCTCATCCTCCTGAGTAACTGGGATTACTGCTGTTCACCACTGTACCCAGCCTTATTTTTATTGTTTGTTAATTATCATAAAATTGTACAAATTTATGAAGTACATTGTGATAATTTAACACTTGTAAATACTGTCAGTGACTTAATGGGTTTTAGTATAGATATATATGTGTGTGTGTGTATGTAAAATAGTGATTTTAATTTATGTAATATGTTTACTACTAATAATCAATATGCTATTATAATCAATATGTTTTGGGATGCAATAGTGAAATAATAATAATAATTTTATGTGTTTATGCCACAGACATTAATCCGGTATCATGTTCCAGGTACCTCTCAAAGCATTAACAATGAAAGCCCCTGTGCTGAGGGACTCTCAATCTGGGTGGGCAGCTGTGTCACTGTGACCGCCATGTGGGTAGAGCACTGTGCAATGTCATGCAAGGTTGAGATTGATTATACTGCTCTAGAGGGGCCTGGTCCCTGGAGGCTTTGGAGGAATAAGGTGGGGGTGGGAGGACTGCATTTCAGACAGAGGGAATCACAGCTGGATCCAAGACAGCAGGGCCCGAGACCAAGTGGAATATGACACAGGTCCTGCCACAGGGGCTGCTAGGTGCAAAATTTGGTATTTATATTTTTCTTTTACACAGGCGACTTCCCCCCAGTGGAGGGAAGGGGCATACAGAGTAATGTAAAAGATGCAGTAGGTGTGAAAATGGATCAGCAGGTCAGATTTAGAAAGGAAAGAAAACAAATGGCTACCGAGATAGCAACTTTCCAGCTTGAAGAAACATCTCACCTTAAAGCACTAGGTGTGGAAGCTGCTCAGGGCTGGGTGAAGGGCACAAGTGGCAAAGACTCCTTTGTGCCTCTGCTGCCTGTGAGTGTCCCCTGCTTCTTTCTGAAGGTGATGGAGGTGGTGGGTAGGGGATTGCAGACCAGGCAGCCTGCTCCAGGTAAGAGTGCTCAGAAGATGCTGAAAGATCCCCTCAACTGGGAAGCCAGCTCAACTTGGAAATTCATAGTCACTTTCCCTGGGAAGATGGAACCAGAAAACCCCGATGGTTATTTAAGGAAAAACAAGAAAGAAGTAAAAGTAAAGAAAACAAATCAAAACAAAAACAAAACTAATTTTGGGGTGTTTGGAGAGCTAGGATTCCATGAATGAAATTAGACAAAAATTTCACAGAAAGGAATCAAATGAGGATTACTTTGTTGGTCATGGTGTCAAGAAGTCCACACTTGGTTGTGAAGGAAAAAAAAAAAAGTCAAAATTACTTTAAGAGCCTGTTCAGGAGGGCAGAACTCTCAGGACTCAGGGAGGAAATGCAGTGACATGAGTGAGTGCACCTGAGGCCAGATACCATAGAAGAATCTCAGTGAAGTATTTACTGGTCTCCTTGGAGCTCCATAGTTGGCTTGTGTCCAACACAATATAACCCAGGATCCAGGTATTTGCTGAGAGAAAGGAGAGAGCAAAGAGTATGTATGTTGCCCTTGGGTTTAAATAGGTCAGGCCTGACTCCGAAGTGCAGAAAAATCAAAGAGGACACAGCTTTAGGTCATTTTAGGAGGAGAAAGTAAAACAACTGATTTCCAGACTTTTCTGCCTAAAACAGTGGCCAGAATGGGGAGAGAAGTGAGGCAACTAGATTTAAACTTGCCTGGGAGGGGCCAGAGGTATAGCTCGGTGGTAGAGTATGTAGCATGCATGAGGCCCTGGGTTCAGTTCCTAGCACCAATAAATAAATAAACTAACCAACCAGCCTGGGAAAAAGTAGTTAACCAATTTAAAGTTACAGTGTGTAATTCTTTCCCTTCGTTTTCTTGGGCCTGTGGTGGTAGTTATAAATATTAGAAAAACAGACTGAGTCCTCTTTTCTCTGAGAAATTCAGAGTTTGGATAAAGCCAGAGGTATTGTGGAACAGTAGAGGACTGGAAATAACTAAAAGTTGGGAAAGATAATATTAGTTTAAAAGGTCAGAAGCTCACCAGAGTGGATCCATTCTCAGAGAACTGGCTAAACTTGGTCATTTTCTTTTTTTCCCTCCTTGGTACTAGGGATTGAACTCAGGGGTGTTGTGCATCTACATCTCCAGTCCTTTTTATTTTTAACTTTGAGACAGTGTCTTGCTAAGATGCTGAGGCTGGCTTTGAATTTGAGATCCTCCTGTCTCAGCCTCCCAAGTTGCTGGGACAACAGGTGCATGCCGTAGCACTTGGCTAGTCATTCTCATCTTTAAGCCATCAGTGGTTTTGCAGCATCTTCAGTCTCTTGCCATACAGAGGAAAATGAAGGCACTGGTGGCTGGAAACATGACTCTTAGCCTCAAAGCCTTCTTGTGCTTCAAAAACCTGCCTAGAGATACAGGCCTGCTTTCCTTGATGTGTACAAACCTGTGGATGGGCATGGAAAAGACTTTTCTCTTTTTGTCTGGCTTTTTCGGTAAGAGGAAGAGCAAAGATACTTGGGGAGAAGATAGGGTTTGCCTATTTTTTTCCTATATAATTTTGTTTTATGTTTTATAATTTTGTTTATTGTTTCTGTTTGAAACGATGTAGAATTTTAAGCTGATTTACACTCCTTACTAATTCTATGTGTATGCAAATTAATTCCTAATTTATCCTCATCTCCATTGTTTTACTGAAATCAAAATAAATACAATTCTAATACACCAGTGAAATAGCACTAGCATGGTTTAGGAGACATAATTCTCTGGAAATTTTTGGCTGTAAGCGTGGGTGACACTCCCTCTTGTAGAGATAATAATGTTAAACTTTAACATGAGGCTGGATGTTGTAATCTCACAAGGGGGGAAAAGTGGTTGCCGCCCTTGGATCATGGTTGGCAAAGGCAAGACCTTTGTCCTGTGCAATGAGCTATAAATTCTGTGCTTATCCATCATCCCTGTCTTGCTCCCTCTATGCCAATGTCCATGTATTTATTTTCTAATCTCAATGGCAATGACAGTGATGGATAAAATCTTAATGGATAGTTCTTTTTTCCCCAGAATTTGAACACCGCGACGTTTCATGTTTTATTTCTCAGATGTATTCACAGTTGTTCACTGGACAAAGATGAGGGATTTTTAAACATTCTGGAGTCTTCAGTGTGACACTAATAAAAACCCATTCTATTTCTGTTGGTTGAGGTGAATACTATTAAACTTTACAGTTGGTGATACCTATAATTTTACTAATTTAATGGAAAATGATGTTTGTGTTGCTTAGAAGTGCTATATTATAGGAAGTTTGTTTCCTCTCAAATAAAAAAATTTAGAACAGAAAGTACAGGATTATGGAAAAAAATATTTTAAACCATGTAAACATAAATTGAATGTAATTTAAAAAGAAAAAAGTTACTCCCCTTGTCTCATAATTCTTGTCTTGCTAAATAAACGTAAATGCCTGGTTTCTAGGGCTGTTGTAACAAATGACCCAAAGCATGGTGCCTTAAAACAGAGACATTTATCTCTCATGGTTCAGGAGAACTGAAAGCAAGGAGTCGGCCTGGTCTCATTCCTCCCATGGTCTAGAGGAGACACTTGGTTGCCTGCCCAGCTTACAGTGGCTCCATGTGTTCCTTGCCTGTGGCAGGATCATTGCAGTCTCTGCCCATTTTCCCAGGATCTGTCTGTGTTTCTGTGTGTCCTTTGCCCTCTTATTAGGAAACTAGATTTAGGGCCTACCCTAATTAGTATCATCTCATTTTGACCCTTACCTTAATTATATCTGCAAAAACCTATTTCCAAATAAGGTCACATTCTGAGGGTAGACATGAATTTTGGGTGGACACTGTTCAGTTCACTACATTAAATTATAGATGCTTTAACCTGGTTAACAAGAGGAACTTAATGAGATGGTAATAAGCAAGAAGTCATCATTGACCATTATTAGTTTTGCGCTTTCTTCCTTTGTATCACATTGAATTATGATGATTATTCCACTCCTCTTTTTCTTTTCCTTCTGATGCTGGGGATGGAACCCGGGACCTCATGCATGCTAGGCAAGTTCTCTGCCACTGAGCTGTCTCACCCAGCTCTTGCACTAAACTATGAAAAGGCAGACTCTCTCTTTTTTTCCTTTTCTTTATTGTCTTTTTTTTTTTTTTTGTACAGATGATTGCTTAACTACTGAGCCACATCTCCAGTCTTTTTGTTTTGTAAATTTTGAGACAGGGTCTCCAAGTTGCTGAGGCTGGATTGAACTTGTGATCCTCCTGCCTCTGCCTCCCAAGGTGTGTACCACTGTGCCCAGCCAGACTCTGTCTTTTCTTGAGATCTGACATAATGCACCTAACAGAGTGTAGTGTGTATATAGTGTGCTTATATCTGTTCACACCAAAAAAAAAAAAAATAATAATAATAATGGAGCAGAGTGGAATCTAGGAGGTCAGTCCTTACATTTAATTTTTTTTTTGAGAATTTTAAAATATTTATTTAGTTAAATATTTACATACATCTTTGTATGTGGTGCTGAGGATCGAACCCGGGCTGCACGCATGCCAGGTGAGCGCGCTACCGCTTGAGCCACATCCCCAGCCCCTTACATTTAATTTTCACATTTACTATAATGAGTTGCTATAGAGACCAGCTAGATGTGATATGCATGTGACTAAAATCAGATTCTCTTTATTTCCCAGTCTAGTGTTCTTTCCAGCATAGTTACTTTACTAGAAAATGTTTAAACTATGAGTATTAATAAAGTCCTATTAGACACATACTCTGTGTATAAGCCTGTGTTGAAAATATTATCTCCAAGGTATTTTCTTTTTTCTCTGTGTGCAATTTAAAAAGTTTAGCATAACTCACAAGAATATTTTCAAGAATATCTTTGCAGTTTATACATTACATGGAAGGTCACTCAAGGTAGGAGAGGACAGAGAATGACCATGGAGAAGGTCACATAGTGAGATGGAAGCAGGCCAGTCAGGTACCTGGGTTTTGATCTTGATGCCCCCCTACTTAGGTGGGTAAATCACCTCATGGTGACATGAGCTGTGAAGTTCTTCCCAGTTCTGTTCTAAGAGTTACTATCACAGTTGATGAATGCACATTTTAACTTGCTTTCATCCTTACTTGCTTCCAGCCAGGGACTTCTTATGTTTCTTTGTGGTCATAGCAACTAGTGCAATGACTTCCTCATGGTGGGCAACTTATTAACCAACTGCTGTTGGTGATGCAGGATGATGGGAAGCAGAGATACAGATAGGATAGGCTGAACCAGATGTCGAAAGCCAAAAGAGCATAGAGCATCTGTACTGTGGAAGCAAGGATGACAGCCACACCCCAGCACACAGACAGACAGGTTGGTTCTGAGTCAGTTTCCTGTATCCTGTGGAGTCCAGAGGAAGACCTGCAGCAGCAATGGGTCTTGTGAACAATGGCCACTTCCTGCAGCCAGGAGACTTTCAAGTCTGTGTGGGGAAGGACCACAGGCCCTTCTGGGTTCAGATGGCACTTTCAAACTGGTACCCCTGAAATAATATTGGCAGACTAACTCCCTTCTTTCACACTTAACCCATGTGAAAGAGTTTACAGTCTAGTAGCCTTGAGTGAATTTAGCTCTCCAGTGGTAGAGAGGATGGAGGGGGGATTTAATTGTCTATTAAGGCTACAGTAGAGTTAGAAATTCATATATTCTAACACTGATTCTTTTTCCTCATTTGTAAAAATGGCAATGCCCTAGATATGACATGCCTCACTTTTTTATCCTAACCCTCTAGTTTATAAACTGTAGTAATAGCCATAATGATGAAAGCACTTATTATATAGCTCTTACTGTTTGCCTAAAACTATGTGAGTATTGCACATATATTCACTCATTTGGGTACACTCAGATAAGTTTGCAGTTTCATATTCTAATATGAATAGTATTCTAATATGAATAGTATTCGCTATGTACCAGTATCTGGGTGGTTGTATTTAAGAAAAAGAGAGCCAGCATGCCACAGAAAAAGAATAATGGGGTCAAAGAATAATAAGCCCTAATTAACAGCAAACAGTTGAACTGCATCGAGTAATTTCTTTTTTGTATTGTTGATCACATGAAGAGCTACATCTGCTGCAATGGAAAATGCTGAGAGATAAGCACAAACAAATGGGCTTGTCCTGGTGCTGGTCTGGGTTGGACAGTATGAAGAGTGACTGCGGATGCCCAGCTCCCCTCCCATTCCAAGAGGCTCCAGGACTGATTCCATGGTGTGAAATAACGGAGGAGAGATAGGGAGGTGTCAGCAGCCCGGCCCAGAAAGCTGGGGATTGGGCAGTGGCTTCCTGTAGTAACAGGCGCTGGCCGGCCGCCCGCTCTCTGGCGGTGGCTGCGGAGGTGGGCTGGGAGACAGCTGTGCCTAGCCCTGCAGGCTCCATCGACTGCAGAGCACCAGCCCCTCCATGGAACTGCTGCAGAATGTTCTGCCTGAAAGGTGAGGGGGCTTTGGGACCATTGGGGAAAATTGTCACAAACCATCAGAGTCTAAATCTCAGCGCTCCTCCCAGTACAAAGTTTGAGGGACTTTTTTTTTTTTTTTTTAAGTATGGAAGTAAAAAAGTCATTGTTCTTTTTTGTTGTTGTTGCAAACAGGAAGAAAGACCTCCTGCTGGGGAGATGGAATTTTCTTTTAGAAAGGATATTTCTCTCTTTGAGTGTGGTGTGTGTGTGTGTTCTGTCATAGACAACAGTTGTTAAAAGTTTAGGATAACAGAGAGCTTTTTTATCGTAAGACTGGTAAATGTAGAAATAGTTTACAGCTGTAGGATGAGCCCTATTAGAGAAGTTTTCATATCATGAGTTGTTCGTGTACAAAGTTTGAATGAGTAGAAGGGAATGAAGGAGTCCATCGCTTTAAGCTTTAATATGTGAATTCAGAAATTAAAGTAATTTTACTGTAGAATATGCTTCTTGTTCTAGCTACATATGAATTACAGTACTTCCTGAGTACAGTAAGATGATGTATAATGAGTATGTTTAGTGATTCCCTGATGTGTATGCTCTCCTTTTAGGCGATTATTTTTTCTTCCAACTTTATTTTTTTTTTTTTAACTTTTGTCACAATGTGATTAATTTAGGCGTGTCAGAGTGGTTTTCTATGAGATCGTTGAAGTGAGGGACTTAGGATGAATTTCCCTGGAACTTAAGTAGATTATTTTGCTCATATCTTTCAGTGTATGTCATTATGTTGAAGGGAAGCTCTTGACCACATTGCAATTTTTGGAGATAAAGTGGTCCTGGCGTGTTTGCACTTTCGATTGCTCCTTTGTTCTCAAAGTTTGTTAATGAGGAATCGACATGGATTCTGTTGTCTTAGCCTTTATGGTTTTAACCCTAATTTGATATCTTAATACTCTCCTGAGTCATTAATGTTATACTTTGAGCTGGGGATATTTGTTTACAGAGTAGGTACAAGTTGATAAAATCAAGGGTTAAGAACAAAAAGGAAATCACATTTTTTCTCCCTAAACATTAAATTAATTCTTACTCTAGGGAAATGACCTTGGATATATCTGAAAAATAATTTTAGATGAAGGGAGTTATGAGTTCTCTTGAAATGTTCTTAAACTTTTTTTTTTTAACTCCTCAACAACAATGATAAAAGTTTAACTTTAAAGAGTCAATAGCATTATTGGATAGAAGTGAATGGTAACAGTGTAATTTCCACGGTGCAGTTGAAATCATTATGATCCAATGATAGCTCAAGGTTTTGGACTTTTAATTGAATGCAGGTGTGGAGTGGTTATTGGGTATGACTTCTGTAGCATCCACATATTTTCTCCACCCATTACCTTAACAGCAATTTTACTTTATGAAAGAATCTATCAATTTTGTGGACTCTTGGTTTCCATAGTAACTTAGGAAATTTTGGAAAATTAAGTGCATGGCATGTGATGACAATGGAGTACTTCCAGGCTGATGTGTTTTCTAACCTGGAATCTACATACTGCTCAAAGCCCACTTTCTGATCTCCCAGCAGTTAGGACAGACTGTGGACATTTTATTGTCTACCTATGGTTTATAGCCTCTTGGATTACAATTATAATTTTTAGGTCATCCTTTGTACTACCTACTGAGGCAAACCCTAATAGTTGAACACAGCTATTAAGAGTTAACACTTGTTGATGGCTGGTGTTCTTACTTTGGAAAAGAGGCTTTCAATTGTTGGCCTGTTTCTATTGCTACCCCAGGTCCTGGGGGCTATTGAGCTTGTGATTGTGGTTAGCACTGGCCTTAAAGGAAACAGGTTGCCCTTCTTTTGGCTTAAATCATGTTCCTGCATGATTTCTTGTGGTTCTGAAACAAAACATTCTAATCAAGATAGCTTCTTACATTGATTCAGGTTTTTCGTTTCTTCATGAGACAATTTTTTCTCAAGTCAGTATTTTGCCAATTTGGTGGTTAGTGAAGTGTCTTTATAGATGACGCTGGACATGGTGGCGCACACCTGGAATCCCAGCAGCTTGGGAGTCTGAGGCAGAAGGACTGAAATTTCAAAGCTAGCCCAGCAATTTAGCGAAGCTCTAAGCAACTTATTTATACCCTGTCTCAAAAAAAAAAAAAAAAAAATGGTAGGTGGGGGTGGCGCTGGGGATGTGGCTTAGTGGTTGGGTGCCCTGGGGTTCAATCCCTCATTCATTAAAAAAAAAAGAAGAAGAAGAGGAGGGAGGGAAGTCATCTTTGTCTTTACTGTTGCTCTAATATCTGCTACAGCTGCAGTCACTCTTTGCTGTTGCCATTGAAGTATCTCAGAAACATTTTCTCCATCCAAATGTATTTTGTTGGAGCAACATCTGAGCCCCCTGTCCTTGGGAAGATGTTCTCTAAAGTCCTGCCAAGGTCCCTATGGTGAACAGAGGCATGGTATACTGTCCCTTCAAAGTATAATCAATGATCCATTGTGGCCTGAGAAAAGAGTTTTTGGCTAATCAAGTAATCTGATTAATAACAAACTACCATGTGTGTATAGTTAATACATATCCTCAGATTATTCACACATTAATATACAATGTTTTTACCACAAAAAAAAATACATGGAACATAATTATTTCTAAGATGGTTCAGAATGTTAAGTTTCATTTTTGTTTCTTGTTTTTCTTTTCTTGGTGGGGGCCCAAGTCTCACTGTGTCACTGAAGCTGAACTTGAACTTGTAGACCCAAGTGATCCTTTCACCTCCTGAATAGCTGGGACTCCAGACAGCTGTTGCCAGAGCCAGCTGAATATAAATTCCTTAATTATAGTACATCATCTTCATCTTTATAAATATTACCTTTGCAGTGCTTTCCTAACTGTGGTAAAGACATTTTTAAAAAATTCTAATCCATCACAGACTTATACTTCATAAAACTTAAAATCATGTGCTTGAGTGGTATCACCACAATGTCATAAAGCTTAGAGAGCCTTTATATATTCATCTCATTTTCTACTAATTTTCTTGTAGAATGGTAGCAAGGATTACTGGTTCTGGTTAGTAGACAAATCTGTAGTGATTTTCTAGAGCCGTCATAACAAATCCATACTAAGTGAGTTGCTGATGATGGAAATTTCTTTCCTCACAATTCTAGAGGCTGGAAGTCTGAAATCAAGGTGTGGGCTCTAGGGGAGTCTTTACCTGGCTCTTCCAGTTTCTGGTGGCTCCAGGTATTCCAAGGCTTGGGGCAACATCACACCAATCTCTACCTCTGTCTTCACATGACCTTCTTTCTTGTGTTTCACTATGTCTCTGGGTCTGTGAGTCAAATGGCTCTTTTATAAGCATACTGGTTATTGAATTTAGGGCCCACCCTAATCCAGTGTCTCCCCTCACTTTGCCTGATTATATTTACAAAGACCTATTTCTATGTATGGGCCTATTCTGAAGTGCCAGGTAGACATGGATTCTGGGGGGACACCTTACATACAACTCACTATGCACAAAGTAACATGGACCAAAGGTCATTTTATAGGAGGTATGTCTAGTGAGGAACTGAAAGAATGACCTTCCACCATGCTGCTTTACAATACATTTGGAACCAGTAGCAATACAAGCCTAAGACAAGCTTGTATGGAGATGGGTTGAAATCTACCCCTTATGACCCGTCATGCAAAAGAAAATGTTGCCTCTTATTTCCTTTAAATGATCCAGTTTCCTTCATGAACTCTTATCCTGCTGAGAGGGGGGAAAACAAAAACAAAATTGAACTCAGCTCACTGCAGTCAACTCGGTATGAGCCAAAACTTTCAATGGTTGCATTAAACAACTCCGGCTGTTGGATGACTCAGGCTTTCAGAATTCTCCTGCTTATTCTCCTTCTGAGTTTTAAAAATAAGGTAGTATTTTTAAAAATGATGCTCCTATTAATATGGAAAGGATTAATACATACATATTTTTGTGCTCTATGTTTTATGAGCTTCATGGACCTTAAGTTGAATTTAATATTGACTTTTCCCTGCCCTGCTTCTGCATTTTCTCTGGGTTTCCCCTTGCCCCCCTTTTCCTTTTTTGATGCTGGGGTTGCGCACAGAGCCCCCACAGATGCTAGGCAAGTGCTCCACCACTGAACCCTTCATTTTAAAACTGGTTTGGGAATTTGAAAACTGGTTTGGTGTTGGGAAGGTTCTTTCCCTTTCTCAGCTTCCGTGTGTCTTCTAAGATCTAGAAATATAGTTTCATGGAGCAGGAACGTGTTGAATGCTGTGGAGTTGGGTGTGTCGCAGCTGCCTGCGTGCTTTGCATGATAGGGTCCTGTCTATACCCTTTTCTGCTTCACAAGTTACAGATTTAGGAAAGCCTTTGGGTTGTCTAATAATAGCAAAGAGTTATGTTGGAGATTACAGCTAGGAACAATCTCAGGCATGTGCTTCTGCTCCCACAAGGGCAGTTCATGGGTGGACACTCTGCCCCCCTTCCTCTGTGTGCACCATGCAGACAGTGCAGGCCTCTTTCCAGTTGTCTCGTGTATGTTGTGTATGTAAAAGAATTCCTTAGATTCTTTTCTTGGCAGCATTTGGGAAATAATGTCAGGAATCAGAAACAGATTTGTTATTTCTGTGCTGAAACAAGTGTATTTTTCAAGTGAGCTAGAAAGCCACATTTGTTCTGGAGGGTCCCTGGCTCCTTCTTAAAGCTGCTCATAACCTGTCAAGTAAGCACTGAGCAAAGCATGTGCTATTTGACTCTTTGATTCTGAGCCTCGTTTTGAAGCAGACTTTTAAAAACCAAAACGCAAAGGGTCCCTGTGAATATCACATCTGTGTGACTCTGGATATTTTATTATCATACATTCAGAATTTGAGTTTTTTTTAAAATAAATTAGCATATTTTGGAACCATCATTCCGCAAGTCTTCCCTATTCTTGCAACCTGTACTCGTTTAAAAATTGCATGTAATTATTAGCCAGTGATCTATAACCACCAACAGGAATTCACATTTGCTCAATCTGCAATTTAAAGTAGTGCTTTTAGTAAACACACTGATGATAACTTGCATTTCTCAAACTGGAGGGGAGAGACATTGAAATGTAATAACCCAAGCAAAGCTAGCCCTTTCTTTAGTCTTTCTTTTGAAAGACTATTTCTTTACCATACTTTCTAGCTCCCATTCTTCTTTCACAAATAGTAAAATTCTGGTATTAAAATATGAATGTTGAAGTAGAAAACAAATCAGCATGCTGAATAGATCATGTAATAATTATAAACTAGGAGATGCTGTTCTTAAGGGCTGAAAGAGCAAAGAGTATTTGACAAATTTTTCTGTCTAGTGCATTAAACTTGGGATTCCCTGTTTCTGGGGCTGCTCTGTATAAGGATAAATCTCTGAGTAATTTGGTAGAACTGAATCAGATGACTTGGATTAGTGAAGGCACTGGCCCCATTCTTGATACTCTGGTCCCATTCTTATTTTTCTTTCCTCTATTTTCGGATTTTTATGCCTGTCTTTGTTAGTTTTTTCTTCCCCCCCTCTTAGCTGTCTTTCTCAGTGATTGCTGTTTGGGAAAGTTGTATTGTACCCAAGCTATATTGAATTCCCTCAGGATGAAGATGTGATAATAGCCCACCTGCATTAGTAAAGGTGATAGTTAATGGGCTGAGGCACACGGATCAGTATAAAGGCACTTTAAATTACCACTCAGGACATCATGTTGTCACCAACATACAGGCACAAAACAATACAGGACATATAATTCTCTATTTTAAACATCAGAAGAAAATACTGCTGAAAACCATCAAAGGATGTTTTTTTGCATGATTAAACAGCTTGGTAAGATGTGGTATGGGGAGGTGGTGCTGGTAGAGAATGGCTATTCTTAAATTAGAAAATAAATTACTTTATAAAATCACACCTAGCAATTAAATTTAAAATCAAGAGGTTTTAATTCGACCGGCAGTATGGCAACAGACTCTGGTATAATGCCACCAGTGTTCATCTTTTGTCTGGTTACTATGTGACATTTATCAGTTTTTGTTAACTTAGGTTGGATTTAGATTCTTCTTCTTCATCACCACCACCTCCAGGTACCATTTGATTGTGGTCAGTCTTGAGAGCCATTGAACAACAGGCCATGCTGACTTGACTGTGTTTTAATTTAGGGAGGATGCATCAGAGAAGCACTCGTTCCCACTTTTTCTTTGGAATGCCTTTTTATAACAAATAGATATAAATAGCATAAAAGCGAGCTTTAGGAACCATGAGTTGAAACATGATTTACATGAATTTATATTTATACAGATAACAGTTTTCAAAAGATTGGATTATGTATTACATGTTTGTTCTCAGGAAATTTTGCAAGACAGCATTTGAAAACAAGACAGGCTCTCCTTTGATGACCGCAGGAGGCCATTTATGTTCTTTATTGCTTTGTTTCACTGAGTGAAGGGCACATACTTCAGTGCTACTGAAACCTTCAGAATAAAAGTTGTCACAAAGGCTGTGCCTTCCTGAGGGAACAGAAGTTGGGGACACAGATGATGGAAGGGTGAACTGGGATTTGGTGAGGGGTCATTCTGGGTAGGGAAGGCAGAGGATTCAGAGAATCGCACCCAGTGAGCCAGGCGGGTGCCCAGGAGATTCCTGTGAAGATAGAAGCCCGAATGGCAAACTGGATTCTACCTGTTGACAGGGCTGACTTTTCTATCATCCTGTCATTCTTAGAAAATGGAAAAGGAACCTTAGAAAAATGCCTAAAAAAAATTAGCTTGGAAGAGGGCATGACAGAAGAAAAAGAAGTATGTGGAGCCTGGCAAGGTGGTGTGCATGCCTGTAATCCCAGTGGCTGGGGAGGCTGAGGCAGGAGGATCAAAAGTTCAAAGCCAGCCTCAGCAATTGAGCGAGGCCCTAAGCAACTCAGTTAGACCCTGTCTCTAAATAAAACATAAAAAAGGTCTGAGGATATGGTTTAGTGGTTTAGTGTTCCTGGGTTCAATCAATACCTGGTACCAAAAAAAAAAAAAAAGTATGTAGAGGCACATGGTACCAAGGGGAGGGTGCAGGTACTCACTCTCCTTCCTATGCCAGCTCTTACAAATTTGCAGTTCTGCTTCATCCAGACCCTTTCCTAATTTTAACAGGACTGAGAAAGCTCTGGTCCAGTATTTTATACTCCCCTTCTGCCAATATTATCCTGAAGGCTAATTTATATTTCTAAATTTATCCAGAATTTGCTGATATTTCTAAATGCTCCTGAAATTAATCAGATCTGACCAAAATATATTAATGAGATTTTGAGTGTACATGTTAACTCACAGGATCTTGATGGGCACTTACTTTGTGGCAGGTACAACCCTACCACCAGGAGAGCCTCCATCTCATCCCTGATGCTCTGAAGTTCTCTCCCTGGCCCTAGTCTCTTTGCTTCTCAAGACTTCTGGTGGCTTTCCCATCCACTCTAAAGGTGTTGCTTGTACCAGCTTTGGGGATTCTTCTTCCTTCAAGATTGACTTTGGGAAGAAAGCAAAGGCAGAGACTTTTCTTTTTTGGTACTGGGGATTGAACCCAGGGGCACTGAACCACTGAGGCACATCCCTGGCCCTTTTTACTTTTTATTTTGAGACAGGGTCTTGCTAAGTTCCTTGGGGTCTTGATAAATTGCTGAGGCTGCCCTTGAACTTGTATTCCTCCTGCCTCAGCCTCCCTCATCACTGGGATTACAGGTGTGTGCCACCATGCCTGAATGCCAGAGACTTTATGAGGGATTTTCTGCTAATCATGACCTAAATATCAAAAATAGTTAACTTAGGTTAGTGAGGGAGATTCACAAATTCCAGCTGTATCCATTAACCAAATAAACTCATCCTTTGAGTAAAGATACCCTTAACTATGAGAATAGAATCTACCTAACAAAATTCTGAAGTTTCAGTAATTTACGTAAGATGCTAGGTATTTTCTCAGAAGCATATAATAATATTATTTAAATTTGACCTAGTGTTTTTAAAAAAAGTTGCTGATTAGGTTACTTGGGGTTTTGAAAGACTGGTTTGTGCCATAATTTGCAATTATGGTATTTCTGCATAGTGAGAAAGGCAGATGTATTTCTCATCACAGCATAGTTACATCAACCTTTGAAAAGTTTTCTGAACTTGGAGTTCTAGAAATACATCCAGATGAATACAAGGTATTATAAGTCTGATATAATGGCAAATGAGCATTGTAGCAACAAATATTTTCAAAGGTATGTGAACCAGAAAGAGTGTCCCAACCCTGTTCTGACTGCCTCGATGGAAGTGATTGCTGCCACTGTGATCAAGGTAAAACCTTTACATCTTAGAAATGTTTTCTGGCAGAATAAATATTTGATAAAAATTTAAAGCAACATTTGGACTGCTCAGTTGGTGGTTTTTATAAAAGTACTTCATTTTTATAAAATATTTCCAGAGCTAAATGAGAAAAATACGTAGGTGAAAAGTTTCATCTGTACATAAGTGAATTGTGTTCGTCGTCTTTGGTTTTTTTTGTATTGGTAAATGAACCCAGGGGCACTCTGCCACTGAGCTACATCTCCGGCCTTTTAAACAGTTTTTAAAAACTTTGAGCCAGGGTCTTGTTAAGTTGCCCAGGCTTTTCTTGAATGTGGGATCCTCCTTCCTCAGCCTCCCAAATAACTGGGATTGCTGGCGTGAGCCACCACGCCTGCCTCAGTTTGCTATTTGTCATTATTTTCAGAGTTGGATCTGAGACTCCTACAGAGACGGCTGCTTTTTCAGCCACCTACTAGAGAACATCTCATGCTGCCCATCCAATGCCTTTTCTGCTTCCCACAGAATGTTCTGTTGGCAGGACAAATATTATAAATGGTTATCTGTGCATTTTCACTTATGATAACAAATTTGGCTGAAAATGAGTTTGTCTTAGTTGTTCCCTGGCCCTCACTCACCTTCATGAAACTGCAAAATGGATCCATTGTTGGTGTGTTATCTGCAAAACATAGTGCCTGTGAGCTGGGAGCAGACTGGAGCTCCTAAAATAGATGGGACTCTTTTGGCACATGACATCACGAAGGGTTCTTCCAGACCGCTCTTTTGGACTAGGTTTGATGAGGTTTCCCTTCATTTTTCTCTTTCCCTCTTTTCACCTTTGGAAAGTGAGCGTCCAGCC
Organism: Ictidomys tridecemlineatus; assembly: GCF_052094955.1. NCBI lineage: Eukaryota > Metazoa > Chordata > Mammalia > Rodentia > Sciuridae > Ictidomys > Ictidomys tridecemlineatus. Next base: position 26,043,922 of record NC_135484.1, read on the forward strand.
CTGTGCCTGAAGAGCAACTGTCTTTCTGTACTTTGGGTTTGACACTGACCTCCAGCAACTCAATGTGATGTCTAAAATTGGGTCAAACTAAAGATGCCCTGTAGAGAAACGAGAAACACACTGCCTACCAGAGCAGAGTTGTCCTCACTGCATGAGAATCTAACTTTAAGATAATGCTCCAGTCAGGGCCAAGAGTCCTTTGCTGTTTTCCTGTAAGGAAATCTAGTATTTGGTATATATTGGTAACTCCAATTTTTTTTATCCCTGACCTAGACCCCTCCCCTAAACTTGAAATATATTCAGCTGACCACTCCACTTTGTAGCCTGGATATTGACATGAACACATCAAGACTCGTGATCAACCTCCCCACCACTCCCAAACACTTCTCTTCCACTGTAACTTTCCTCATTGCAGCAGTAAACCCATCTTGCCATTTGTTTAGGCCCCAAACCTTGAAGTCATGTTTGGCTCCCTTTTCTGATTTACGCCACATTCAGTTGTCAGAAAGTCCTGTTCATGCCACCTTTAAAAATTTTCCTGTAATCTCACTGCCTCTTATCTTTTTCACTGCTGCCGGCCTGGCCTGAGTCTCCCCTGAGTCTATGATAATCGTTTCCTTGACACCCATGTTCAACCTAGTAGCCAGAGTAAATCTCTTAAGACAAGTGAGATCGTGCCGCTCTGTTGCTTAAAACCTCATTTCTCTCAGAGTAAAAGCTCATGTTGGCAATTTCTCTTAGAAAGTATCAATCATAGACCTGGACTACAGCACAGGTGCTTTTCTAAGCTACAGAACTTGCATCTGATCCTTTAGTCTGGCAGAGAATGGACAGTTTTCCCTGCTACAACACAGTCCCTGGTGAGCTGAGTTCTTGTTTGGTGTTGGTAGAAGGTATCCTCTTTATCAAGATTCCATGTTTCTCACGGTGTAAGTGAAGATCATTCCACCCATCTCATTAAAAGTAGCAATCTGTGTACTAAATGCAGTTATGGAGATTTACCTTTGGGCTTTATTTTAATACACTTGATGGAGTGTCTTTTGGAATTTTGAAAAATGGATTCCTATGGCTTTATTGATAGAGATCGAATTAGAACTAGACAGGGCGCCTGTCCAAGCTGGAGAGCTAATCTCAGTGTCTCAAAAGCAAGTTCAATTTTATCTGCATCTGTTGTGCTGAGGTTGGTGTGTGATAACATACCAAAAAGTCCTCTGATGAGAAATGTAGGGTATCACCCTTTCAAAGCACCCTGGTTTTTCCTTTCATAGCATTATTTAAGCTCAGTGAGCATGATTTGCATGTTCTTCGGAACACAAACCACTTGTTGAGTGATAGGGATGTACTGGGGTGTTTTGGCTTCCTACTAGATTCTAAGCCCCTTGAGGGATCCTAATAGGTAATTGTCAATTAAATGAGTGACACATTAGTATAATTTGGGTGAGAAGGGCTTTTTATGAAAACAAATGTTTTTGTTGTTGTTGTTTTGTTTTGCATAGCTTGAGGTAGAAAAGTGGGTTTTACTACTTTCAGTGGTACTGAAAACATGCAAGCAATAAGTAAAGCAGAGCAAGGAAGATTTTAACTTTCTGACTCTTATTTTCTAGAGCAACCCCATAGAAAGAGCTAGTGGAACATTTTAATCACTAATGGCTTATAAGAAGGGAACTGGCCATAAGGAGAAAAGAATGTATTTCTAGAAATTGAAACATTCAGAACAAATGAATTTGGGCTCTGTGGTGATTGGGAGGAGGTGGCATGGCCCAGGCACCTTCATGGTCCTTGAGGTGGGAGGTCATCCTGTGGAAAATGACCAGTTTCCTGCTGGCTTCTCTCAAGCGCAGCCCTGAGGTGATCCCACTTCTCCAGTGAAGGATTGAGGATTTTCCCACTCAGGGGAGACACGCTCTTTGTCCAAGCCCTATCCTCCCCCCCTGGGTTTTCAGCATTTGAAAAAATACTCCAATTTATAGTCTCATCAGTGGGCAATCGATCAAAAGAAAAAACATACTTTTTAGAACCATGGAAGAATACTTTTCTCTTAGAACTATTTAGTATGTGATTTTTTTCATATAATATACATTTGACTAGTCATTGTACTTTTATTTCATTTGGTCTTCCTACCCCTGTTCTAAATTTTTAGATCCGCTGGATTGTTTTGTAGAGTTCTACTGTACCACTCTCTTTTTTCATTAGAACATTCGTTCTCCATTTTCTCTATAAATATGTTTACAGTCTGGTAAGTGTCCTCCTAGAAGTGCTCTGGTAACATCTGTGGGGTGACTAAGTGCTTTACTGCATTAGGGGCTTTTTTCCTTGCCCTTTATCTCTGAATTGTTAGTGAATACTAAAAGTCGTAGGGACTTCTGACCTCTCTTAGCTTCTCCTTTCAGCTTCTGTCTTCTAAAGAAGACCCAACATTTCAATGCCCATCAGAAATCTTAGTAAATGACACACTCAGGATGAGCCTGAACGCACCCAAGATGTTTTTAACTGTGAGTAAAACTTTTGCATGTGAAGTAGCAGACCCTTCAGCTAGGAATAGGGTGTTTCAGACACTGGAGTGGTCAGTTACTGACTCTGAGGAAGCCACTCAGAGCCACTTCTACCATCTAATAAGTGGAAGTGACTGCCTTGCATATTGGAAGGGGTGATCTTGTGGGGGATCAAACAAAATACAGTGCCTAGAATGACGGGAAAACTAGGAATCCTCTTTGTCTTCTCTTACACTTACTATCAGTTCCACCTCGTTAACTTGTTATGTCCATCATCCTATACGTAGGACATGTCATAATGGGTGTGTTCCAGAACGAGTCTCTCTTCTCCTTTCCTGTGTCACCACTGACTCGTAGCAGCTGGTATCATTATTAGCAGAGACTCCTCTATCTTTTGAGTCTCGGTTAATTGTCTAGGCTCCCTTCTCTAAAATCTATCCAGAATGGGACTAGCAGACCACTGTGTATTTCTCCGCTGGTTAAAAATCACTCAGTCCCCAGCCACCACCAACCCCTTGCCCTCAGGATACAGCGTAATTCCCTTAACATGACACAGAGGGGCTCTTCGTGGGAGCTGCATCCCTATTTCCTCTTAAGCCTCTGTTTTCTCTAACTGGTTTTTCCCACTCCTTTCCCCTATTTTTGTTCACCTTTATTTGAACATTTCAGGACTCTGCCTGGAAGGATTCAGTGTCATGACTCACATGAATATTGGCTGAATCAATCCATTAATTGAAAATCTTTAAAAGTAGGAGGGAAAATTCTGATGTATCATCTGGTAGGTATGAGAAGCAAAATAGAACATGATAACCAGCTCCCTTGTAGAGAGTTATAAAGGACTTACACCAGGAATGCCACTGATCAGTTCTTCTCTGTAAATAATTAATAGGGAATTGAAATGCACACAGAATTTCAAGTAAGATTATTTATCTAGGAAAGAGAAATATCCATTCTAAGACATCCTGTAACAATTAGGGGTTTACCTGTAAAACGGTCATTGGGATACATGCAATACCACAATGATCTATGAGAAAATTGACCTAGATCTTGTCAATGACAGCCAAGTGCTCAAGTTCAGGACTGTAACATTTATTACTTGGAATGATGGTGCAACCTGAAAATGTGAGCTCATTAAAGAAAAGTATAGAGAAATAATTTAACAATTCATTTATAACAGTTCAGGCTGTGGTAACAAAGTTTCATAGAATGGGTAGTTTTTAAACAATAAAAAGTTTACTCCACATTTCTGGAGGCTGGAAGTCTGAAATCAGGGTGCCAGTTTGGGTTCAGTGAGGTTCCTCGTTAGGAATGTGAACTACCACCTGCTATCTATATTGTCTCACAAAAAAGAGAAGGAAAGAACTCTCTGGGGTCCCATTTATAAACACACAAGTCCCATTTATAAAGGCTCCACCCTCATGACATAATTCCAAAAACCTTACATCCTAATATGATCCCATTCAAGGCTAGGATTCCAACATGTGAATTTAGGGGGAGACACAAATATTCAGTTCCTTGTGATCCATAATTGATTATTAAAATAAAATGGTCTATTTGAGTCTTCTGGAATGGAGAAATCTAAATAATGAGAAATTCCTTCCCCACTATACTAACTACAGTGGGCAGAAATTGGGGCCACCATGTCCTTTGTCCTGGGTGCCACACCTGTAGGATAAGAAGAGACTTTGCAGATGTAATCAAGGTTCTCATGACCTTCAAAGGGGTGATGAGTCGGGATTAACAAGGTGGGTCTCATGTTGTCATAGGAGCCTTTATAACAGGGCTGTCTCCCAGCTGATGGCAAAAGGGGATGTCCGGAGATTTTGAGCTGGGAGGGAGTCAGCAGCTGGTGATGGAGAAGGGCATTAGGGAGCCAGTCATACAAAGCACCCGAATTGTGCCGACAGCCTGAATCAAATTGGAATCGGATTCTACCTCACAGAGTCCAGGTCAAAGTGTAGGATAGCCCACACCTTGATTTAGGCCTTGTGTGCCCCTGTGCTAAGGTCCTAGCTAAGCCCACAGGACCATCAACCTACAGAACTGCGAGATAATAAGTGGGTATTATTTTACAGTGTTAAATTCATGGTAATTTGCTACAATAGCATTTGACATGGCTCTCATAAAGGCAAAATTAATTGAGAATGAGCTCTTAGAAAGAATATTGCTAACTAATACACCAATAAAACAAAAGTGGAGTTGAGGGATGGTAATAAATTGGTTTGGGAAACTTATATTAAGATTATATTAATAATTGGTTTGGGAAACTTATATTAAGATTATATTAATAATTGGTTTGGGAAACTTATATTAAGAAATGGAAGTCAAAGTTTTAATATTGAATTATACATCTGTATAGGGCCTTTATTTCTGGCTGATCCAAGATCTTTCTCTGAACTCTGGATATTATAGTCGATCCAAGGTGTGCTCCGGGTGTCTCAGACTTCTAAGGGTTTCAGTGGAAAAATCAACTAAAAGGATCCTACGCTATTATATGTTGACTTTGCACAGGAAAAGTTAACAATAATAAATCAAAGGATTGAAGATTGTTTTTGGTAGTAGAATATCAAAGGCTCATTCTCAGTTTTTCCAAGTGTTTTGTTGAAGTAGGACATTTGAGATGTTTACTTCTTCTTCACAATGTTTTTCTAATGTTTCCATATGAGAGCCAGACTCTTAGTCAAAGGCCTCCTCAAACTCAAATACTTGAAACATACTAATCTTTTGTTAATCAAAAGAGAGGATTTGATTTTGACTTCACTTTAAAAATTCTAGATCCCTTTGGTTGATACCCCACCTCACCCTATCTCAAATCCTCAGAAGTCTGAAACATATTCATGAGCACACCTTGGGCTGACTCTGATGTCCAGAGTTCAGAAAATCTTTTATTGTTGTTGTTTGGTGCTGGGGATTGGATTCAGGGATTGAGCTACATACCCAACCCTTTTTTATATTTTATTTAGAGACAGGATCATGCTGACTTGCTTAAGGGCAGTGCTAAGTTGCTAAGGCTGGCTTTGAACTCAAGATCCTCCTGCCTCAGTCTCCAGAGCCACTGGGATTTCAGTTGTGTGCCACTGTGCCTGGCTCAGAGAAAGATCTTGATCAGCCAGAAATAAAGACCCCATACAGGTGTACAAAAGGGCATTCAATTTAAGTGTTGGTCATGCAATTCAACATTAAAAGGCATTCATTTTAGTTGTCATGTGCAGGACAGGCAAAGACTTCAGTCTGGTCTTTGTCAGTGTGGTGAATTTGCCCATATTAAATATCAAAACAGTTGACTTAGTATCAAAAGTATTAAATCACTCACCTTTGGAATCTTTGTTCGCCTTAAGTGACTCCTACCTACATTTGCCTACAAAACAAATCATGAATTATGTATCTTAAATACCAGATCATGATCATGGATAATTCTGTGAATGACGAGTCAAAAAGGAGAATTCAAAAGACAGCCTAGAGATTACGAAAACTTGCAAGTATTTTTTTGCTTGCTTTGATTATTTTATATATTTAATAAATTTGAGAGATAATCTTTACTTTGGAAATAAATGTTAAGCGTTTCTTTTCTTTTAAGCTGGAGATTGAACCCAGGGCCTTGTACACGCTAAGCATATGGTCCACCCCATCCCAGCCCCCTGCCCTAAATGAGAGTTTTAGTTGATGTGGTACACATTAGTTTCACCAGTTAGATGTGATTTATTTACGTTTTTGTGCTTTTTAAAGCCCCTCTTCTTTATCTCAGCATGTTTATTCTTTTCTCAAGAAAACATTTATTTAGTATGAGAGGGCACCTACTGCGCAGGGTGTTTGGAGGTCAGGAGAGAAGGTAAACTGTCACTCCATTTCCTTTCTTCCTTGACCCTGAGTTGGCACAGTTGGTAACACAGATCTGCTTCCTTTATTTTCTCCTAAAACCCATCTCATACCTTCCTTTCAGATGGAAACTTGGTTCTTTCTCTCTATTCTACCATTCTTTTTTACTTAATCACTACAACTATTCTCTATTAGGAATGCATTTTAAAAAGTAGTACAAGACATAAAATCTCAGTGTTTTAGGCTTATCATGTGATCATCTGGAATTACTCATACAGACTTACAATTATGTCATACTTGCCTTCTCTACATAGTCATCCCATCGGAGTCCTATATGTGTAACTTACCAGTTTCTAGTAGATTATAAAACAGATTGGAATTTGGCCCATGTGCTATAGAGAAGGCACGTAGGAGGTAATGAGTGAGTAAGGAGTGAGGCCTGGCATCCAGTTCACAGGCTCTTGTCTGGAGCTTTCTAATCACTAATGACTTTGGCTTAGCCAGGGAAGTACATGACAGTGAGGCAAGTCACTTAACTTCCCCAATTACAGTTCTTTCATCTATAAAACAGGGCATTCTGTAACTCCTAAGAGCTTTGTGAACTTTAAATGGGATAATGCATGCAAAGCTTGCCTGGAACTTGGCAAGACCCAATACTGTTAACTACTACTTTTCTTGCTGTCATATGTATGTGTTAAATGCTATGTGGCCTCTGAAAATCAGACTGGTGTTTGTCACACTGCAGTGCCAAAGAGGATCTTTTCACTTGGGGTTTTCATTTGCCTAAGTGGATTGGTAAAGGTCATAGTGTATACCCACTGCTTTCTACTGTTCATATGTAAATGCTTCCAGCAAATGACTGGACACTGGTAATCCTGCCGCTCTCTGACTTGCCATTTATCTTGAGCTATAAATTCAGCTGCTATTCACAGATGCAAATGAGGGGATTTGTTTTCATGATGCTGCAAGCCTTAGAAGTCTTATTACTCTTTTGTCACTTTAGATTAAAAAAGAAAAGAAATTTTTCCTCCCCAGTCCCCAACTTTTTCTTTCTTTCTGTCAGATTCCCAGGCTGCTATTCTGAACACACTCAGAACTATCATTTAAATTGTCTTACAAATTTTGGTGTTTAATAGTCATTTTGCCTCACCCCCCCACTTCTGTATTTAATCTCAGTTTCCAATGTATGTAACCACAAAGGAAATCCTTATCCGTACAGAATCCAGCACAGCCTCACAGTGCTGGTCTTCACCTCCTATGTCAACAGGTTAAGGAGGAGGAGGCTGGAGAGCCAGGACAGGGATTTGTCTGCTGCTTATACAGCTGGCTGGATTTGCTTTCTTGTTTAAACACTGCAAAGCAAAGACAAAGAAAGCTAATGTGAGACACATGATAGGGCGTAGTCCCCTTTGCAAGCCTATCTTCAAGTATAAAGAAGCAGGATAGATGTTGGTGGAATTTCAAAAACTACCAAGAATGGCAAACATTTTGTCAATACTATCAAGATGGATTTTGTTCAACATAAGATCATATGTCAGTTTATTTTAAAATCCATTAGTATAGCAGTTAAAAATGGAAGGAAAGGGGGCTACTTAAATACAAAAGCAGACACTTCAGAAAATGATGTGACAGAGAGAAAGTTAAATTTCAAAAAAAATTTCCAACTATATGCAGAGGAAAATTAGTAAACTTATATGTTTTTATTTTCAAACAAAATGGATAAAAAATAAGCTTTCAAATTGAGGGAATATAAAGGAACAGTTATTGAAAAAATGCTTATAGTAAAAATAGAAAAACATGGAATTTCCCCCTGTATTTTTAACTGTTCTGGATGAAAGAAAGGGCAGGGAAATGATGAAACAGAAAGAAGAAAAGTAGGGGTGTATAAATGCGCTGTCAGTATAATAATTTGAACTTGAGAGCACATTTAAAATTTTATTTTTATTCTAATCATTTTGGCCAGATATTTTCAAATCACTTTTCCTCTAAAAACTTTCTTATCAGATCCCAAAATATTTTACACTTCATTGGTTTTAAAACTTCCCTCTATTCCCTGGTGTATCAGCCTAGCTAATCTTCCTTTCTATTTTTTTTTTTTTTTTTTTTGTGGCAGGGTACACCTGGTTTTATGTATTCTTGCTTTGAGTATGTTGCATATCGAAAGGTGTAGAACTGAATAGCTATTTCTGACAGGCCAGAAGCATTCTCCATTTTATCTATATCATACAATATGGTGCCCAAAATAGAACTTAGAGCTCAGTTAGTGGAAACCTGTCATTGCAGAGGTGAAAAGCCAAGGCCCAGAGGCATTAAGATTCCAGGTCTCACAAAGCTGGGTGAGGTCTAGAAATTTCCATCATAGCTAAAGACTGCTCTGTTTCTACCAAAGTTAATAGCCAGCTCAATTTCTACTTTCCACAAGCCCTTTCCATGCCCATCTGACTAGATTCCTCCTTAGTTTTTGTTACATGAAGCAGGACTTCCATCCTTCAGATGACTTTTTAGTGTTTTTTTGTTTGTTTTTCTTTTAAATTAATTTTTGATACTGAAGAATGACCCTCTGATGACTTTTACATTCTCCTTCAATATTTTAAAATTCTGTTTTCATGTGTGTGCCCATTTACTAGGAATCAAAACTTTACATTATACTACTAGTGTTTGTTTCCTCTTTGGAAAACTATGTGGCAGCATTTCTTAAAGCTGAATATGTGCATACTCTGTGAGCTAGCAAATTCTCCTTCTTGGAATGTGTCCATCATAGGATATCCCTATGTTCACCAAAGGATGTACATGGGAATATTCACAGATGAATTATTTCCCAGTACTCAAAGTTAGCAAAACACAAATTTAGACTAATAATACAATGGATAAGTAATTCTCTTACCACATATCAAAAATATTAAACATCATCCTGCTCCATGTGGCCACGTACATGAATGTCACAAACCCAGAAGAGTATGAGTCAGTCAGTCACAAAAAGTTCAAAACCAGGCCAGGCTCATCTGTGATGACTCTGTCAGGGTAGTGGTTATGTTCCAGGTCAGGACTGCAAGAGCCTGAGCAGAGTGTCCTGGGAGCTGGTAATGACCTTTGTCTTGATGTGTGCATTGGCATTCACTTTGTAGCAATTCATGGAGCTGTAGACATAATCTGACTAATTTTCTGTACCCAATAAAAAGTTTACTTAAAATGCAGACTTCATTTTAGCTTTCCCTGCTCCTGCTTTGTATAAGTGAGGCTCTCTGTGTACTCAAGGTGAATGCTCATTCTGCCCTGCAAACTCCAGGGTCTCAGACCTGGTTTGAATTCTCATCCTCTTGGCAAATTTAGAAACTTTGAACATTGCTTGGTAACCTACTTAGTCTCCATTTCCTCAACTCAAAAAAAATGAGAGTAATAACAGCTCACACATTGCAGAGCTGTGATGTGAGTTAAATGAAATGATGCACATTTATTTTGTTTCCCTGAAGGACTATTCAGATCTTTTAAAATATGAAGCAATCTTGCCATTTGGCTGCAGGACTGATCTACAGCATAGACCCATAAGGTTTGGGCTTTCCCATTCTTAAATCCTCAGAGGAGATTTCACACCCTATGTTACTCATCTGCTCTGAATTTCAAATTCATGATGATTTTATATCAGTAAAACTCATCAAGAGTACCTCCTTCAATTCCTGGAGCCATGGGAGGAATGGAGGAACTTTAGATAGGGCAAAGGGGAGAGAGGGGAAGGGAGGAAGCAAGGGGGTAGGAATGATGGTGGAATGAGTCAGACATCATTACCGTAAGTACATGTATGAATACACGAATGTTGTGGAAATACTTTGTGTACAATCAGTGATTGAGAAATTGTGCACTATATGTGTGATATGAAATGAATTGCATTCTGCGGTCGTGTATAACAAATTACAATAAATAAATAATTTAAAGAATCCTAAAATCTTCCCTTCAGTTTCCCCCTACACACACACACACACACACACACACACACACACACACACAGTTAATTTTTTTCTCCATTAATAAAGAAAATGCTAGGAGAGCTACAAACTTTGTGGGCCTGACATACTAATGGCTTTGGCAGGTACCTTCTACCCAAATGAGTGATCCAAACTCAACCAGTTAGTGAGACAACAGAGACTGAAGGATGTTGTAAAAGGATCATGATAAGATGGAGGGGAAGGAATGGAGATTTTTTTTATTGATATTGATCAAGACTCAATAATTCAGAAAATAATTCTCAGTTTCTCTGCCTAAAGATTACCGTCTTTCATTAACCCTGATTTTGGAATCCTTTTTGTTATATGAATCTAAAAAGGATTTTCAGTGTCCTATGGGCTCAGAAACAAATTAAGAAAGCTTGAAGGGAAACAAATCAAAGTTCTTTGAACCAGGAAGTTATAATGAAATTCCTTTTGAAATGACTTTCATTTCCTGCGTATCTATCAGTATATGCCCTCCATTTTTCTGTCTGTAGAGAGCTAGTATGCATCCCATCTCCTCACTTTCTCACCTCCTCTTTACTTTTCAGTGTATCAGAGGCTGGGTTTGGGGGTTTCTACTGCATGTGTGATTCTCTTCTAAGATACTAGCAGCTTCCACAAGGCCAGACACAGGGCTCCCTTTTCTGAGTTCTGCCCCAGCCTGTCTTGAGTGCATGTTGTGCCCATGTGAGAATTATCAAAGACATGTCCAGTTTGAGGGCGGCGGGTGCTGAACATTGCACCCAGGGCCTTGCACATGCTAGGCAAGTGTTCTACTATTGAGCTACCTTGCAAGCCTGATTCCCCCTGCCTTTCTGTCCCACATCTAGTCTTTTATAATGTGCCTCCAAAATAAATCTTCAGTCCACCCATTTGTCTCATTTTCATCACTTGTCAAAGTCACAATTGTTTCTCCTCTAGTTTATGACAATAGCTTCCTACTCTACTTGCTGGTATACAATCTATTCTCTACTCAATGTACAAAGAGATCTGGTTGAAGCCTGTGTATTGTTGCAAAAAGTAGAGATCAAGGTGGAAATGGCCAACTGTTCATTCAGCCTGTCTTGGACATGACAGACAATATACAAATTGGGGAAAGCTTTTCCAGTATTATCATCCTCGTTTTTTACCAGCAGGAAGAGATTAAGTAAATTGATCAAGGCTACATATAGTGCAGAGCTAGAATTAACTAAGGAGCCTTCTCCAGCACTCAGTGTTGGTAGAGCAATGCCTAATTTTGAAATTTTATTGGTTAATTCTCAAGATTTTTGTTTATTTATTTGGCATGGTTTTATATGACAAGATTCTGCAGGTTTATATTTTATTTATTTTCTTCTTTTAAAACAAGTTATTATGCTTTGTTATTATTTTCATTATGCTTTGTTGTTAACCTTAATACAACATAATTGGATTTGGGGCTATAATTAATTGTATACCGAGTGTCAAAGTTTTTAGAAAAAAAAATCTTTAGGTATTCCTCTTGTTCTAGAGGGGATTTAGGACCCCAGGAAAAATTAAATGTGACAATGTTGAGATGTAGTAGGGTAGAGTTTGATTGACTGGTTTTCCTCCTCATTAATTTTTTGGGGGGGGGGTAAGTAGGATACTGAGGATTGAATCCAGGGGTGCTTTACTGCTAATTCCCAGTCATTTTTTGTTTTTTATTTTGAGACAGGGTTTCACTAACTTGCTGAAAGTACCACTGATGCTGAGATTGGTCTCAAACTTGTGATCCTCCTACCTCCCCTCCCCTCCACCAGTCTCTGGGATTAAAGGCATGTGCCACTGAACCCAGCTCCCTACTAACTTTTTAAGTGATGAAGTACTGCAGTAATATAAATGTGAAGCAGATAATTGCCACCAACTATATGAATACTAAAATAGAGGGTATAAAAATACTACCAGTGCAGGTATTCTGGATCTTTCTCCAGCTATCCTGCTAGAGAGGTTCCTCACTGGGTGTGGAGAAGTGTCTTTTGAAGTGCAAGAAGAAACTAGTACTAGACAACCCTACCTTGTACTTGTTTGCAAAGATTGTTTACTAGATTTTCCTGGTTCCCCTGCTGATCTTCGGATGAGTCTATGTATCATGGACAATTGAAGCGGCATCTTGTGTAAATGTCATTCTAGCCTTGCAAAATTAAATTATTCATGGATTGCAATGGCAGCAAATTACTTTCTTTGCCAAGATCGTATTTCTCTAATTAAAAAAAAACCTGGAAAGGAATATTAATATTTAATGCTTTTATTATAATATTTGGGTATTTCTGAAGAAATTAATATTTTTGAATTATGAAATACATAAAATTTTCTTTAGTTTTTTTGATAATACTCCTTTTAGGGCCTAACTTTACTGAAGGGAAAATTGGGGAGCAGATTAAGGTTTTTTTTTTTTTTTTTGAAGATTCACTTTCCATTAAATTACTACTAAATTATGTTTTGAAAAAATACTGTTGAAGGTGTTAACTACATACATGGTAAAACATTTTAACCTTATTTGGAAAAGAGTTGTTTATGCAGATTTGTTTCTGGTACCCAGAAAAATTATATTCTCTCTAGATGCTTAGCTATGGAGTATTTTGTTTTTTAGTGGCATTTTTAGGATATGTGAGGTTTAAAGTTACTGAGTCATTGCTTAGATTGTTGATTCTTTTCTGCATGAGATTGTAGTATATGGTGGGGAATTAACTTTTCTAGTTTTGTTTTTCCAACTTTAATTATATGGGGTGGCTGTAAACATGAGTTTACAGAACTTGCCATTTTTGTTATGAAGTGAGATTGTAACAATCCATGAAGTGATCTGGTTTTCTGGAAATCATTCCTGTGAATATTCTATGGTTCTATTGCCATTGTTTTTTCTTACATAATGTGAATTGGAGCGTGTCTTTTAAAAAGAATCTGCTGTAATGTTTTTTTTAGTTCTCTAGAAAAGGAGTCCGTGGAAAGAGACCAATCAGCACTGTGGAGTTGATACAGTCAGCAGACAGTGGTAGGCACTACTTGGTGAATTCTGCAGGCCATTGATACAAACTGAGTAAAAGATTTCTCTGACTTTCTCAGCTTCTAATTCAGTAATTTCTGATGTAAATAACTCTATTTCAGAATCTGAATCAAAGTTGAGGTAAGAAAACGCAAGTCCAGATTGACTTTGGAGCTTATTGGTTAATTACTCTTCATGAAGAACTTGGTCTGCAGCAGGCTCCATAATTGTATCACTCAACTCTAATCCCATCCTATCTGGCTTGACTTCCTCTCCTACCTAGACTAACCTGTCAGTTCCCCAAACTCCCTTGCAACCAGAGTGCGGGTTTGTGACCTAAGCTCTGCTAACAGACTCATTCCATGAATTTAGATGCCACCCTGAGGAATGTTGAGCAGTAGCTGAGGGAGTTGTTTGGATTTATTTGCAAACCCTACAGCACTAGGTTTCTTCTCTTCCTGAAAGGTCTCCCGGAGACCCATGGCATCCTGTCATGCGCATGATCTATAATGGCCAGTAGGTGGCAGCAGTGGCAGTGTTTGTAACAGTTCTGGCTGGGTGGCAAGTAAACTTTTAACCTCTGGCCCTCATGGAGATTGTGCAAGCTCTTTAATATCCTTTAACGAATCTTTTTAAAAATATTAATATTACTAGAGTGGATTCTGTTGTTTGCCTCTAAGTACTCTGGCATTTTCCTTCATATCTATTTCAAAAAGGCACTGCCTGCCTGAGTTCAATGTTCTGATGTTCTTTCCTAAAATACTGGTAGTGGTTAGATTTTTTATGTTCTCCATCAGAATTTATGTAGTACTTGAGAGTCATATGTAATTAAGGTGGGGGTAAGTCAGCATTTTACAAGTGAATACAGAGAAAACCTTTTGTGTTCTTGTTATTTTTCATTTATGGGTTTTGATTGTGAGTTATAGTTTCAGCAAAACCCTCCTAAAAATATCACATAAAGCAGGAACAAAATAATCATTCAAAATTTCCCAACAATATGAAATGGAAAGAGACACTGGTGAGGCCAGAGTTGAGGGAGTCACTGACTGCTGGTGTCCTGTCTGAAACAGAGAAAGCATTCAGAGAGGAAGAGAACATTATGATACAAGTGGAGATTGTGCCTGCGGAAGGTAGTGGGTGGGAGGGTCACTAGTGTGGTGGGCAGATGTTTTACCTCCGTTCCTTTTCCATCAACATTCATTTATCTTGGCGTTACACTATTGGTCTGATTTTTCCATTCGCTTTTCCATAGCTCTAACATTTTTCTACGACATAGATCCCTATCTCACACAGAAACTGTGATGTTCAACTGCTGCCAACTGAATGAAGTCTAACATCTCTGGCTTGATAGGCAAAGCTCTGCACCTGAATTAACTTTAATAGCCTTGTCTCCAATGGCCATCCCCACATGCCCTGCTTTACCACCCCATCAGGCCAGCAGATTGATTCAGGCAGGTTCAGATGCAGACAATAGTGTAAGCAGAAGGGTGTAAATAGGCTATAACAGGAAAAGCTGGGAGAGCAGGCCAAGCCAGACTCCCAGGAATGGCTCCCTGAGAACTGGTTGTCCAAGGGAGTCATTATCTTGACTGCAGTCAAACCTGGTAGTCAGCATTCAACTCCAAGACCCCAGTGCCTCAGCTGTGTATGTTACCAGCTAAATGAGTGCTCCATGCCCTGTCTCCCACCTCCTTGAAAGTAGAGACTAGAAACAGACTTCAGATATCTCAACAGTCAGACTTATCAGCAGAAAAATCTGGAGCAGAAGGAGTATGGAAGTGAGGACTCAAGTCCTCAGCCAGCTCCACCCTGTGTACCTCCTTTGCAAATGCTAAGCCAGGGACTGAGGCCCAGGTAGGTGCAAGAGAGTCTGAGAATGGCAATGTGCTCTACAGGCAGCTGCCACCATCCTTGTACCTGGGATATTCCCAGTACTCTGATGACTCGCTTTCTTCTTTATGCCTTTGCTTCTGCTCTTTTTGTCTACTCAGAATGTGTTTCATACCCTAGCAAATTCTATTAATCCATCAGGGTCTAGTTCACAGGTCACTTGTCATATCATGTGTTCCTTGACAGTCTTTCCTCCTATCCTCTATTCAAGGTAAGCACTCTCCAATTTGAAATGTGCCTTAATACCATTCCATTGTGTCCATCTTCTTCCATCCAGTAAAATGCCTCACAGATAGGAGTAGATGGCTCCTTAGATTCCTCATTTGTTCGTTATGTTATTTGATCAACAAACTTTACTGACATTTCCAAAGGCCGGGTAGGCCCAGTTCCAGTCTTCCAGAAACACAGGTTGTAATAGAGGAGTCAGATGGACACAGATATGGAGTAGATAGACCACAAAGGAGTGGACAGCCCACACTCCTGAGAAGAAGGCCGGGAGATGGAAAAGTTAGGAAAGGCTTCATAGCCAAGGGTTGTCTTCATTTTGTTATCTGCAGAGCCTAGGGGCCTAGGGGGTGGTACTTGGCTTGGTGAGTCTTTAATGTATGAAATAAGGCTGCAAACAAATGAAATGCATCCTTCAAGAGACTTTGCAGTTCCAAGCTCTACCAATCTGAGAGAGCATGGCTACTTTTTTTTTTTTTTTTAATACTATAAGAATGAATCCTCTGGAGTCGATTATTTTGTTTCAACTGTTTATTTTCTTGCTGCAATTTATTCATTTAATGAAATCATGTTAATTACAAGCCTAGTGTGTAGTAGACCTGGTTTAGTGCCCTGGACCCTGCAGATTCAGCAAGCTGGCCATTGGGTATGGTCCAGATCCTGTGTCTACTGAGAGATTTAGTCACTGAACAAATCACTACACAAAATAAATGTAGCTCTATAAAAAAAAAAAGTACAAATTTCCATGAACGAGTACCACAGGAGGTCTGAGCAGAGTTGGAGATCAGGAGAGATTTGCTGTCCTGAAGAAATGGCAAATTCATCTGATCAAAGAACTGGAGAGAGAGTTGGTGAAAAGTCAAGTCCTCTGCTTCCTCTCTCCGTAGCATCAGGAAACACCTTACCATTAACTCTCACTTCCCCCTTTTCCCCTCCAGCCCTGTAATCATTTGATTGCCAATATACCTGTTATTCAGGAAAATAAACTCCAGTTTCAGCACAGGGGAAAGCTTTTCAAAAAGTTACTTACATCAGTTTTGCCTCTCACCAAAGGTTGCACAAGTTGGCACTTCAAAACACAGGGGCATGGATTTGGCCCTCATCCTCTAGGAGTTTACAGAAATATCCATAGGGGAACTGCCCTGGGGTGGAGTGCACGGCACATGAAAATAAAGTTCTTAAAAAATGTTTCCATTTAGGAATGGGTAATTGATGCTACAGCATGAATAGATTGAGGGCAAGCACATTTCCTTAGGAAAGCTGGAGGGACACACATTTGTTGTGGAGAATGGAGGCCACATTAGAAAAAAAAAAAACCCATCCAGACAGCCTGCTCAGGGGAATTCTCAAGTCCTCCTTTGATCGCTGTGGGAATCTTCTGAAACCTCTCTCTCGTCATTTGCATAGACCTGAGGAGAATTTGCAGGCAACTGCTGAAAGCAATCTTCTGCCCCAAGACTTCCTAATGATCCCCTTTGCCTCTGTGATGTTTTCAGGACATTCTACACGTTTGAGTTCTCTCTGAATGAAGCATTCACATTGCCATTCAACATGTCTAGTTTGGGGTGCATTCTAAGTCAGATTATACAAGAAGCTATTTGTGACATTCAGCAGCTGCAAAAAGAAGAGGCCGTGTTTATTGCAGGGAGGGGTTGGGGTGGGTGCTGTTAGGCACAATTTAAGTAAACCTTGAAAAGTTCAGAATATAGAATTATCCTGTCAGTGGGGAGTTGTGATTGTATTGACAAAGAGGAAGAGGGAAGCTACTGAGCGAGGAAGTGAATTTATTCAGTTTCCATATGGGGCATCCTGACGGTGTGAACTCTGTAGAGATGCTTGGGGATTTATTCTGATAATGAATATAATATATTGTCTGGAGTCTGTGGCTGATTCTTCTATCCAATGGGGTGCAATTGGTGAGTATTTCTTTTCAGAAAGCAGCTAGAATAATTAAATTCCAATCAGATTACAGATGATTGTGCGTAGACATCAAGTAAGTATGGGAAAGTGCGGGTATTTTAAATCACCTTCAATAGCCTAAATGGATGCTTGATTAAATATGGTTTGCAAATGAGAATTGATCATGGTAACCTTGTATAAGTTTTTGTTTGTTTGTTTTTTGTTTTGTTGGCAGTGCAGGCATCAAACCCAGGACCTTGTACATGATAGGCAAGAGCTCTTCCACAAAGCTATATCCTTGCAGCCCCCAAAATTGTTTTATCATGTAATGATTTATATGGATGGCTACATATAAAGAAATAAGTGTTTCAGATAAGCTGATAAAACCGGATGTATCTGACTCTTCTGGGATCTGTCATACAGTATCAGAAAGGTTTGGAAGAACTACTTGGCATTATAAGATCCTCTTTTATTTGCTTCCCAAATACCTCACTTTTTTTTTTATTCTGGTTCAAGGGAATACTGATTGCTTATGTCTTCAGTGTTGGTCAAATCGTTAGATTTTTTTTATACCTCTCCCATCCTTTTTCATTATCATTTCCCAAAACAGAGGCCCAAATTATAAAATATCTACACCTGTCTTTCCAATTCCAAGCTTCATATTTTTGGCTATAAGTTAAAAATATTGCTAGGTGCATGAGGAATACTGCTTATCTTAATCTTTCATAATATTACTTTATTTGCTAAGATGCAAAAAAAAAAATCCATTTTTTCCCCTGCTTTCCGTTTTGCGCCTGTGTGATGCTGGTGGGGCGGGTCCAGGCATGTCATTTTCCCAAAGTCAGAGGCATTATTGCAGTATTAGCATTATTAGCATTATTGTTTTGATTGCCATTTGATTTTCCTCAGATTCTATGAGGATCTAATTATATGCCCCTGCAATCAACACGCCTCCTTTCCCTTCCAGCTGTGCCCTAATTGTGTCGCCATCTAGTAACAGGGAACACCAGCAAGTGTGGAGGTCCTTCCATGCTGTCGGTTCAGAAATCTATGTTGTGAAATAGTTGCTTTGGAAATATTAGGTTCCTGGGACAATAATTGGCGTTTTTATTCTTGTCCACTGCTCTCATTTGTTAATTACATATTGAAAATAGTCTTTCTGAGTTGCAAAGAAAAGTCAACAAAATAATATGAAGAACTGAATTTAGAGGAAGACTTTCATTACTTAGAAAATCTTTGTCAGGCTGATGTTGATGAAAGTTCTGAATTGTCCAGATGAATTCCAAATATCTATCACTTTACATCAGCCTGATGGCCTTTGCCCCACCGCCTCAGCTCCAGACTCATTGCAAAGCCTTCATAACTCTCAGGCTTCATAAGGAATTAAGGCTTTGCTGTCTGAAGAATTCTACCGCTGTTATTCACTAATTTCAAAATATATTTTTAAAAAGTTTTTAAACCCAGAACTAATCAGATAAACATAAAAAATTGCCTAGATTTACCCTTCATCATTACTAGAAAACTAAACATAGTTGGCTACTTTTAATTATAAATACTGTTTTCAGTTCATCAGCAAAGCAAAATAGTCTATTTTAATTTATTTCATTATCATTTTTATATGTGAACCAGCTGTCCTCTTAATAAAAGCAGTTGATCACATCAGCTTATTAATTGCAGCATTCATCTTAACCAAATATAAAGCAATATAAAAAATTATAAGAAAGAAAGAGAACATCGAGAGCTATTGAAATCTTCAGAACCCAAGTTCACAAAGATTGTTCCTTTGCTTACTAAATAATTAGCTCTAGTTATTTTGTGCTCTAAATCATTAATACTTACTGATCTTTAATTGTGAAGAAATTAGTCAAGGACAAATCTGATATTCTTTGGTTCATTTTAAATTGATTTTTTTTCCTATTCTTGTACAGTGTGATTTCAGAATTATCTTCTCTCCAAGTGAAATTTCTCTCCTTTAGGATTCCGTTATTGAAAAGTTTTATTTTTTGATTTTAAATTGATTTGGATCTCTTTTATTTCTTGGTCCTTGTTATAAAATGTAGCTGCTCCCTATTGATTCAGAAAATGTTTCTTATAGGTCAGGGGTGCTACCTTCATCAGAACTTGATTGTAGATACTAGGTAGTTTATGAATATTTACAAATCTTTCTGGAGGAATAATACCAACTTTGTCCATGTTGAAGCTGAAATGGACACAAAGATCATAGAATCTGAGCTGCACCCAGTGGAAGATGAGAATATTGTTTTGAGACATGATTATGAATGAGAATGTGTGAAACTAGAGGCCTTTCTTTTTTTGGTGGTGGGGGGGGGTAGTACTGGGGATTGAACTCAGGGGCACTTAACCACTGAGCCACATCCCCAGCCCTATTTTACATTTTAGAGACAGGGTCTCCTTGAGTTGCTTAGTGCCCCGCTGAGGCTGAGGCTGGCTTTGAAGTTGCTGTTCTCCCTTCTCAGCCACCTGTGCCACTGGGATTATAGGCGTGTGCCACCTTGCCCAGTTTAGAGGACTTTTTTATAAGACTTGTGACAGCTTTAGATATCATTTTCCTGTACCAGTACTCCATTGAGTGTCATGGTGTCTCCCGTAGGTGACAACTCTGTTTTATATCAATTTCCTTGTTAGTATTTATTAGGAAGTCCTTACTCCCAATTTTTTTCTACGTAGAAAATTCTCCTCAAGTATAGATTCTTTGTAAGTTTGTACCACTGTCAATCAAGCAGGCCCTAAATATTATCCAGTTTTTAAAATATGAGAGAGCTCTGAGCACTTTAACTAATCACGTGACTCTTTTAAACTTCTCTCTAAGATCATCACATTATATTTTGTCTTTTCATTCCACAATGAAATTTTGTCTCCCCCCTCCCTCAAAGTTTCTGGAAGAAAAGTTGCATCAATTTTTTCCTTTCAAATTTTAAGATTAATTTTCCTTCTTACTTTTACTTTCAGAATATATAATTATGTTAGATTTAAATAGCAAAGAAGACATAGTTTAATTTTCAAGCAATTGAAAATTATTCTCTTATCTAAGTTGTACCAGACCCTTACTTAATATGTAGTCTGAAAGTAAGAAGAGTGAACTTTCTAAGTGAAATAATTGGTCTGTAGTTCTATTCACATACATTATTTCTCTCCTGGAATGAGCCAAGTGTAGGCTTTGTAGAATGAATCAGGTGAATCAGAACTACTTGGGTGGATGGATCAGAGCTGTACAACCTCATGAAGAATGATTGATTCAAGTATAAGAGGCATGTAGTTAATGAAATTATTCATTCTTTCTGCAAGAGAGACACAGTTCACTTTTGAGGAAGTTATCCTTGAAATGAAATGACATATTTAAAAATAGTTACTAAGACTTATTTAAGGAATGCTTCTTAAAGAAGGTTAATATTTGAAATATTACTTGAAAAATGAACAGAGGCATGCCAAACAAGGGAGTCAGAAATCCAGCATGCAGGTGGATGGATAGCATGTGGAAGGACATTGAGGCAGAAATAGATATGGACCCCACTAACTTGGCAGCAGCAGGTCGGCCGGTATATTGACAACTGGACCATTAGTTCAGATGCTGAGTAGCTCTGAGATTTACTTCAGGATACTTATTTGTAATACAGAGGGAGTACATTGGACGTTGCTTGAACACTCTGGGAGCCCATGAAAGCTCCCTTTTTATGATTTCCCAATGCTATTTGTTGTTGGTCACTATTAATTCCAACCTCAAGGCCCATCTCCTACCCAAAGCTCTCTATTTCCCCACCCCATTTTATGGTGGCAGGACAGTCTCTAGATGATCCCACCCCTGCCAGAAGGAGACTTTGTACCCTTCCATCCCTGCAGGCAAGGTTGAACTTTGTAATGCTGTGTCAGCAGGGCTCTTTGTGATTTGGATTTTTTAATTTCTCTCTCTCTCTCTCTCTCTCTCTCTCTCTCTCTCTCTCTCTCTCTCTCTCTTTTGCAGCATGTTTTCTGTCTGCCTCGCCTTTCATTTGTTCAACATTTGTCACATGAATATTGTGGCTTGGCTAAACTAGCCACAGTGGTAGCAGACGTTTTGAAATGGACTGAGCAGATGGTAGCGATGGTATTGGATTAAATTATTAACTAGGATCCCAGCAGAAGCCTTTAGCTTCAAATACATGCAGAGTGAAGGGTGTTTTTTAGCGTCAAAATTAACTGGCAGAGTGGATGCCAGATTAAATTTCTTCTGAAGAATTGATACATTATCATCTCTGAAGGTTTCCCTTTCTACTTCTAACCATCCCCCACCCCACAGTGAGGAAGAGAGAGAGTTCCACTTGTCTTTTTCAATATATTGTATGGTTCATCATAAAAATTAATTCAGAAGCAGAAGAAAGAACAGGTCATTGTATCAATGAAGTTTTGAAAATTGATAATTTTAAATGTACTTTTGTGGACTAACATGATTTGTGGGACAATTAAAATAATTCTTTATGAACATCTGTCATCTGGCACAAGTTTTCATTCTGTGACATATTTTAAAAATAAAGAGTTACTAAGACTTTTTCAAGGAGTGCTTCTTAAAGAAGGTTAATATTTGAACTATTACTTGAAAAATGAATACCTCTACAACATTACCTTTAAAAATACTCTGTGTGTGTGTGTGTGTGTGTGTGTGTGTGTGTGTGTGTGTGTGTGAAGTAAATGCAGTTTCTATAATCTCTACCACATGGACATTTCATTTCCTAACTCAGAATGCTTATATCATGTGGTGTTTTTAAATGCTCCCAATGAGCTTGAAAAGCCCAAGAATGAATGAATGTGTGTCTAAGGATTTACAAATTGTATTTCAAGTATGTTAGCCATGCATAAAGATAACAAGTAAATCTAAATTAGTCATGGACAAGTCTTCTGTTTTAGACATTAAACTTGATTTTGAAAAATAGTCTAAAACAACAAGAAGTGAAGGCACCATTTACAAATAAGGATGGGCTAAGGAATTTTCTATTTAAGAGCTTTAGCTCTTAAAGCTTCTCTGAGCAGTGCTTAAAATCATCATTTAGTATCCAGCCTTGACCAGAACTTTGTCATATTTGATTTTTCTTTCCCTTCCTTCTGCTTCCAACTTAGACAAACCTTGTAATCTTTGTTGATTACATATTTCATTCTCAATTTATTTCTGGGTCCTCTATTCCATTTCATGGTCTTTATTTTTATGCCAATATCATGGTGTTTTTGTTACTATTACTCTGAAGTAGATCTTGAGGTCAGGTATTGTGATGCCTCTGTTTTATCCTTTATTGAATTTGGATGGAACCCAAGGCTTTGTGCATGGGAGGCAAGTGTTCTACCACTAAATTACACCCCAGCTCTTTTTATTATTTATTTCTAGACAGGGTTTTGCTTAGGGGCTTGCTAAGTTGCTGAGGTTGGCCTCAAACTTGTGATCTTCTTCCTGCCTCAGCCTCCTAAATTGCTGGGATTACAGGCATGTACCCCTGTGCCCAGCTATGTGGAATAGTATAGGAAGCATTGATATTAGTTCTTTAAAAGTCTGGTGAAAAGTCAACTTGAATCTATTTAGTCCGGGGCTTTTCTTTGCTGGGAGACTTTGTTACTGCTTCAATCTCATCACTTGCTAATGATCCATTTATGTTTTTTATTTCCTCTTGGTTTAATTTTGGTAACTTATATTTGTCTGGAATTTGAGTTTTAGATTTTCCAACTTATTGTCATATAGTTTTTGAAAGTATTCATTAATAATCTGTGGATTTTAATGATAGTAGTCCCTTTTTTCATCTCTAATTTATTTATTTGGATCTTTTCTTTTTAAAAAATATTTGTTAGTTGTAGGTGGACACAATGCCTTTATTTTTATTTACTTATTTTTATGTGGTGCTGGGGATCGAACCTAGTGCCTTACCTGTGCTAGGTGAGCACTCTACCACTGAGCCATAACCCCAGCCCCTGGATGGTCATTTTCTTTTGATTAGTTAACTAATGGCTTGTCAGTTTTGTTTATCTTATCAAAGAACCAGTTTGTTTCTTTGATACTTTATATTAGTCTCTATTTTATTTAGTTCTGCTTTGATCTGTGTTATTTCTTTCTTTCAACTAATTTTGAGTTCGGTTTATTCTTGTTTTTTTTCAAAAACCTTGAGCTGCATCATTAGGTTATTTACTTGTAATCTATATGTTTTTCATGTAGTTATTTGTAGCTATAAACTTCCTTATTCGTATGCTTTGCTGTATCCCATAGGTTCTGGTATGCTGTGTTTCTGTTTTCATTTGATTCTAGGAATTTTTTAATTTCCACATTTGTTTTTTTCAATGACCCTCAGAAACATATTATTCAATCTTCATGTGCTTGTTTAATTTTTATAGTTTCTCGTTATTGATTTCTATTCATTCCATTGGTATCTGATAAAATGCAAGAAATTATTTCATTTCTCTTGTGTTTGTTAAGACTTGCTTTATGACTTAATATATATGATCTATTTTTGGAAAAAGTTCCATGTGATGACAGAAAGAATGTATATTCTGCAACTGTTAGCTGAAATATTCTGCAAATATCTGTTCAGTTTATTTTATCTTTAGTATAATTTAATTCTGCTGTTTCTTTGTTGATTTCTTTTTCATTTTGGTCTGGATGATCTATCTCTTGGTGAGTGGGATATTAAAGTTACCCTCTATTATTATGCGGGGGTCTATCTCTCTGTTTATGTCTAGTAGCATTTTTTTAAAAATTTTGTGCTCTGATATCTGTGCTATTTATTTACAATCACAGAGTGTCAATATGTAGTTTCCTTCCTTTCCTCTTGGCTGATGTTACCTTGAAGCCTGTTTTGTCAGGTTTGAATACAGCTACTCCTGCTTGCTTTAGGATTCCATTTGCTTGAAATATTCTTTCCTCTTTATTATGGTTGAAATATTAGGTGTCCTCCAAAAGCTCATGTGTGAGGCAATGTAAGAAGGTTTAGAGTTGAAATGACTGGGTTATGAGAGAATTAATCCCCTGGTAGGAATTAACTGAGTGGTAACTGAAGGCAAGTAGGGTGTGTTTGGAGGAGGTGGGTCTCTGGGGGAGTAGCTTTGGGGTGTATATTTTGTATCCAGAAAGTGGAGTCTCTCTGCTTCCTGACATCATGTCTTGGTCCACTTTCCTCTGCCACACGCTTCTGCCATGATTTTCTGCCTCACCTTGAGCCCTGAGGAATGGAGTCAGCCATCTATAGACTTGAGATCTCTAAAACTGAGAACTCCCTGAATGAACTTTTCCTTCTCTAAAAATGATATTGTCAGATCTTATGGTCACACTGGTGAAAAAAACATCATTCTTTCATTTTCACTCTGTGTATTCCTTTGCCAATGAGAAGAGTTTTCTTTCAGACAGCCTATTGTTGGGTCTTGTTACTTCAATCCAGTCTGTTACAGCTCAAAGAGCAGCCTTAGAAAATACATGTTCCATTTGCAACTTTATTATTGGACAATGAAATTTGGATTTTTATGTAATTTTCATGTCATAAAGTTCATTATTATTTTAATTTTTTTTGACCAATCAAAAACAAGCTGGCTGGATTTCGCCCCAGGGCCATTATTTGCTAACTTCTGCCTTATACTAGCAAAATCATTCAAATTTCAAGGGAAATAAATAAAAAGCATAAAACAGAAGTTTAAGGACTAGATCTTTGAACGTTGATAAGAGTTTTCCAGTTCTAGAAAGAACATCATCTGTAGGAAAGGAATTAGCATGCTATTATGTCAGTGAGTAAGGTTTTGAGAGCTGTGTTGTTAGCAGTATATGATTGAAAATGTAGGTGGAAAAATGAAGAGAGAAAGATCATGGGTACTAACCAGAAGTCCACTGATAACTGCTGAGAACTCTTTTTAAAAGAACAATTAGAATTTAACTTCTAGGAGGTAGGAGAGATGATATGTGTATACAAACTGGAAGCATCAGGTTTGGAGCAATCATTCAAGGATCTAGCAATTGAACTCTGAGACAGTAGAGAAGCCATTTCAGTGTTCAGAAAGCTGATTCCCCTCCACCAAAGCCTGACTCAAGGTTGCTTGAGATTTTACTTATCAGTTTAACAAGTACATCTATACCAAATCCAGATACTGTTCCAAAGATGTTGTAATAATAACAACATATTAAGTTCTCATAATAACTTTGTGATATAAATACTATTATTACTTCCATTTTATAGCTGAGCAAACCAAAGCATGGAGAGGTTCCTCCTGTAGGAGTAGCTAGTAACTTGGGTGGAACAGTTACAGAGTTGGGTTGTTTGCTATTATGCTATGCTGTCAAGTTTCCAAGGTCTAGGATATTAGAACTTTTTTGTTTACTTTTTGTTTCTGATTTTTTTTTTGGAGGGGTGGGGGGCTTCTACTCCCACTACATGTCTGGCTAAAGCTTATTAGAAAGTATCATGAAATTACATTTTTCCTATTAAATATGTAAACTGAGCAACTTAATAAGTACTAGACATTAAGGCATGCAAATTATATGGTAAAGACATTTCCCTGTTCTTATGCCTATACACAGGATATAAAGCAAGAGATGACTGTATTACTGGGAAAAATTTTATAATTAGTAAGCTCTCCCCAAATACAACTTAATACATAATAGTACTAGTGAATATAATTAGTTATTTTGTTTATTACCTGAACACCTGGAGTTACAGGGGCAGGTTGGAATGATGTGTGAAGGAAGCGGTGCCCTAGGGTGCTGGATGGAAGCTTGCTTCCTGCCCCCATGTTTACCACTGATTGGTGTGTAAACACATAGTGGCATTATCTTTTCACAACCATGGCCACTTACCATCAGGCTTAATCTTGAGCAAGAAAGTAAATTGCTCCGTTCCGTGCATGACTCTTATTACAGTTCATTTTCTAAGGGGGAAAGAGCACTTCCCTAAGTAGTCCTGGGGGATTTAAAATGGGTCTCCCAGCCTGATAAATATCCTGCCTCTTTGAAATGAGAGCCAATGGGACTCATTGTAGAGTTTTGTTTTATTGCCATTACCTCCTTCAAATTTTTATTCAAATCTTACCATTTCAGTAATATTTAATTCAGCAACACCAGACCACCTCTCACCTTCAGTCTTTTATCCTGCTCAACTTTCTCTTCTGACCATTGTGCCTTCTAATCTACCATGCAATTATAGTTCCATGTCAAATAATGTAAGCTCCATGAAGGCAGGAATCCTGCCTATTTTGTTCAGGTATGTATCCCAACTGAATGAAAGCATGGCACTTAGTAAGAGCACAAAATTTATCATTTTAATGAGTGGATTTATTTCATATGTCATTATTGTATACATGAAAACCTGCAGGATTGAGAGTCAGGGTTCGTTTTTAATAGGAACAGTTTCTGTTTTCAATTGGAAGAATGCATGGTGACACTTAACCTCAAAACTTTGCAGATGGTGAATAGAAGCATTTCTGCTCAGAACTCTACCGTCTCTAATGCAGGTGAGCAGAGTGAGGTCACTCTTGCTGATACATTTGTTTTCTAAAGGGGAACTTTGCTCACTAATTTAAGGAACTATATAATCTGATTTACAATCTTAGTTATTACTCAATTGCCATCTGGCAATTTAATTACCTTTAATTAAAGCTACTAAAGGATAAAGAACAAAAGTTGGAAGTCTATGATAACTATGTATGGTAATATAATAAGTGTATTTCCTATGTTTGGTTTGCTTTTATTGTTAAAAAAGTAAGGTTAAGGGCATAAAAAGATTCAAAGTGGCATCATTCCAAAGCTTTCCCCAGAGGAAACCCCTTATATAAATTTTATTCTTTGACTAAGAGCCTTTGTTATAAACTAAATGTTTTGAATTAGTGGATTATTACATTTTTCCATTCAGTTACAAGTCTGGCCCAAAGCTATAAAATAAGTGAGCTAAATTGTTTCAAAACTGTTTTGTTGGGGTATGTGAGGAGGATTTTTTCCATTGTTTCTTATTTCATAATCAATATCCTTTTTGTTGCTATCCCTTTCCTCTTGGAATATTTCTCAAACGCGTACCTATCCCCCAATTCCGATTCCTCCCCCTGTTTGTTTCCCTAGTCCTCTGTGATTGACAGCAAATGGGCAGAAGAACCAGAATTCAGTATATTCAGGTTAAAGAGTAACCCAAACCACCAAGCTTGTTTGCGACTGCTACCAAGAGGAAGAGTGGTTATAGAACTGTGAAAACTAGGTGCTTAGATGATAATTATAATTTTTAAGGTACTTCATCTAATTTCTCCATTGGAGTTAGAAGGTTATAAGCCCCACCCTCTACCCTCTTAGAGTTGTTTCAGCTAGCTGCAAATAAGTTTGCACTTTGGAAAGGCTATACTGATTCTCAGTCCCTGGCCAAGAAGGGTGAGAAGAAGGGGCATGTTCATTTGCATAAAAATGCAACCAAGCTGTCTTTTGTAGCTCCTTGGTGATTCTAAAGTTTTTCTGCTTCTGAATGTTCCTTTGGTTAGAGGGACGGAGCCTAGGGGCGTGGTCAGGAAACAATAGTTTGGTTCTTTTATTTCCCTGTATCTGTTTAAATCCTATACACCCAGAATTAACTGGAGAGTCAAGGAATCGTTGTCGTGGAATTGCTCCTGTAGAGAGATCTGGGTTGTTCGTAGTGGCCTAGTAAAATTGGGGACATGATTTGTTTCATCTTGACTTCCGTAGAGGAAAATCTGTAGTGTTTTTGTGGACTCCAGGGAGGAGAAACTTCTGATGTGTGGAGAGGAAATGGAATGAATGAGCGCCGAGGCAGAAAGCCTGATGTGGCTATCATGCAAATAAGATCCGTGATTGGCTTTCTCTTTCCCAGCCTGTTGTCACTGGCTGCTCCCAGCCTTAAAGATTAGGTTTCACTGGGAGTTTTTCAGGTTCAAGGACTATTAATGGTTTGTAACTGCTTAACAATAAACTCAACCTCAGAGTTACAACACCCCGGGCAGTTGGATGAGAGACCTTGGAGGAAGAAAGTTCGAATCTAGAGCAGAAGAGTGCAGCTTGCCACCTGCCTGCTGGACTGAGCTTTTAATGTGACTTAAATTTCTAAACCTCATGTAGGCGCCTGGAAATGGTGGTGTTCATTAATGCAAAGATTAAGTCTTTCATTAAACTTTTTAAGAAGAAAAGTAAGTAATTCCTTTTCGCCACTATCTATGGTGTGTGTGCTTTTGTGTTTTGTGTGCTCCTTCATCCTTTTGAGTGACAGGAATCAGAATGGGAAACGGTGTGACTGGTATAAGTTACTCCATACCAAGTTGTTCAAAGAGCTCAGACTGTTGTAACTCTAGGATTGCATTTATGATTGGAATTTTAAGTGACTCCATTTCTTTTGTACTTCTCAAAAGCATTCCTTTAAAAAAGGGAAAAATCTTTGTATTTACTTTGTTTTCTTTGGTATTCGGTGTCTGATTTTTGATTCTGTGGCTGGATGAGCAGCTGACATAAGGGATCCTCTGTGTAATGTGTCACATACTTTTGGTGGGAATGATCCTCTAAAGCTCCCTGTCACTCTCTGTTAGGTATTTACAAGCTCAAGAACAAACTGTCTAGACTGATGAGTGATTGTGTAAAGTACAGAGCTTTTGTCCTTGCTTTTTGTTTAAATTTCGTTAAGCTGGGTGCCTTTTGAAAATGTAAATTTTACAACCACACAGTCTTGTTTTTACCTGGTTATGGGTTTATTTCAATTTAGTATAGTTTTTGGAAACTAGATAAATGTGCATGGGTCGGGGAACTGGTAAGAGAAGCTCTGGAGAAAGCAATAAAGAATAGCACACTGGGCTCATTTTCTGTGTGTCTTGCCCCAAGGCTGTCTTTGGAAGGACTGATAACAATCTGCTCTGGCAAGAGGGAGGTGCACCAGCCAAGAGACAACTGCTCTTTCAGAGGAGCCAGTTGGTAACTGTGCATTAGGGCTGATGGTGCGATTACACGGACTCAGATGCCATTATTTGGATTTGATTTATAATTGGCAAAATTTCCATGTCTTCCAGCTATGAAGTATTGCAGTTAAACCTTTAAAAAAAATAAGTGGACATTAGCACAAAACATTGTAATGGACTCTGGATATAATTTGGGGGACCTACAACCAGTTTGGCATTGTACTAGACTTTCTGTAATGTACATGAGAATGAAGTCATGTCTTTGTGGGTTTTGGGTATTAAGACTGATGGTTATATGGACCATGCAAAACATTGTTCGATCAGATTTCATGAAATATTTACTAATTTATATACCATTTTTATCAAACTGTATAAGCAAACAGCAGACAGGAATATTGTTTTAACTTGATGTCTAGTTCTCAATGTTAATCGCCTACTTTGCAATTTATGAAGAAAGTAGAGTCCTATAAAAGAAGAATCATGGCTGGGCGTGGTGACGCACACCAGTAATCCCAGCAGCTCAGGTGGCAGAGGCAGGAGGATCTCAAGTTCAAAGCTAGCCTCAGCAATTTAGCAAGGCTCTAAGCAACTCAGTGAGTACCCTGTCTCTAATAAAATACAAAATAGAACTGAAGATGTGGCTCAGTGGTCGAGTGCCTCTGAGTTCATTCCCCGGTACTTCCCCGAAAGAAAGAAAGAATGAATCATTCTTTTCAGACTCACCTGATTTTATTATTTAGTAGCTATAGGAAAGATGGTGTATGGGGTCCCACCTGAAGTGTGGCTGAAGTTTCCTGGGTCTGAGGAAGGCACAATTCCTTCTTGGTGGTGACACTGAAGTTAAGGGCTCCTTCAGAATGACATTCATTGTTCCGATCGCAACCACTCTTTACATGAGTTGTTTTGTGAAGTAAGAGCTTTACATAATTAGTTCATTTGAGCTTTATTATAGTCCATAATAATTGTGCTGTGAGGTATGTTTAATTAATTTTATATGTTTAAAGTTTATATAATATGGTTAGGGGAAAATTTTATATGTTCAAATAGATGTAATAGTCCATACATGCCTTTTCACTTTACCGTGAGAATCTGTTTCTTGATCTAGTTTCTGGTACATGTTATGTAGTAGAAAAGCGTATTTGCAGTGAGAACCGCAGGCGAGAGTCTCAGAGTCAGGGAAGACTTGTCTCTGATTCATAAGTTCAGTGTCTGCTGGATTTACAGGAGTTTGACCTACCGCCACCAGCAAATGCTGCAGTACAGGGGCTTTCTCTATTTTTTTTCCTCTATTTTCTCCTGTGCCTGAGTCATGTGGCGGATATACAGAAAGTATTTAACATCAAGTTAAAACAGTATGCCTGTCTGCTAATAAATTTGTTTGTGTGCTGTTAGCTTCATTTGGGGCTTTACTTATACACCAGCTTAGGTTATTTTGAAACAAGGAAGTCCCAAGCCCTAGGGGAATTCAAGGAAAATTATTTTAGAGATTTATCCTGGTCTCTGGAAACCTGTTATTTTCTCCTCTAGTGATTTGGACTTTTTTTTGTGTGTGTTGGGAATATTAAATTGAATTGTGTTGGAAAAAATCAACTGCACTATTTTTTTTTTAAATTTTTAATATGAAAGCATTCCATGAAAGCAAGAAATAAGAGGAAAATTTTAAAGCACAAATGGATTCCCATGTCTATTAGATATGCCACTTAAATGTACTAAATTGAATGTTTATGCAAATCTTTAAGAGAATTGAGTTTATAACAGTGATATTTTAAAATAATGCTATGGATGGGAAAGATTTGGTCCTAACCTCCTGGTATGAAATTTGTTTCTGTCAGGACAATCTAATTTAATGACGCAGTAACATTATACAATTGAATAACTCATGTTTGTTGTGGTGGAGTTAAGGAGGAAATTGAGATCTCGGACAATGTTGTCATTCATTTTGGTCTAACATGGAGTAAAAGGAGGACCTGAATTGCTGGGGAGCAGTCAGCTGTGCACACAATTATTCTAGGAAAGCATTGTGTGCAGGATGGGTGCTGTCAGTCTTTTCTCTACCAGCAGAGCACAGGGGCAAGACTTCTGCAGTCTCCATCTCAGTCACATTTTGCTCTGTTTCTCCTTGCTGTTCCTTAGCTATGTAGTAGAAACCAAAACCACCTGCTCTCCCTTCCTCCTCTCTTTTTCTGGTTCCAGGGATTGAACCTAGGGGTGCTTAACCACTGAGTCACACTCCAGCCCTGTAGAGATGGGGTCACTAAGTTGCTTAGGGCCTCACTAAGTTGCTGAGGCTGGCCTTGAACTTGAAATCCTCTTGCTTCAGCCTCCCAAGCTACTGGGATTACAGGCATGTGCCACCATGCCTGGCAAAAGCTTATCTTAGTGTAACAAATTTGGGACCAATGAAGCTTAACTTAACACCTGACTTTTTCTGTCTTTCTTTCTGTAGCGGTTTCCAACCTAGATGAGGAGAGTCGATGGACAGTCCACTACACTGCTCCATGGCACCAGCAGGAGAATGTGTTCCTTCCCACCACAAGACCCCCTTGTGTTGAGGACCTACACCGCCAAGCCAAGCTCAACCTCAAATCAGTATTGAGGGGTAAGATGGCATCTTTCTGTAAGCTTGTTATTCATGAATTACTGTTAGAATTGAGAATATAAATTTAATATAAATTTAATTGCTATTTATCTGTAAAAGAAGATCTGTTTACACCGAATGTGTAATAATATGCCTTATCTTCATGAATACAATCCAATACATGCCAGAAAAATGTTCTGGTACCTGGAGAAACTTGCCTCTTTATAGATATGCAAATCTATGTTCAAAGAACCCACTCCTGCTAAAAAAAAAAAAAAAAAAAAACCTGTTTATCATGTTTAAACTACCAGCACTAATCTAATCCAAATAAACCCCTACTGACTTGGGAAATTTTGCCATTGCCTTTAAAAAACCATTAACAAATTTTAGCGAATATGTGTTTGAGTGGTACATTTTAATGGTTTGTTTTGTTTAGTTCAAGTTAGTTAGAAAGGAGTTCTTTCCATAGACTAAGCAGCCTAATCGTTTGATTTATTAGAACTTGGGTGATACCAACTGGGCTTCTCTAACTAAGCTCAGTCTCTGATTCTAGGCCTTAGAGCAAAAGCAGATGGGCAGGATACACTGTGGTCTGGAGATGAGGAAAGTGCATACTTATTGCTAGTATAAAACTCACTTTTACTTTAACTTATTGTTGATGTTGAAAAGTGTTGCTATGTGGTCAGGAGGGAATTCCAGAAATGAGGAAGGGAGGTAGTTCTTCAAAGAAGAAAGGAACTTCTTATAAACTTGAGAGACTCTATAAAATAACAGGCCAAAGTTCTTATCCTACCGGGTTCTCCTACAGATTTGTTCTACCATGCAATATTTGGGACATAAGTATAAAAAAGAAGTATTCATTTGTCTGAAATTTAATTAAAATTTAATTAAACAAGGCATCTTGAATTCTATCCAAGGTGAAAGACTTAAATCTGGGAAAAACTTTGTTATTTATTCAGGGAAAATGTAGCACAAGGACTACTCTAGAATATTTACTTACATATCAGTCATTTATTTTATTTTAGCATGCACACCATTTTATTTATCAATTTAAAAGAAAGAAAATTTGAACAAAAATGAAGTGCAAAGGTTATCAGTTTGGTATATCAGTCATTTACTAAATGATATATTTTTTTTTCTTTTTGTGATACTAGGGATTGAATGTAGTACTGGGAGGCTTTAATACCAAGCTACATATGTAGCCTTTTTATTTTCTATTTGAATTGCTCAGACTGGCCTTGAATTTGTGATCCTGATCCTCTTGCCTCTGCCTCTAAGTTGCTGGGATTACAGGCATGTACCACTGCACCCAGCAAATTATTCATTCTTTAATAACTACCACTATAATTACTAGCTAATATTTATTAAACAATTATAATGCCAGGTATTGTTCTATGCTCATTGCATGTATTATCCCACTTAATCCTCTCATTAATTCTACTACTTTTTTTTACTACACCCAGATGAAACAGAGACACAAAGATTAGAAACTTCCCCAAGTCCTTGAAGTTCACTGTAGAACCAGGATTTAAACTTAGGACAGTCTGAGGCTATAGAAGTCATTCATATTTATTGCTGATACACTAAACCATCTTTAACAACTCTGGGTTGGAAATCTGTTTTTCTGGTAGAAATGCAGAATGCAAAGTTGCAATTCCAGCCCTCAAGGACTGTATATTTGTATCTACAGTGCAAATCATGATATGAAAAATACAGGATATGTGCCAAATTTTGCTAAATGGAAATTGAAGAAAACAGATAATATCTGCTTGGATAAAGGTGAAACGGTTATCAAGAGTCACCATGGATTTGGTATTCTGAGCAGAACTAAACAAACATTTTGGACCACACCTGTTTTTCTTCCATTAGTATTTTATGACAGCTTGTCTCAGGTATCTTCCAATAGTAGCTCGCAGCCTACAGTTTTAGCATTGGTCGATGCAGAAGTGAGGGCATTATTGGCATCCCCTTTTCATTTAAGCCGAGTAATCTGTGTGTTGAGCTTACAAGAAAACAATGGCATCAGTTTAGCCCACTTGTATGACCTTGGGGTGGTACATAGAACTTCTTTGCCTTCATGGTATCAATTGCCTTATGTACCTAAATCTAACCAAAATTTGTTCAAGATCCCTTCAGTTCCCAACTATTTATCCTTTATAAATATCAGCAAGAAACTTCTCTATTTATAGCTCACCTTCCCCCACCAAATAATTAATAAGAATGTTAAATGGCACTGTTCCCAGGACAAACCCCCGAGGCAATGCCTTGTTCATAATTCTCTGCCCAGATCCTGAGCGGCAGAGCACTGCATGGACTGGTTTGTAGAAAACGCATGCGTGAAGGTATGTGAGAGTTTGAATATTCAGACTCAACTGCTTTTTGATCACTCTCCAGGAAATTGTGCTTCACTGCTTGGTTCATGCATTTTCAATTTCCAGATCAGGATTCTTTTTTTTTTTCCCCCCTTAGAAGATTAAACATCTGTATACAGAAATTTTTCTGCTTTAGTGTTCTTAAGTGTGTTTCCATGTGAAATATCACTACTGGTTTTACCTAAACTTGAATTTTACTTAAAAATTTTTTTAGTTGTAGATGACACAATACCTTTATTTTATTTTATTTTATTTTATTTTTTGTATTGCTGAGAATAGAAACCAGGGCCTCCCTCACACATGAGAGACAAACCCTCTACCACTGAGTCAAAACCCCAACCCTTGAATTTTCTTTTGAAAAGATAAATGCTTATGTAATTGTTTTATTGCCCGAAAAGTGTTCATCAAAGAGATATTCTATTAATTAAATAATTTTAGAAAATTCTTGGAGCTCAATTTCCCTCTCTCTCTCTCTCTCTCTCTCTCTCTCTCTCTCTCTCTCTCTCTCTCTCTCTCTCTCGGATGAAATTCAATAGCACTCTACCTCTGAGCTATATCCCCAGCCCTTTTTATTTATTTATTTATTTATTTTTTTGAGACATGGTCTCACTAAGTTGTCATGCTAGGCTTGAACTCATGATTCTCCTACCTTTTTGGAATTCAACTTTTAAAGTCTGAATTGGAACCTCCTTGGAGGTTAAATAATTTTACCAACAGTAATTAGGACAGATGAAATGAGAAAGAACCTGAGTTCTTTTGTTCTTCATTATTTATTTTTAAATATGTTTAATCACATGTGCAGAACTCCATGTACCACTTCCCCAGTATTATCCTAACAACCTGAAATAAACACAACAAGAGTGCAGAGTGTCTGTTGCCTCATTACCAGTGAAGAGGAGAAAAACCAAAACAAACAAACAAACAAACAAACAAACAAAAAACCAAAAACAGTTCCTGAATATTCTTGAAAATGTGTAATGTTAAAGCTTAATATTATATAGATTATCAGTCTAAGTTAATTCAACCTCAGTGTTCTTTACTTAAAAATATAGAAAGGTAGCTAAGTATGCCCTGTGCATAATCTATTTATTCATCACTGTTATCTTTCCCATAATTTTTTTTTTAGGGGGTTGGGGGATACCAAGGATTGAACTCAGAGACATTTAACCAACTGAGCCACGCATCCCTATTCTGTTTTTATTTTTTATTTTGAGACAGGGTCATACTAAGTTGTTTAGGGTCTCACTAAGTTGTTTAGGGTCTCGCTAAGTTGCTGAGGTTGGCTTTGAACTTTTAAACCTCCTGCCTCAGCCTCCAGAGCCACTGTGATTACAGGCGTGAGCCACCATGTCCAGCCCTTGCCCATAATTTTAAGGAAGGAATAGCATTCTTTAATGTTGAACAGCTGGGGACTTTTTCATTAAATGTTTGTTATATAAATTATTCTGTCAGTTTTTATGGGGAACCAGGCTCTAATCTTAAGGACCACAAAATGCATGGGGAAACGGTACAGTGAGTACTAATTAATAACTAAATATAAGCATACACTTCTCTCTCTCTTTTTTTTTTAAGTAAGTAAGATATACTTACTTAATAATATGGAAATACATAGTATACTTACTTAAGTAATATGGAAATACATAGTAGTCATAGTAGTCAATTGAGTGACTGAAGAAGGCACAGATTTGCTGGAAAATGTTTTTTGAAAAAAAACTAAGTTAATACCTGTAGGCAGATAATAGAACAATTTAATCGGTATTTGAGTATCAATTTTGTGCTATATAAGGAGTTTTAAAATGGACTGATAAAGTTCCCCAGCTTTAAAGGGCTGAGCTTGCTATCTTGCATAAACAGCAGTGATGTAAGGAGGTATGCCTGAAACATGGGGATAGAGGGAGAACTGGAAAAGCACTCGGAGACCCTACTCCCCTCCTTATTCACCCACCCACATACGCAGAGATGATGGTCTTCACAGATGTGTAATATGGCATGAGATGTTCTCTCTTTCACCATCCTTCAAATGTAACAGTGATCTTTTGTGTTTGTTGTTGAGCAGTTTCTGGAGAACTTGATAAAATTTGATGGTCATGCTCTTAGATCCAGTGTCTTGCCTTTGTTGATTTGTTAGAGATTTTAGGTAATGATTTACTTCTAATGAAGAATTAGAATTTAAGTGTGGGGAGGAGTGTTGATTAAAAACAGTATTTTGCTATTTGGTTCAACAAGACATCTGGCTCTTAATGAAGAGTTTATTTCTGGAGATGGATCCTATCATCCATGAAGAATTAATTCAGCATCTTAATAAATTTCCTGAGGAAATCTACCCTATTATCTCCATAATTGAACTCTTCCTGAACTTTCTTGGAGATACTAATGGTGATAAATAATCTTTCCTATCTAGGTATTTATCTGTACAGCTTTTAGCTGTACTGAGATAACCCCAATTAAGGTGGAAAAGAGAATCAAGAACTAGGTATGGGCTCAATGAAAGATTTGGAGATTGTTTCGTTATAGCTTCTGGGCCTCATTTGACAATTCTAAGCATAGTAAAGGCTGAGATAAAGACATCATTTTTAAGTCTCCATCCTCAAAAAGCCCAACTTGAAAGAGAAAGAGAGAGAAACAATTTCTCACAGTGTGCTTAACAGACAGTTTAGGCACTGTGTCTGTATACACACCTGCCTGAATTCGTTCACAGAACATCTGTTGTTGGTAGCAAAAATGTTCTCTTCTCACAGCTCTTTCTTGAAGAAACACATTTTAGCAGGTCAGCATGCTCTGGGGCTCTAGAATTAGAAGTGCAAATGTGGGGAGGAGTGTGAATTTGGACTCTGTTCATTTAAAGTCAGGGGGTTATGTTTATCATATCCAGAAGGAAAGGAATTGAAGATTAATAGCGTGAAAAGTGATTGCTTATACCAATGATTCCAGCCACTGTGTGTGTACACGTGCCAACCAGTTCAATGTTAAAGAACCAAAGACCTTTCTTAAAATCCTGGCCTGGGTTTCTAGGTTCAACCAAGTTTCTGACAGTTCCTGACACCTTCCTTGAGGGGGTGACTGCATTGACTTTGCATTGTTACAAAGGTGTCTCTTCCCATTGACCTAGACAAATAAGTTCTCCTTGGGAGAGCTGGTGGGCTTCTCTCTGGATTTGGTGAGGAGTTGTGGGGTATCTTTCTGCCTTGTCCACATGGCCCCTGAGATATCAAAGTCTTTCACTAGATTCTCACTCCAGAGGTCCTGTGGTACTTCGAGGGCTGTCCAACAGCTGCCTTTATAGGTATGGCTTGTGGACATTAGTTAAGCGCTCTCTCTCTCCTAGAATGATGCCTCTGCCCACTACCTCTGATGGGCTTGAGGTGAGCATCTGTCCACCTGTGCCCATCACATGGAATTCTTTATCTTTTTCTTTTCTGTCACTTTAAAAAAAAAAAAGCATGACATTATCATAGATAAGTACATAAAACATATACAACTTGACAAATAATTGTAATACAAACTTCTATATAACTCTTTCCTAGATAAAAAAAAAATAGAACATGATTCAAACACTAGGACCTTCCTGTTCTTGTTTCTAATAGGAAAAGTCCAATTTAACAAAAAAGTGCTTGGATCATGTGACGTTTCCAATTCTGCTTCTGTTATAGACTTGGTGTATATTATTTCAGTTTTGGTTAATTTTCAGATTGTTTCTTCAACAATAGGAATTTATTTTTTATCTATATCTATAAAGATCATAATATTTCAGTTTTAGTTAATTTTCAGATTGTTTCTTCAACAATAGGAATTTATTTTTTATCTATATCTATAAAGATCATAATATTTCTATTCATGGGAATAAAATGAGTTTCCATATGTAAAGTATCCCCTTATTTTTCCACATGGAAAGATAGGTGCATCTTAATTTAAGTATGATGACATACAGAGGTAGTTGTTAGACCTCAGCTCTCTTTCCCAAATGTCCATCATAATTGAGTTGGTATTTTCCCATTATTCACTGTGGGGAGGAGGGAGAAAGAAACAGAACAGGAATAACCAGAGAAGACTGTGACCATCGCAGACTTGACACTCAGTTCCCCACATGAGCAAGATGCCTCCTTCCCTGCTCCCAGCAGCCTCTCAAAGACACCTAGAATGTGAGAGCTTGAAGGAACTTGTCAGTCCCCTGCTCAGTCTCCCTTTGCATTCTGTACACAGGCAAACCAGGGCCCAGTGAAGGTGAGTGCTTCTGATGTGTGTACCTGGCTGGCCTACTGTCATCTCAGACCTCAGGGCCCTGAGAAGCCTTGTCTGCTGCTCTCAAGTTTCTGAACATTCACTTGAGACAGAGCTCACCCTGGGAATTTAATGGTCCAAAGCAGATCTGGTTTCTTTAGCTGGTTCATTTAGGAAATTCAGATTAGCTCACTGTTGCCTAGAGGTAGTAGCCTCAAAGTTGCTCCTGAAATCTTCTCTTCACTCATCCCTGATTTCATTAACATTCAGATTAGTCTAAGAAATAAGGAAAGGAAACATATGTGATGTCCTCTGTGATTGTTTCATCTTAATGGCATTTGGTGCTTATTTGTAGGGTTATAATGGGCCATTAGTACCTCAATGGACTTTAAAACAATAAAAGAGGCACAGGTTACAAGGAAAAGAAAGATAAAAAGCATTGGATATAATATACCAATGATCTATCCTGAGTTTGCACTTTACCTAGTTTATTACTTCCTGAAGAGGACTTCAATAGGATTCATATATAAAAGGAGAGAGTGATATATGACTTGCTAAAGAAACATTATGTGAATTTTTTTACAATCAAGAAACATTAAATTACTTACACTCATTTGTTTATTGTTTTAAATCATTTTGTATTTGAAACAAAAGTAGGCATAGCATTGGAGATGGGAGAGTGGAAATTATTTCGAAAAGCTAACAAACAGAGGTAGGAAATATAATAGTCTCATTTTCTTAAACCACAGCAGCCTTATATTCTGTTGTCATTAAGTATTCAGAAGCTGGGGCAGGAGACCAGAATTTGAAATGCATTGTTGTTCATGGACAGCTGTGGGACATTGAGGATCACGTCTCATCTTCACACTTGGCTTCCTTCTCTGGAAAACAATTTATGAACTCCTTGTTCCCTTCTAAGCTCTAAAATTCTGATTGGTCTCTTGATGTTTTACTGTTTAAGGGTGACGTAAATCAAGTTTATTGACACAAAGATATAATTGACTTCCAAGCATAAGTCCTGATAGTCTGAGTTGTCTAAAATCAAGTTTGTGTTGACATAAAAATTTTCTGAGCATGTATTGCAAGTGAGTCATTGGGCTGAATATTGCACTGGAGTCAAAGACAATGATTTTGAAGCTTTCCTCCAGCAGCACAGAGCTAGCAGAGAGATAAGATGTATGTATGAATAGCTTATGTACAAGGTTGATGAGGGTGATATTATTGAGCCTCACCCCACCCCTGGGTGTTGTCTTGAAAACATAAACTTAATCATGCTTCTCCTTAGTTTAAATTTTTTTTTTTTCTAGCTCCCTTTCACCAGTAGGTTAAAACCTAAGATCTTTAGTATCTGAGAACCTTCATGAACTGGCCCCTGCTTTGTCTTGCCTTCCCTGTGGAATCCCCCTTTGTCTCCACCCAGTTCCTTGCCTTGTGCCTTCACATGTAAGAATGACGTCCTTCAACTGGAGTGCTGGCTTGCCTTGTCCTTTTCTCGCCACAGCGTGTCCCAGACTATTCCCTCTCCCTTTGGAACCACTGCTTTTCCGACCTGGTCAACTCCAACTCATGCTCTGCAGGTTATCCTATGGGTGGGTGCCTGAGTCCCTGCAAAGCTCCTGGGCTCCCCTCACAGCCCTACTATACGCAGCCCTACAGAACCTCATGCCCTGTATTAAACAGCCTGTGGTCCTCCACGAATTACATTTCCAGACTTATCTCCCTGTGTGACAGCAAGGCCCTTGGGAGCAGGACCTTGCCTTTTCACTTGTGTGGCCCCAGCGCAGTCCAGTGCCTGGGAATGTAAATACTGTTGGTGTTGGTGGAGGTCTTGAAGACATTTGGAAAAGCCATCCAGAACTCACGAGAAAGATGAGTCAAAGCTAAGGAGCAGCCAGTGGGAGTGTGGGAGGGACAGAGTGAGGATGGGGAGAGCACAAGGCAGAGCAGTGAGGACGGAGCCCGGAGGCCTTTATCCTAGGGGCTGGGAAGGAGATGTTGGTAAGAGAGCAGTTGGGGAAGAAGAAAGTCATCTGGGACAAAGCAGTCATCCTGACGCTGAAGGATGGGAAGAGTCAGTAAAAGAGGTTGTTGAATTTGTCCTCAGGTGGCCAGCCATTGGTGACCTTTGAAAGGGTGGTTGAAAGGCAGTTCACTAACTTGGGGGCAAGGTAGAGGATCAGAGATTGAGACTTCTGTCGTCTTAGGGAATTTGGAGAAATGTGGCCTCCACTCTATTGTTAGTTCTTTGGTAAAAAGCATGACTTCATTTGGTGTGGTTCTGGAGCAGGACTTGTGAATTTAATGAGTCTGACTTTTCAAAGATGAATGATAATATAATGGAAGGTTTTATTTTTTTATATGTTTGGTATTCATTAGACTTGGAATTTTTGTCCCTAGGGAGGGTTGCCCAAGCCAGTGAAACAAGAGATTAAATCCCCTGCTGAAATAAAGAGACGAGCAATGACTAAAATACGAGATTAACAGAATGGAAATTATAAACAAAAGGGCTATTGAACTTCTGTTGTATTTGATGGTTTACCAACACTTCTCCAAGTTTTGAAAGAAGTGCTCTCCTCCTGTGTAGTTAAGCCATAGAGGGAAGTCAGGTGCAGGAGCAACAGGAAAATGAACAATCATTGCTTTCTTAGATAGGTAAAGAGACTTTTTTTTTTTTTTAATGGTAACCAACACACAAAAGATAGAATAGCAAAGACAGTCATCCAAATGAGCCAGGTCTTAACAAAGCACTGTGGATTGTTTAAACAAAGGCTTTTTGTTTTGTTTTTGTGTCTATAGCCAGTCTGCTGTCTCAGCAATTCTATTTTAACTCCTGATAAAGTAACTTGAGTGGCCTCTGCGTTTCAATCAATGCAGCATAAAAATGCTACACTGAAGGTCCTGTGGATAAGAGTTGTTATCACCCTCCATACAGCTGAGGTCTCTGGTTTTGGCATAGAATCCACAGGCTATTTGATATTGAGTGACCTTGG
Organism: Ictidomys tridecemlineatus; assembly: GCF_052094955.1. Taxonomy (NCBI): domain Eukaryota; kingdom Metazoa; phylum Chordata; class Mammalia; order Rodentia; family Sciuridae; genus Ictidomys; species Ictidomys tridecemlineatus. The sequence goes on from NC_135484.1 coordinate 26,085,248, forward strand.
TAATCTCCTCCACTGCCTGTGATAGGGCTTTTTAATTCTAATGTGAAATGAGATCGCCTCCAATTTGGCTCTGCTGTGGTGGCGCTCAGCTGGAACTTGCAAACTGTTAGCACACTCACATTAATCATGGGTCCCAGAAAGCTTCCACCTTCATTTAAGTCAGAGTTAGTTCTCTAAGTCTTCTTGCATTAATTTGGATGTGTGAAGAGAAGAAATGCTAAAAACGAGCTTTCTGCCATGATTCATGACATTTTAATAGTAAATTTTCCATGGCATGCAATGAAAACCAAAGCTAATAGTTGATCCAATGGCTTAAGTATTAATATTTAATTCTCAAGACTTTTTGGAGATTTTCTGCCTCTTTAATAGGAATTAACCATAGAAGAAAATGTTAATCAAAATGGCCTTAAAAAAAAAACCAAACCCTTTTACATAAATGAGATTGTCTTTGGTATTTAATATCAGGACATGGGGAAAAAACTCTTCTTGCCAGAATGTGTTAATACATTAGTCAGCAAATTCATTTCCAATTTGACTGTTGAGCTAATGACCACAATGAGTAGTGTTTTTCTCTCTGTGACTCTCCTCTTTCCCCATCCTAATCCCTTTATTCTACTGAATATGCTGTGTTGAAGGAAATGAGAAGTCACCTAGAATTATGTTAAAATAATTACTAGGCAGGATTCTCATTTTTATTCCTCCCCTAGCAAGGAAACCCACCAATTTTAAACGGGGCATTCTTGTGTGGGAAATGGAAATATAGCTTTTCTGTGACATCTGTTCTGCCTGACCAGAAAGCTTCTGGAGTTGCCTGTGATGTGGTTAGCTTTTTAATTCTGGATGTGGTCTATTTCCCTGAACTTCTACCGAGGCTGAGTTTCCTTGGATGGATAGATAATCCTGATTGAGCCTTGGAATGTCATCTTCGGTTTCTCATTGATTCTACCTACTCTTTCTTCATCATTTCATTTCTTGAATATTTGAGTTGTATGTATGTGGGGGTCCCTTTAATGTGAGACCATCTCACTCTGCATTGATGCTGGTCCCAGCCATACCCCGCCAAAGTATATTTAACACTGATAACTTGGACTACCAGCTCTAGATAGTAAGGTCATATACCTGCGTTAATTAAGGTGGAAAGTGTGGCCAAGGATAAAAGACACTACGTGAGCACTGGACCCAGCACCTCTCTTGGTGGTCATGGTACCCTTTTAGGTACACTGCCAAATGGATTCAGTGACCATTTATTTAATGAACTCACTGAGCACCTATGTCAGATCACATAAAGCTTGGAAACCAGTAGGAGGACTTTGCTTTTACTTTCAGGGCATGGGAAGCCATTGGATGGATTGGAACTTGATAGTCACATAATCTGACTCATAGTTGTTAAAAGGATGAATTAGGCCCTGTGTTACAAATTTAGGATAAGGGGAACAGGGGTGTGGAAGCAGGAGGCTGGGTCAAGGTTGCTGCAGTGATCAGGTGACCTCTTGGGAGTGGCCTGAATCAGGAAGCTTCCCTGCAGTTGGAGCTGAAGTGGGATGTTACAATGAGTTAGAGCCCTCCAGACTTTTCAGGGAAATCTTGGCATGTAAGGCACTTCTAACAGTTAGAGCTTTTTCCTGAAACAAAACAGTTTAGGGACTAAATTAGATCCCAGACAGTATTCCCCCTCCCCCACTGACCTGCACCACATCATCTAAATTCTTTTTCCTGTCTTCTCTGTTAAATTATTGTCTTGGCAAGTGGGGATCACGAGGAACATAGTCAAAGAAGCAGAGTACTCTTTTTCCATTTGGACCTTTTATCATTTCTTGGATGAACTAGGAAATCTCAAAATTGTATCCCCTTCTTCAGGGGCCCTTCTATCACCTCCTTTGAGTAGGGAAGACTTCTCTCACCTTCACCTCCATAAATGGGCAGCACACTGACCACTTTTAATTTTGTTTTGACTTTTTTGTGCGTGTCCACCTTACTCTGAACTGGTTTTCCCCTAGTATCTCACAGGCCAGGAGCCTCAGCATTGCCCAGGAGCTTGTTAGAAATGCAAGTCCTGGAGCTCTGGTCCAGACCTGCTGAGCAAGGAGACAGGGGAGTGGGCTGGCCATGCCCTCAAGGAGCCTGCCTGGGGATTCTCAGGTACCTTGCTCTGGAGAACCACAGCTCTGCAGGTTGTCCGGTGAACTTGTTTAATTAGGCAGCTGAATTGTGAGCACCCTGAGGTTCTGAACAAAACCCCCGGGCCCTGATAGCCTGTCACAAGCTGGGATTCAAGCATTCAACTCTTCAGTTTCAGAGTCTGAGCCCCTGCCTGCTGCTCTTGTCTGTGTTGTTAGTAGGATGAGGACTTGAGAAACAGGGTTTCCGTGTCCTTGCCTTGTCCTTCTGTGTTTTCTCCAAGTTAGCACTGTCTTCTTCATGTGGAAGAAAAGTATTCAGAAATTTAGAAAGAAATGTCAGGACAAAGCACTTGCCAGAATCCCAGAACCTGTAGGTCAGAACAAAAACACAGTTATCACCAATGTGACTGCCTTTTTCCAGCTTTCTGCTGGATTAACAGTGGATGACATTCATTCCCATTCTTCAGGCAAAGTGAGCCTCATTCCCTTCAGACTTCCTTCTTCCTTGACTTTGGGTCATAGTTGGCATCTTACCAGTATGCCTTCTTTCTTTTTTTACCTGCTGTTAAAAACATTGCTCTAGCTCCTGGGACATTTTTCTTTAAAAGTTATTTACCTTTTTATTAATATATATTTTTTTACTTGGACACGATAATTTATTTATTTATTTACTTACTTACTTACTTACTTATGTGGTACTGAGGATCAAACCCAGTACCTCATACATGCTAGGCAAGGGCTCTACCACTGAGCCACAACCCCAGCCCTAAAAGGTATTTACTTTTAGACCTTTTAGAGAGGCTTGGGCTTCACTATTTTTGCTTTGTCCTTTTATGTTTTATGTTGCTTTGGATGCTGAGTGTCATTGAAGTGATAATTGGTAAAGAACTGGTCTTATGGGCTCAAATATGCATTTACTGCAAGATAGATTTGAATGTAGTAGTTGATATGTAATAATACACTTTCATGCATTGTGAGGAATCCTGTGTAATTGCATAACAACTTTAAAAGCAGGGAAGGGAGAAAGGAGGCATAATTTTTCTAATAATACACAAAAAGGCATATTTATTTGAAATCTTATTGTTTAAAATTGCTGTCAAATTATCTAGGAAAATGTCCATGGAAAAGATCTGCATTAAGTGTCTTTGAGATTTAACACAACTTTTCTTTCTTTCTTTCTTTTTTTTTTTTAAAGAGAGAGTGAGAGAGGAGAGAGAGAGAGAGAATTTTTAATATTTATTTTTCATTTCTCGGCGGACACAACATCTTTGTTGGTATGTGGTGCTGAGGATCGAACCCGGGTCGCACGCATACCAGGCGAGCACGCTACCGCTTGAGCCACATCCCCAGCCCCTTAACACAACTTTTCAACCCCCTCAATATGCTACAAATAACTGAGTAACTTGAAAATGTTTGCATATCTCTAGTGTCTTAATTATGCTCAAGTTTGTTGATTCTTGAAGACAATTTAAATAAATTGAAGTTAAATTGCTTTGAAGAACGATGGAAAATCCCAAAGTATTTTTAGAAAATTCATTGAGCCTTAAGGGCAAGGCAGAATCTTAAGAAAATATTCAGTAAGATTGCTTTCTCTTTTCCAGTATAGTCAATAAATTAATGACGTGGGAGGTAAATCCCCTCTATTTTTAAATATACCTGAGTTTGATTTTCATTAAGAAAGTGAGTTCTGTACTATTTCCAAAGCATAATATTTAAGTACAGTCAGTTTTTCCTATATGCTTACTTGGAAGCTCAAACTAGATTCTTTAGCTATATAATACCTGCTACAGCTGCTGGACTAGAATTGATTTTCTTCTAAACATGAATGCTTGTAGTCTGATGTATTCTATGCCCTTCTGGACTGAGATAAAGATATATGCAGCACTGGCCTTTCACCCATTGTTCTTAATCTGATGGAAAATAACTGAGATGGAAGTTTAGAAGCTTCCATCCACTAGAAACTTTATACCTGTGTTTCATAACCCATAAGACCAATAAAATATCTGCTTTCCTTCAGTTCCCACATAATTATTTTAAACACAAATCACATCATGATGGCAAAGGGCTTTCTGTTTAGAAAAGTGTCCATAGCATTGACTTTAAAAATCAGTGATCTGAAAAAAAGATTTTTAAACCCTGGTTCATTGTAGGACATTCTCACTGAAGCAGCACATCATGACCATTATTTTTATAATTAACTTTGGAACTGGAGTCCTCCCAATGCTTAATGACCTTGAATTATATAGCAGGAGGATTAGGAAAGATTTCATACTGTTAAGAACAAATCACATTCATATTTTAAAATATGGTAAGTCTAGAATATTGGGCTGTAGAGAAATACCAAAAACTGTGCTTTTGACCTGAATGTTTCCAAACTTTTCTGCCTTTCATGACTTGAAAAAGGATAGTCTATTTACCTAGTCTTTCTGCTTTTAATGCAGCAGTGTTTGTTTCAAATTCTTCTTTCATCATTCCTACTATTCTTTCTCACACTTTCTAACAAGTCAGCAAGCTCCTTACATTTTTCTTTTAGTATACACTCATCTTATTGTATTGTTTCCTTGATGATTTTTTTTTAAATTCCCATCTTATTCCCACTATTAATTCAATTTTTGTTTCTTCTTCTCCCTCTCCCTCTTAGTTAAACAAATCATACTTACTAACCATCCATTTAAGTAAAGAACTTTTCCCTTCCTCAGATTATATTTCAAAATTTTTATAATAAGCTCAAGAACATTTCAATGTATAATATACTGGTCAATGAAATATATATGAAAATCACTATGATAATTTATACAACTCAGTGTTAAAATAGTCACAAGTATTTACTAGCCGCAGTACTGACTTATTTTCATTCAGTAACTCTTATTGTGGTGTATTTGGGATTTATATATTTGCATAGTTTTGAGCTGAATCCCAGCATCTTGGGATTTGCTTTGCTCAGCCACCAGAGGTACTCTTCCACCTCCTGTTAAAAGTCAGAATTCTCACAGTATCCCAGGAGGCCCTACACTGTCTGCCCCCCCCCCCCCCGCCGCCCCTCACCTTCTCTCCTACTATTTCTCCTTCACTCAGTTCATTTCACTCTTCCTCTAGTTCTTTCCCAGGAAGATAGTTCCTTCCTTCCTTATTCAAATGTCACCACTCCTTGAGGCTCTGTCTGCCCTGATACCACCAACTCCACCACTCCCTCATCTTTCTCGCCTTCTTTCCCTCTTACCATGTAGGGTCTTTGAACATGCTATCCAGCTCCCTGACTTTTTGGTTATCTATACCCTCATTAGAGCAGAAGGTCTGAGCAGACAGGAATCTTTGTTTTGATCACTGTGGAATCTCCTCTTCCTATGACAGTACTTGGCAGGTGATAGATGCTTAAGAACTATTTGTGGAATTAATAGGTAAATGTGGGGGAGACTTTGAGATTTGGGAGAGAGAATCGTCTTAGAGGGTAATGATTTCTTAGAACTGTGATTCTACCTCTTTGGCAATAGCTATACCTTTTTATTCCTTTTCTCTTACCTAAAATATCAACAGAACCTCTGCATTATGTGAGGCACCATAGAGGAGGTAAGGAAGAATGACTCACGGCTTTTTCCTTCAAAGAGCTTATATCTATCTTAGAAAAGGAAGAAAGATGTATATAGAATGAAAATAATGGAGACAACAGTGTTCTGGTGATAGAAGCAAAATATCACAGGAAATCAGTCTTTAGAGCTATGATGTCATCACTATGATACTAAAGAATTCAGCAGGAAAGACTGGAGAATAAGGGAAGGCCTGTGGAAGAGAGGATTTGAGGTCAACCTCAATGGGCTGGTAGCATTTTGCTCAAGCTGTCTGTCATCCACCGGGATGCTCTCTGTCTTCATCTCTGTGCACAATGCCCTTCTTGAGGCAGTAGCACCTGGTGCACATGATCTGTGTGCACACTCTCTGGGCCTCCTCCTCCTGCACATGGTTGGCCTTCAGTCCTCCACCTGCATGCTCCATCACCACACAGATGTTTTCAATAACACGAAATTATTAGTTACCTTTGGGTGTTCTACGGTCTTCATTATGTCCCACTCATCTATAAAGAATGGAGAAGCTCTGCTCTACCTTTGGCAGGACTTTCACGGCCACTTCTATTCTGGTGAGGAGATGGCGGCCCTGTTTCACTTGGGCAAAGGTGTCCTGGCCAGTGTTCCCCAGGACCTATAATGGTTTGCAAGGGTCTTCTCTTAGGAGGAGTTGGCTAGAGTCCCAGCCACATGGTCCCATCCTTACTATTCTTCCTACACAAAGATTCTAGAAAGAAGAGGAAGAGGAAAAAGAAGCAGCAGTCGCCGCAATAGAGGAGGAAGGAGAAGGAGAAGAAAAAGAAAAAGGTGGGGGAACCCCTAAAATAGCCAAACCTAAAACCAAAATCAAAAAATCAAACAACCCAACTATCTTTGATTCTGACAGATCACCAACCAAGAGCTGCCTGTGCTTCAAGACCAACAAACAGCCACAGCCAGGGGCTTACTATACAGGTGGTATTAAAATTTCCCTATGCTGGCTCCTTGTGAGGTCCAGGGCCAGTGGTGGCCCAAGTCGTCGCTGGGTTTAACTCACACTGGTCGTCTTACTTTTTGTCCTCCAGGATCTTTCCACTTCAATATTAAGACTAAGAAAGGACTTCAGAAGGGCTCTGTGGACTTTGCAGCCTGATATTTACTAGTTTAGAAAGTAAAACCTATAGGAGCCTTCAATGGGCCTGTTTATTTCAAGTCTGAAAATCTATAATAACTTTTGGCTTTTAAAAACCTCATCATATCTATACTCAAAGGTTACTCAATTCTCTTTTCTTTCAACTTGGAATGATTGGTGGCAAAAAGATAGTAGCAATTCATTCACGTCGTGATGATACTGTAACAAAATGCTCTGTTCCCCGGGATACCATAGGGGTGTTATTTTGTGGGGAGCGAGAGAAACAGAGCTTTTGTCACAATTTCTCCCATAAAGTTCCCATCGGACTTCTCATCAGAAACCCAGGAGGCAGTGGGATTGATATATTCAAAATCTTTCGACCCAGAATCCTATAGCCACAAAAAGTGTCTTTCCCATAGGAGGAGAAAATGGAGGTGTCCCCAGATACCTCAGGCCCTTTGTGCTATTGTAACAAATTGCCTTAGACTGAGTAATTTATTAATAACAGAAATTGATTTCTTGCAGTTCTAGAGTCTGGCAAGTCCAAGGTCAAGGCACCAGGAGACTCAATGTGTGGAGAGGGCTGACTTTCTCCTTCTATTGTGGTACCTAGGTGCTAGGTTTGCACATGGTGGAGGGGCAGAGGTTTGAACTGACTCCCTCAGCTCCCCTACCTCTTTTGGGGAGATAGGGAGGTATGGGGATTGAACTCACGGGCAATCGACCACTGAGCTACATCCCTGGCCCTATTTTGTATTTTATTTAGAGACAGGGTCTCACTGAGTTGTTTAGTACCTTTCCGTTGCTGAGATTGGCTTTGAATTCGCCATCCTCCTATCTCAGCCTCCCAAGCTCCTGGTATTATTGTCATGTGCCACCACACCTGGCTCCTCTGCCTTTTTTTCGCAGTTGAACCCTGGGCCTCACACATGTCAGACAAGCTTTCTACCACTGAACTATATCCTCAGCCTATTATTTTGAGACAGGGTCTCGCTAAGCTGGCAAGATTCTCCTGCCTCAATGTCCCAAGTAGCTAGGATTTCAGGCGTACACCACTGCATTCAGCTTATTAAATGTACTTTTGTGAGTGTACAGTGCTGGGGATCAAACCAGGGCCTTGTGCAAGCTTTTTTTAAAGATATACCTCCCATTCATGAGGTGGAAGTCCCCTGGCCTAGTCACATCCAGAACACCCCACACCTCTCAGGACTGAGGCATTGGGGTGGAAATTGCAGCAGAAATTTGGAAGAACACGCATGCATATTCAAAACACAGCACCAGATAGAGAAAAACCAAGGGAGTTGGACACCCCTAGATAGTCCCTGCACAAGGGAAGTCCTTCAGGTTGAACTGAAGGACAAGAGCAACTCGGAGCCTAATGAAGACAGATCTCTGGTAAAGGCATATTTGTAACAATTATAAAGGCTAATGGTACTTTTGTTTTCCACATGATTTAAGAGTCTGCTGCCCTCCACGCTGCTGTGTGCTGGGGCTCTGAGGCGATGCCAAGTACAACAGCTTCACACAGTGTGGGGGTGTAGACTGGGCTGTGGTGGGCAGGGCCGTGGGTTCTAGATGGCCTTTTCCTGGCACCAGGGGGAGGAAGACAGCTGTAGAGTTAGGAGGTCAGCAGGGATTTGAGAGGTCAGAGTGGCCTTGGGTCACTCCTGCATTGCAACCCCTTGGATCAGAGCTGAGGAGGGGAAGCCTGCACCCTTCTGGGTCAGTTTGCATGTCTGTTCAACTCCCTGCCCATCAACTCTAGGCTGTCAGGCCCCAGTTGGCCACTGGTCTGTCTGTACCTAGGCATCAGAGGCCACGGATTGAGAAGGCATCAGAGTCAGGGTTTTGCATGCCCAATTCTTGTTGAAGTTGCTTTCCCAGGTGCAGCAAGGTTCTATCTAAGAAACAAATAATTCCTGTCCCTTTTTCTGTGAAGATCTTCATGAATTTCTTCCATATCCTAGTGTATTCTTAGCTTGATATTAATATTCTAGTGCCACCATCACAGAAGACTATAAAACTTGTGGCTTGAAACAGCAGAAATTTATTGTCTTATAGACCCAGAGTCTAAAAGTCCCAAATCAAGGTGATGGTAGAGCCATGCTTCCTCAAACTTCTGGGGGAGGATCTTTGTGGCCTCTTGTGGCTTCTTCTAGTAGTCCCAGGCATTTGCTGGCTTGTATAACTCTAATCTCTTCCTCTCTCTCCAGGTGGCTATTTTCTTTCTGTATTCACAATCTTCCAGTATCTCTGTTTTGCCTTCTTACAAGAGCATCAGTCATATTCAAGCCCATTAGAATGATCTCATTTTAATCCAGTGATACCAGGAAAGACTATTTATTTCCAAGTCTGTCAGTTTAACTACGACCAGACGTTGCGTTGGCCATTGGCACACAGGTGACCAAGATGTCCGCAACCAAGCTTAAGGATGCTTTATCATCACTCTAGCAGTGAGTGTTTTTTGTTTACCTTATGGAGGGCTGTGTGCAAAGTTTTGGCTCCTTGGGGGTCTAACCTAGTGCCTGAGTAGGCAGCACACTTGGAAGTATTTGGTGAATGAACCTCACTCCAGCTTCCCAGAAGGGGTAACATCCTAGTCTTACAGAGGTGGCTTGTAAGTTTCTAGGAGATTAAAATGCTGACCCCTAGGTCTCATGCATAATTAGTAGTGCCAAGTCTGTCTGGATTCCGAAAAGCTATTTGACTACTTCTTGACTTAGAGCCTCTCTTGATAATTAACCTCCTGTTACAAACACATAAAGGATGTTTTTTTCATTGTCTTTGCAAATTTGTCACAGCCTTATTCAAAAAGGTTTGGAAATCAACAATAAGTGTTGAGAGAAGAGGTAACAAGAATACAGAAAATGAGTCATTAGAGCTATTCTGGAATTTTCTAATTTTCCTCCTTGGGCAAGAGGTAGGATTACACTTCCTGTCCCTACTGAAGTTAGGTATAGCCATGTAGCTTGTTTCAGCTAACAAAATGGAAGCAGATAAAACCCTTGTAACTTCTGGGGAGAAGTTCCAGAGGTGTCTGAGTTGAAGCATCATGGCACTATCGTGTGTTCACATGTGCACAAGAGGTAGGCGAACTCCGTCTGCCTTGTCTTTAGGTGATTGTGGGGAGCAAAACCCCTGCCAGCTCTGTCTGGACAAGAGAAATGCGCAAGAAATTTCTAGTTATGTAAAACCACTGAGGTTTTGGAACTATTTCCAACTGTGGCATATTTAGCTCATTGTGACTGATTAAGTACACTTAGGAATAATAACATGGAGAAAATTCAGTAAAGATTTCCCCCAGAGAAACTTATTAACTTATTTTGAAAACAGTTCTTTAAAGCTTCTTGCAGTCATTAGCATTTCTAAATTAAATTCACAAGATGGTTAGATGACCATCTAGTTCTGTGACCTTACTTTTTTCTTCTATATTTAAAACTTTGGTCTACAAAGAAATGCTTGTCCTTTGTCCTTATGTTAAAGAATGTTGGATTTGTGTGTGTGTGTGTGTGTGTGTGTGTGTGTTTCATAAAAGAAACTAAGGGAAAATTTATGTTTGGGAAACTAGAGACCTCAACAGTGATATTCTTATCTGAGCAGCATTGTAAGAACAATAACAGTTTTCCTCTGAATTTCTGTTGCTGGAGTATGTGTTAAACCTAGCTCTTCTATTACCTTTAGGACCTTCTTTCTAGCTATAGTCACTGGCCCAACCTGGCTTTAAATTGGGTTCTGCCTTACAGTTACTCCTTCAGCATTGTGTTTGTAAAGCCTTTGATCAATCATGGTGACTTGCTCTTATGTCTCATTCTAGAGACTATAAACTAATTTTTAATGAACAAAGCCAGGGTATTACAAACTGAGACCTGTTGCAACTTGACAAAGAGGAAATTTTTCTCGATTTCTCCCCCCCCTCCCCCCTCCCCGAGTTGGAATATATGACAATGGAATCTGACCAGTTAACTAGATTTTACAGATTTGATAAGAGTAAGAAAATTAGTCATTTGCCTTAAACTTGTACTGCCTAGTTTCATATTTCATCTGTTGTAGTACCATTTATTATACTACTGTTTAAACATTTGTATGATGTGAACTTCATGATAGAAAAAAGATATATTGTTTTAAGTTGGGTACAAAAGGGAGACACACTGGAAGTACAGTACTAATAATTGCCAGCCTTTCAGACTTTTAATGTGTGGAAAACTTTGCGGTGTTTTGGTCTTTTAAGATTGAGCATGTGTCAATTCACTTTGGCTGTTTTCAGTTTTATTGCCAAGAATGTCAAAACTAATATCACCCTTACACAAATGGTCTAGCCCAGCAGTCTCTTTATTTCCTGGAAGAGGAAATCTTTGTTTCAAACACAATCCTATGTGGTATCTAATGCATAGCACAATTTTTTCTAATGTTGGAAGGACATTAAATTTCATAATTAAACTTCTTATAGGGTTAATTACTGAGGGGAATAAAAAGAATTTGAACAACAAAAGGACTTAAAAGCCTTGGCCTCCTCTTTTTATTTCATTTGTCAAGTACTTGAAAACCTTGAATTATATAGATAAGTAACTGCAAGTGGTAACAATTTATATTCAATTTATATTGGTTTATTTTGCAAGGTTTTCAGAGATTTCAGATTTATAAGTATAGCAGGAATACCTAACTTTTAGGAACAAAGAAAAAATTGATTTAGCAGCACAAGTTAATGAATTAATTCCCTGTATTGTGTTAAAATTTGGTATGTAAAACTATTAAACTTTGTCTGGGGTTATCGCTCAGTGGTAGAGCCCTTGCCTCACATGTATGAGGCACTGGGTTCGATTCTCAGCACCACATAAAAATATATAAACAAAGTAAGTTATTGTGTCCATCACAACTAAAAATATATTTTAAAAAACTATTAAGTTTATTTATCTTGCTTAAATTAAACATTTAAAGAAAATTATATTAAATACTTAACAGAATTCCAGAACTCTATGGAAAACACCATTAGAAAACTATTAGCTTTTTTTGGTAACATATCCAGAGAACTAGAGTGTAGATTCTGACTGTGTTTCTTTTAGAGAAATTGATTGATGGTGGAGAAGATGTGAAAATATTTCCCTTTATAAAGGGTTAGACTAATCTGAGTGAATCCTCATTTAAAAATACTGTTTCCCGAAATGTTTTTGAAGTTTCATTTTAATCAATGTTACAAATATAACTGCCAGCCCAAGCCACTAACTGTTCATCCCCTAAGAGAACAGAGGTGGCGTTATTTAGCTGACTTACGGTGACCTGTGCATTTTCTGTTAGTTTGGTATTGTCATAGATCCTCATGGCTATTTTCATAGGAATTTTTAAAATCTGCTTTGCAGTTCTGAATTAGAAACTTTCTCTCTCCACTTCCCACTGTGAGAAAGATAACAGAGGAAAATGAAAAATTTTTGTTCCCTGGTTAAAAAAAAAAAAAAAAGGTCTGTATTTTTATCTCTCCACTGAAGTGGCTGCCTGTCTCCTCTTTGAGACAGAATCATGGGTTCTGTGTTACACGGGAGCTCTGAAGAGGTCTAATTTAGTTTTGTGCCTTTAGGGACATGGGTTTGTAAAGCTGGGTAAAGAGAAAACCTTTCCAAAACCAAACACAATTTCTTCTCCTCTGGAAAACTGGATATTTAAAGGAACCCTGGGGCAAATCCTTTGGCCAGGCAAAGGCTCCTTTAATGTGCCTGGGTCATGGGGAAGCTCCTGGTGCTTTAAAAGCCATTAAAACCTTCTAAGCCACTAGCCCACTGATGAGAAAAGTCTCGTAGGGGTTTTCATTGAACACAACCCATGGCCCTAGCCTCCTGTCATCTAGAGCATATGCAGGCATCCCTCTGTGGACTAGACGATGTCACAGGCTGGCAGCCAGCTTCCACACAGCATTTGCTGATTGGTATTGAAATTAAATTCAGGATGGGTTCCGTGGAAGCATATGGCTAGAATACCAGTGACTCCTAGGCTGAGACAGGAAAATTGCAAGTTTGAGGCCAGATCTTGTCTCAAGATTTAAAAAATACAAGAAATTAGACTGGGAATGTACCTGTCCCCCCCCTTCCCAACCTGGGAAAAAAAAAAGCATGTATGTAGGTGCTTAATTATTCTTAATTTCTTGTCATCATTATTTTCATTGTTATCATTATATTATTATTAAATTATATTATGCCCTATAAAAATATTATTGGAAAAGGTAGATACAAAGAAGTCAACAAAATATTATTTTTAATGCCCTCCCTTGACTCTCTGCCTGTTTCCTCTGCAGAATGTGATAAATTAAGGCGGGATGGCTACCGAAGTTCTCAGTACTACTCTCAGGGACCCACTTTTGCAGCCAATTCTAGCCCACTCTGCGAAGATTATCAAGATGAGGATGCAGAAACAGATCCAAAGGTAAGGCTGCTAAGTTCAACATGGCATCCTAGATTGACCCCTGGACAGAGTGGACATAAGTGGGAAATCAGACAAAATTAGAATCGAGTCTATATTTTAGTTAATAGTATTGCAGCAAGTTAATTTTTCGGTTTTGACAAAAGTACCATGATTTCAAAAAAACAGTAATCTAAGGGAGAACCGGTGAAGGGTAGGTAATCTTCATAGTTTCTCTGTCAATACACAGTTATTCCCATAAAGAAAGAAGTTGGGATCCAAGCAATTCATTAAAGCAACAGAAAATCAGTATATTTGTGCCGTATTGGTTAGGAGAAAAAAAATGAAGATTTTCTTTCTTTTTCATATTACCAAGTACCCAGTTATATTACAAAGAAGACCTCTGTTATTAATGATAGCCCGAGGCAGGTTATTAATGAAGTGAAGGAGTTTTACTTAGCTCATCATTTGGGAAGCTCAGGGACCTGGCACCAGCACTGACTCAGCTCTGGTGAGGCCCTGTGTCCCATTATGGTGGCAAGCAATCACCAGTCAAAAGGAAGCTGGAGAGAGGCTGGATGGAGCCATCTTGGGCTATTTACACAGCGCCTCTCTGGACTAACCGGTGTCCCACAAGAAACACCTTCATCTCTTTTGAGAGCACTCCTTCAGAGACCTGAGCATCTCAGAACAGTTGCCACCTCTCAAAGATTTCACATTCCAACAATGCTACACTGAGGTCCAAGCTCCCAACACGTGGACCCTAGGGGGACAAACTACATCCAAACCATAGCCAACTGAGTATATAGCAAAAGCTACTATTTCACCACTGTCAGGGTTTTGAACATTCATGAAATATATGCACTACTTTTACTTGATGTTATTGCACTGGCCAGTTTACTTAATGATTCTGTTTTACATTTGAGTTCCTTGTTCTCATACCTTTCTTAGGATGTGTTCAAATTACTTAAGAGATGTATATTTTCTAAATGCACATGAAATGGAATTTATGGACATTTTTATTTATATAATTTTATTTTCCTTATATTGAATATTATAGATGAATACATACTGGAGTTACCTAAACAAAATAAGATTTGATAGGTTTGGTTTTGAAACCTTTTTTGGAGCTGGGATGAACTCAAGTGCACTTGACCACTGAGCCACATCCCCAGCCCTATTTAGAGACAGGGTTTCACTGAGTTGGTTAGCACCTCACCTATTGCTGAGGCTAGCTTTGAACTCGATCCTCCTGCCTCAGCCTCCCAAGCAGCTGGGATTTTAGGCCTGCACCATGAAACCACATTTAACTAATATAAATATTTTCAGTGGAGTTAGGTCAATATAGAAACACTGTATTGGTTGGAGAACATTCTTCAAGAGCATTCTTCAGGGTTTTTTGTTGTAGTTGTTAAATAGGCAACTTCTGAGAACAAAGTACCAATAAAGTTGATCAAAAAATGGGAAATTACTACCCAAAGTTTTTGGTTTTCACATGGATATTGAGCCAGATTAATTTTTTAGGCTTGCATTTTTAAAATTAATATTATTTTAAACTGAGAATTTATAACTGCATGCATATATGTGGTACAATGCGATCTTTTGATATAGGTATACAGTGTAGAATGATTGAACAAGCTAGTTAGCATATTCATCACTTCCCTTAGCTATCACTTTTCTAGTAAAGAATTTGAAATTTACTCCCTTAGTTATTTTGAAACGTACGTTTTATTGACTGTGGTCCCCTGGCTATGCAATAGATCTCAAAACTTATTTCTTCTCTATACCTAAAACTTTGAACCCTTAGATCACTAGCTTTCCATTTCCTCCTTCCCAACCCAGATTTTTTTTTTTTTTTTTTTTTTTTTTGTACCAAGGATTGAACCCAGGGGCACTTTACCACTGGGCTACATAACCAGCCGTTTTTATTTTTTATTTTCAGACAAGGTCTTGCTAAATTACTTAAGGCCTCACTAAGTTGCTAAAGCTGGCCTCAAACTTTGGATCCTGGTGCCTCAGCATGTACCACCATGCCTGATTACAGGCATGCACCACTACACCTGGCCCCACACAGATTTTATCACAGAATATTTCTCCTGCCTGTTTAAAGGTATTTTCACATATTAGCTTAGTCCTTTTGCTAAAATGTACAAAGATGGTCATTTATTTTGGTGGTACAAGCAGCCATTTCAAAATCGATCTGATCTTTAATTTTAAAAACTTATTTTTCACTTCTTGGCAAGAGTAAGGGAAATGGAAACCAGAAGGTGAATTGTATAGTGAAATTTATGTTTTTCCAGATAGACTTAGCCTTACACTGCTGCTCAGAGGGGGAGGAAAGGTTTATGGTGGAGGCCCATTGAGTCAGAGGTCATGTCTGAGGGCAGATGGTTGCACAAATTGTGAGCATTTAAGAGTATGGGCTCCCCTGGTAGCAAACTTGCATTAGTATGGCAGCATCCTAAGACCTTCTGCCAAAAAAAAAGTTAGAAACTTAGTTGCTAAATTCACACGTAACTACTTCCTCAACCTGGTGCTGATCCTGATGGAAATTTAGCTTTTGTGGGAAACTTCTACTTCTGTGGGCCTTTGCTGTGGACTCCTAACTTCAAGCAGTCCTCCTTCAGATGCATGGATGGAATGTGGATGAACCAACACTCCAGAGAAAACAAAGTTCCCATTATGTTGAAAATGAGTTGCTAGATAATGATAACATGTAAAGAAATATATGACGTGGCACATTCCAGCAAACACACGTGCCTTAGTGCAGTTTGGTAGCACAGGCATCATTAGACCAGGAATCAGAAAGTGAGACCCTCGGTTGGTCTCCTGGTAAAGAAAGTGAGTCACATACACCCGAGTCTCTCTCACTTTGTCATCAAGCCAGAGGGGCAGAACAGAGCCGCCACCTGCGCCAACAAGTGCTGGCGAGGATGTGGGGAAAAGGGTACACTTGTACATTGTTGGTGGGACTGCAAATTGCTGCAGCCAATTTGGAAAGCAGTATGGAGATTTCTTGGAAAGCTGGGAATGGAACCACCATTTGACCCAGCTATTCCCCTTCTCGGACTATTCCCTAAAGACCTTAAAAGAGCGTACTATAGGGATACTGCTACATCGATGTTCATAGCAGCACAATTCACGATAGCAAGACTGTGGAAGCAACCTAGATGCCCTTCAATAGACGAATGGATAAAAAAATGTGGCATTTATACACAATGGAGTATTACTCTGCATTAAAAAATGACAAAATCATAGAATTTGGAGGGAAATGGATGGCATTAGAGCAGATTATGCTAAGTGAAGCTAGCCAATCCCTAAAAAACAAATGCCAAATGTCTTCTTTGATATAAGGAGAGTAACTAAGAACAGAGTAGGGACGAAGAGCATGAGAAGAAGATTAACATTAAACAGGGATGAGAGGTGGGAGGGAAAGGGAGAGAGAAGGGAAATTGCATGGAAATGGAAGAAGACCCTCAGGGTTATACAAAATTACACACAAGAGGAAGTGAGGGGAAAGGGAAAAATAATACAAACGGGAGAAATGAATTACAGTAGAGGGGGTAGAGAGAGAAGAGGGGAGGGAAGGGGGGGATAGTAGAGGATAGGAAAGGCAGCAGAATACAACAGGCACGAGTATGTCAATATGTAAATCAATGGAAGTGTAACTGATGTGATTCTGCAATCTGTATACGGGGTAAAAATGGGAGTTCATAACCCACTTGAATCAAAGTGTGAAATATGATATGTCAAGAACTATGTAATGTTTTGAACAACCAACAATAATAAATAAATAAATAAATAAATAAATAAATAAATAAATATTACCTTAAAAAAAAAAAAAAAGAAAGTGAGACCCTCAACAGCTCTCCTTGGGCCCACTGTCCTTCTTTTGGTGGACTGAAGTCAGAGCAGTGGTAGAGTGTCCTGGTGTGTGTGTGTGTGGGAGGAGGGTTGTGTTCTGGGCTCCCTGCAGGGGGCCCCTGAGTCATAGGCTGGTGTGGAACTTCTTCACTCTCCTCCTATATTTGGGCTTTCATGAAGGCACAGAGCCACTTTTAAACCGAAGCTTCAATTTCTATTAGTTTTGTGATTTTCAAAACTCAGGCTAATACTTATTCTTGGTTCAAAGAATTTTGAAATCGTTGGAATTTATTGCTAGTGATATTTAAGGGGAACATTTTTTTTCCCTTGAGTACATAGAACCAAACTGAAGCATTTAGATTTTTTTTAAAAAAAAGATTAGGTTTCAATAAATGCTTTCCCAAGGCAATTTCTGTTAAAAAATTTGTTTCAGAATCAAATAACAATTTAACATGTGATACCATATATTAACTTGTATTAACTTCTTGTACTAACTACTTCGATTTCTTTATGTCATGGGGCATCAAAAACCCACTTGCTGGCTGGGGTTGTGGCTCAGTGGTAGAGAGTTCGCCAGCACTAGGCACTGGGTTCCACCCTCAGCACCACATAAAAATAAAGGTATTGTGTCCAACTACAACTGAAACAAATTATTAAAAAAACAAAACTTGCCATCCCACTATTACATACTCATTTTGATGCTCTTAGAGGACATTGTCCATCTTTTTTTTTTTTCTCTTCATTATTGGGTTAATTAAAATGTTCTCTACCAGAGAATATGCTTTTTTCCCCTTAACTGTATGAAATTACCAAGGCTTAGTGCTGCTTTCGGTGACAAAGGCCTTGTTTTAGTCAGCTTTTTCACTATTGTGACTAAAAGATCTGACCAGAACAACTGTAGAGGAGGAAGATTTATTTGAGGGCTCATGGTTTCAGAGGTCTTAGTCCATAGAAAGCCAGCTCCGTTCTCAAGACTTGAGGTGAGGCAGCACATCATAGCAGGAGTACGTGACAGAGGGAAGCAGCTCCCATGGTGATCAGGAAGCAGAGAGAGAAGCATCTACTTGCCAGATACAAATGTATACCCAAAAGCCATGCTCCCAATTCCCACTCCTCCAGCCACACACTACTACTTCAATTACCACTCAATTAATCCCTATCAGAGGATTAATTCACTGGTTAGTTAAGGCTATAACCCAATCATTGCATTGTCTTGATTGGGTTATAGCATTGTCTTACACAGGAGTTTTTTTTGCGGGGGGATACCACATCTAAACCATAACAGGTCTTGAAACTGGTCTGAAAATGAAAGACTGGAACTCTTGTGCTTTACTGCCACTTCAACAGGCTTTTCTTCTTAACTTGGAAGGTTTTACCCTGAGAGTCCCTTTATCTTACTTTGTACATGATCGGCTATTTAGCTGGTTCATACATTCAGTAGTCGTTTATTGAGGAGTTACTCCTAACCAAGTATTTACCTTGTATCAGAAGTCTTTATTAATCTTCGTGATCCCAACCACCATTCACTAGGTCACATGATGCACCGATAATACCTTTAGGTTGTATAACTATCAGTGGGACATTCTTCATCCTCCTCAATGAAAGAGTTTCTTAAGAAGTAGAATTAGAATTCATTTGAAAACAAGAATTTATTGGGCACCTCTTGGCCAGGGACTAATCCAGGTATTGGAGATTAACAGTGAACCGAACAACAGAGATCCCTGTCCTTGATGGAGCTTTGATGGCATGGAGAGGCACTGAGTATATAGAAGCGATTTAGTTGTATTGGAAAGTGACATGTGCTCTGTAGTAAAATAAATCAGATGGAGAAGAGGTGCGACTTTAAATTAAAAGAAGAGCATTACTCAGCCCAAAGAGGTGATTGAGTTTAAAAGAATGAGCCATCCTGAAATCTTGGAGAAGAACCTTTCAGGAAGAGGAAATAGCCAGTGCACTGAGGGCTCTCTACCCTGTATTGTGAAATGCAAAGATTAAGAAGATATCTGTGCTTTTTTTTCAAGGAACTTACAGCCCACAGGGATAGGAGGATCCTGTTTTTATGTATAACACGCACAATAAGTGTTTGGCATTCAGTAATAGGTGAAAGGGAAATGTTTTCTGACTTTAGGCTTTTGTAATAGCCAAGAGATAAGTGAGGACTTAGATCCCAAGAGTGAGTGGCATGGAAGGGGTGAGTTGGTGGCTTGCTAGCAGGTGGGAGATCAATTTCAAATTTCAACTCTGCTGCTTGCTGTGTTTCCATGGTTGTATCACAAATAGTTCAAGGCATTAGTTTTTGTCTAAAAAGTTCAAAGTGAAATAAGATTGTTCCCCGAACAGACCATTCATTTACTCGGTAAATATTTATTTAGCACTTCCAGTATGCCAGGCTTATTCTAGATCCAAAGGACCCATCAAGTGAACAAAACATAGTCCCTGCCATCAAAGAGATAGCAGGGGTGAACAAACCATATCATACAATAAAGGCAAGGCGATGATAAATGAATGAAACAATGGTCAGGAAACAATGGTCAGTGACAGGGCTGCCATTTTAGATCGAGGGGTCCAAGAGGGACTTTCTGATAGTATTGTTAGAACAAAGCATGCGGTGAAGTATGAGACACCCCACA
Organism: Ictidomys tridecemlineatus; assembly: GCF_052094955.1. Classification (NCBI taxonomy): domain Eukaryota; kingdom Metazoa; phylum Chordata; class Mammalia; order Rodentia; family Sciuridae; genus Ictidomys; species Ictidomys tridecemlineatus. Next base: position 26,104,917 of record NC_135484.1, read on the forward strand.
TGAATACCCTGGGAGACCATTCTAGGAAGAAAAGAGTTTAATAAGTGCAAAGACCTGGAGACTGCAACGTGGTTATCCTGCAAGAGGAACAGCCAGAGACCTGAGCAGTCAGACAGTGAGCAAGCACAAGAGAGGTAATGAAGACTGTAGGGGAGAGAACTGAGAGGCAGACCATGTAACACCTAACTGGCTACGGTCAAGACTTTGGGTATATTGGTTCTGGGTGGGATGAGAAGTCATTGGAACAGTTGAGCAGAGACGTGACACAATCTGATTTGCTATTTAATGCAATTTGGCTACTATATGAAGATTGGACATTAAGGAGTTGAAGATAGCAAAATGACAAAACAATAGGCTGTTGCAGGCATCCAGACAAGAGAAAGCCCTGGGTGGCTGGGACCAGGTGGCCATGGGAGAGATTCTAGGTTTTTCTTGAAAGTACATCCTACAGGATTTGATGAAGTTATGAGAAAAAGTCAAGGATGACTCCATTTACTTTTTCCAGCTTGATTCCTCTAGAATCTTATTTTGAAAATTATTTGACTCCTCCACCTACAAGAAATTACCCTTTCAATACCCTCAGTCTTCCTTCCTCAATTTCTGTCGTGTCACCCAATATCATATTCACATTCAAGCCCCCTGAAGGCCTTCTGCCACTTGCCTGGCAAAATCCCCTCCCAGTTTGACCCTGGTTTCTTCCTATTCTGTGCTATAGCCTGATTAGCTAAACAAGGCTCAAGAAAAGAAAGTGCCAAGTTATGTTAGCTAATCTTGATATTAATGAATAGCCCAAAACCTAGAGTGCTGCCCGGCACCTCTAGTACGCCAACTCAGTTCATTCTTCCACTCTCTCTCAAATTCTATTTCACACCTTCACAAATTTCCAATCACTATTTACCGCTTCTCTCTCAGATACACTCCTTGACACTTACTGCATCAGGAAAACACAGGCAATCCAGAAGGCATGTCATTTCACAGCCAAACCAATCACACTGCTTACTTGCATCTGTTCCTGTATGTACTCACCCTTTCCTGCGAGGGCAGTGGCTGAACGGAACTCGCTTCTTTTCTTCCCTGTTGTATCCCAAGTGCCCAGATCACTGCCTGGCATACAGTAGGCACTCAGTATTTTTCCAGTGAAATGAATAAGGTTAACCTCTCAAGGACTTCAGACTTGTAGTTTTCCCCTCTTAAATCGGCCTAATCAGTTTTCTCTCGAGATGGCATCATTACCATCATTATACAAACATGCTGTACTTTCTTTCATCTTGGAGAAATCCTTTTTTGACCGTTCATTCCCCTCCAATTTATACCACATTTTTCATTTCCTCTTTATAATAAAATGTCTCCAAAGAACTGTCTAGACTTGCCGACTCTGCTGCTTTTCCTTACAATCTCTTTTGAAGCCCCTCCAAACAAACTTTTTTATCCTCAATACAGTACTAAAGTTATTCTTAGGTCCACCAGTCACCTCCATGTTGCCAAATCATGGTTAGGTCTCAGGACCCACCTCTCAGCTCCCTTTGACAGCATGTATTCTTCTGTTCTTCTAAAGATACTGTCCCCCTCCCACCCCCGCTTTTTTTTTTTTTTTTTTTTGATACCAGGGATTGTATTCAGGGCCACTCGAACACTGAGCCACATCCTCAGCCCTATTTTATATTTTATTTAAAGACAGGATCTCACTGAGTTGCTTAGTGCCTCGCTTTTGCTGAGGCTGGCTTTGAACTCATAATCCTCTTGTGTCAGCCTCCTGAGCTGCTGGTATAACGGGCGTGCGCCATTGTACCCGGCCTCTTCTAAGGACACTTTTCTTCTCTTGGCATCTATGGCATCCTCACACTCCTGGTTTTCCACCTCCCAACTAGGCATGGTCTCTCAATCCCTTATTAGATGTTCTTTTTCTTCCAAATATCTAAATGTTGGTTTTTAACTCTGGGCTCAAATCTTGCACTCTGCTCCTTAGTAATGGATTCATTGAGTTCAGCGGTTTTAAATTCCACACATTGAAGTCTTCTAAATATCTATCTCTCATCCAGACACATGTACATTCCTGTTTTCTGTCCATCTCTACTTAAGTATCCTGCAGGTATCTCAAACTTGTCCAACTCCAGATACACAATTCTCATATCATGCTTGCAAACAAACCAGAAACCCCACTCATCATAGTTTTCTCCACCTCAGTAAACCACACCATCCTACCTGTTGCTGAAGGACAAATCATTGGCCACCTTCTTGATTCTTTTCTTTGTCTCATACCTTCAGCAAACTCTAGAATTCCCACTTTTCTGAGTCACCTTCAAACCTTAATTCAAGCATTCTGCAATGCTTAGGTCAAGGGTATGTCTAAGAGAGCAGCTGACTGAGGCAAGTTTGGAGTGAGGTTGGGAGGGATCAGAGCATGTTGCAAGTGTAAAACCTCTGTGGACACCAAGTTCACCAGCAGTGATAACAGGAGTAATGTCCAAAGGTGTCTACAGGACAATCACAGAGGGGCAATGGTAAATCAAGGAGTCTGATATGTGACATGGCTATTAGAACATCATTAGCACACATTTTAGCACAGAATTTTGTGATTCAGAGCAAACCTTGTATATGTCATCCTTTAAAATTTGCAGGAGATGTTATAATTTACATAATGCATCAAATCTGACCCAAGAGGAGAAAGAATATTTTATAGGACCAATCATTAGGGCCAGGGTTGTGGCTCAGTGGTAGAGTGCTTACCTAGCATGCGTGAGGTACTGAGTTCTATTCTCAGCACCACATATAAATAAATAAAATAAAGGTCCATTGACAATTAAAAAATATTTTTTAAAAACACTGATCATTAAAAAATTTGTATCTATTTTTTTAAAAAGGGCAAAATTGTTTTACAGTGTTGTGGGTGGGCAGTGGTCTTAACAAAGATTTTTAAAAAGTAGGTAAGTTCAGTGCTTAAAACTGTTCCAGGGGCAAGGGAGAGAAGAAGAAGGAGAAAGATAGTTCTCTTTTTAAAAAATTTTTAACTTGTTCTTTTTGGTTATACGTGACAGTAGATTGTGTTTTGATATATCATACATATATGGAGCATAACTTCTTATTCTTGTGGTTATACATGATGTGGAGTTCCACTGGCCTTGTATTCATATATGAACATAGGAAAGTCCATTTGAGAGACGGTTCTCTTTTTTTAATATTTTATTTACATTTTAGTTTTTGGCAGACACAACATCTTTGTATGTGGTGCTGAGGATCGAACCCGGGCCACACCCATGCCAGAAGAGCGCCCTACCGCTTGAGCCACATCCCCAGCCCAAGAGAGACAGTTCTTTTTAATAAATTTGTTAAACACTGAAGCCAAAATGTGAGAGAGACTGCAGAAAATTAACTGCTTGGTCTCATCCATGAATATTGGAATTATAAATCATATATAAAACATTAAGAAATATAATCTAGCATCTCACTAAAAGAAAGATACTACTAGTTCAACCTGAGTTTATTATAATAGTAAGTAATGCAAGGATGTTCAGTATTTGGAAATGTTGTCATCTATTAATCATATTAATAGGTCTGAGGAGAAACTCATATAATTAAAACTTTAGATATTGACAAAGTATCTGGTATTATTTATCAGCCATTCTTTTTTAGGGGGAGGAGTGCTAGCAAGTGAACTCAGGGCACTCTACCACTGAGCCACATCCCCACATCTCTATTTTATTTAGAGACAGGGTCTCACTGAGTTGCTTACTACCTTGCTTTTGCTGAGGCTGGCTTTGAACTGAAGATCTTCCTGACTCAGCCCCCCGAGCCGCTGGGATTACAGGCATGCACCACCATGTCTGGCTTAACAGCCATTCTTGATTTTTAAGAAATCCAATAATATAGGAACAAGTGGCTATTTCCATAACTTACAGTTTGTCTGCCTTGTCTCCAAACCCAACAAAATTTGAAATGGGTCATGTTTATTCAAATGAGATATAAGACAAGGACAGTCACTGTCATTACTGCTTAACACTGTGAAACTTGACAGCATGACTTGAAAAGCTGCAGTCAGAAGTACAAAAATGAGGAAGAGTCAGTTTATACATTGTAAGTTTGGTAAATCCAGGAAAACAAGAGCCTGAAACTCCAAAAAAAAATAAAAATAATAATAGAATTCAGTGATATACTAAGGTATAAAATTAATTCATAGAAAAGAAAAACTCATATTACAAAGTCGCAATAGAAGACATACTAGAAAAATGTATTTAAAATTGCTATGACAGACAAAAGAATGGAGTAAATTTATTAAGAAAATATGAGATTTATATGAAAAAACTTTACTATGGAAGAAAACAAATAAATTTCAAATAATGAAAAGGCAGACGTGTGCTGAGATCAGGGGAGTCCATAAAAAGCTGTTGAATCTGCCCGAGTTAATTTATCAAATTAACACAATACCCATAAAAAGGCACTTATTGTTTGTTCCATTTTATTTTGGTTTGGGGATACTTTGGGGGGAGGAAGAGGACAGAGAGGCTGATATGAATGTTCATAGCTAGAACAGCTGGAGAGCTGAAGACCAGGATAGGAAAGCTGCCTTAGCCACGGTGAAAGCCAGCAGTCCTCCAGTGCGGACAGAACAGAAGAGCACATCTAGAAACAGACCTGGTGGTCAGGGCATATAGTGTGCCTTCGGGCTGGTATTTGAAGTCAGGTGGGGATGCAAAAGGGTCTCCAAAGCAGCATTGCATGGGTCTTTTCAGGTTCAACCCCAAACCCCAACTGGGATGCAAGTTCTTAACATCACTCTAACCGTTGAGATCATTTTAAATAGAGTGTATAGAAATCACTTGGAAGAGAAAATTCTATTCTTTCTATTTCCTAGGTAGGCCTTGGGGTAGGGGTATGGTGAGAACAATGGTCTGTAGAGAGGGCATGTGAGTTAACAATCTAGAAATGACTAGATGTCACAAGAGGTGTGCGTGTAATGAGGAATATCATTGCACTTGACAGATAGTGAGGTCTCTCCAACTAGGAGAGTTGCTAATAGGGCAAAGGTTAAGGACATGTGCATTAGAAAAGAGACCTGGGGGGCTACCTCTCTAGTTATTTACCCTGGTTGATTGTTCTAGAATAATTGTCCTAAGTATCGAATGCAGAACCCCTGCCAACTGGGACTATACAATCTGTTTATGGTATAAAGAAAGGTATTTTGCTATAACATCCACTTGTGACCTTGACATTAATAATTTAGCAAGAAAAAATTGCTGAAACTCTATTAATTAAAAATAAATAAATAGATAGATAATAAATGGAAGGAAGACCAATAGAATAGAGGGAAGGGACCAGGAAAGGGAGGAGAGGAGAGAAGGGAACAGTACTGGGGATTGAAGTATACATGAATATGTCCAAATGGACCTCATTATTATGTACAACTATAATGCACTAAAATTTTTTAATTGTTCAAATTATTCCCAATCATTTATTTATGTATGTCATCTAAATAGTAAACATGCAGTTGGATAAAATGCTGTTGGCAAAGGAATTTAGAAATCCCAGAAAATGACTTTTAATTCACCTGTGAAATGAAAGAGTAAGTCATTGTGGTTTTTGTTCTAGTCTTTTTTTTTTAATTCTTTTTTTTTTAAAAAAAAAGAGAGGGGGGGGACAGAGAGCCACATCCCCAGCCCCTTTTGTTCTAGTCTTGACGTTTTTACCCCCACTTGGAGTTTCAGCATATACCAGGTCCTTCCAAAGAGGTTTTTCAGGTATTTGAAAGGAGTCCATTTATAGGTGCCAAAGTGCTTGCTGTGAGACGATAGGGAATTTCTCCAGGAGCCCTGTGGGGTGACAGTTGATGGTGTGCTCACCGATTCTGGGAAACAATCACAGAGGCCCCATTGTCTTAGGGAAAGGATGTCAGTCCTGAGTTACTCAACCTTTGTGAAAAATTCACCCCTAAAGAGATGAATTAGACTGGAATTTTGGCAATAAATGGTTGGCTTTGATGGTAGTGACAGAAACTGAATTTTTTTCTTTTCTATTTCCTGTTATTCTTTGAACTGGCACCTCAGGGTCTGTTTTAGGCTTCGTGGAAGGAAATAATTTCATCTGAAGGCAGAATTTGAAGAAGAGGGCAGTAGCCTTGCTGCCGTAACTATAAGCAGGGAAGGCTTTTGTTCCTGAGAGCACAGGTTGGGGCAGCATCCCAACTGTTGGAGCTGCTGGTGGTTTTGTTCCCCATGGGAGCTTCAGGTTCCTCACCTGTGAAGAGACAGAAACCACATGTTGTGGTTGACTCGGGACAGCCCGGGTTTGCAGCTGCCATCCTGTGTAATTATTAATAGCACCCCCTTTCCCTCTCAAAGGTGTTGGGTCTTGATAATAAATTACATGGCCACCTCTCCTACCTTGGCAGGGAATTAGGAGGTTGAAGTGAATCAATGTTTGTAAAACCCGTAGCCCGCTGCCTGGCACATGGTCTGTGCTCAAATGACAATGATCAGTTATTAAACCACTTGACTTTTCAAATCAGACATCAATACACAATGTCTGTTTTGATGAAAATTTGGCCATTCTCCCAATCATCCTGCCTTTATTCCACCCACAAAGGTTTTCCTGCCTAAAGCAATGAATTTGAGAGGTTTTAGCAGCTACTAAAATCTCTCTGATTGTTACGACTTCACAGGTCATCTAATAGAACTCTACCCAGTGGTCAGACTGTTACTAACTTTCTTTTTTTTTTTTTATTGTTGGTTGTTCAAAACATTACATAGTTCTTGATATATCATATTTCACATTTTGATTCAAGTGGGTTATGAACTCCCATTTTACCCCGTATACAGATTGCAGAATCATATCAGTTACACTTCCATTGATTTACATATTGATATACTCATGTCTGTTGTATTCTGCTGCCTTTCCTATCCTCTACTATCCCCCCTCCCCTCCCCTCTCCTCCCCTCTTCTCTCTCTACCCCCTCTACTGTAATTCATTCCTCCCCCTTGTATTATTTTTCCCTTTCCCCTCACTTCCTCTTGTATGTAATTTTGTATAACCCTGAGGGTCTCCTTCCATTTCCATGCAATTTCCCTTCTCTCTCCCTTTCCCTCCCACCTCTCCTCCTTGTTTAATGTTGGTCTTCTTCTCGTGCTCTTCTTCCCTAGTCTGTTCTTAGTTACTCTTCTTATATCAAAGAAGACATTTGGCATTTGTTTTTTAGGGCTTGGCTAGCTTCGCTTAGCATAATCTGCTCTAATGCCATCCATTTCCCACCAAATTCTATGATTTTGTCATTTTATAATGCAGAGTAATACTCCATTGTGTATAAATGCCACATTTTTTTTATCCATTCGTCTATTGAAGGGCATCTAGGTTGGTTCCACAGTCTTGCTATTGTGAATTGTGCTGCTATGAACATCGATGTAGCAGTGTCCCTGTAGCATGCTCTTTTTAGATCTTTAGGGAATAGACTGAGAAGGGGGATAGCTGGGTCAAATGGTGGTTCCATTCCCAGCTTTCCAAGAAATCTCCATACTGCTTTCCAAATTGGCTGCACCAATTTGCAGTCCCACCAGCAGTGTATAAGTGTACCCTTTTCCCCACATCCTCGCCAGCACTTATTGTTGTTTGACTTCATAATGGCTGCCAATCTTACTGGAGTGAGATGGTATCTTAGGGTGGTTTTGATTTGCATTTCTCTGACTGCTAGAGATGGTGAGCATTTTTTCATGTACTTGTTGATTGATTGTATGTCCTCCTCTGAGAAGTGTCTGTTCAAGTCCTTGGCCCATTTCTGTTACTAACTTTCTAATAGTAGTAGAACACTTTAGAACATTTTCAAAGCTTTTCACAAATCACATCTCCTGTTGCACAAGAATCCCCTGTGAGATAGCTATGGTAGTGGTTGTTACTGTTGTTTTAATGATCTGAAGAGTGAGGCTCAGAAATATGAAATCACTTTTGCAAAATCACATTGGTAGTAGTGGCAGGGAGGGAAGGTATGCATGTGGGGCTTCTTGGATTTGTATTTCTTTCCATTGCACGATGTTAATTAAATCAAAGGCAAGATTAATGAACTACTCAAGTGCTTCTCATTTATTATGCCTGCTTTTGTCATGTCTCATTCCATCTTTGATCTAGCTGGCATTCATTTATTTTTTTATCTGTGACTTCCCCCCATCAAAAAAAAAATAATAAATAAATAGGTGAGTGCTGCTGAGTCTCAGGATACAGACCCAGTCCTGGCCTGGGTAGTTTATAGTCTAGAAATGCTGGTTCTAAAATCATCATTTGTTACTGAGTCTGTGTGAATAGTTTCAGGACAGAGATATCAATGCTGGCTGTGGGCTCACTGCTCTACAATTTATGACACCTTATTACTCTGTACCATTGCAGGTGAGGATGAGAAAATTGGGGTTTGTCACTCGGGGGCCTTTGTGCACACACACCAAGGAGGGTACCTCCAGTGACTTCATGTGGTTTCTCTTGGACACGTGCCAGTATGCTGTAAACAGACTCTTCATATCTGCCCTCTCTTCTGGCTGGGAGATCTTTTGAGCTCTGTGCTTCTAATATTGAGCTGAGCACCTGGCACATGGGAAGACTCAGGTGCCTGAGTATGCTCAGTGCCCAGCTGCCGTGCAGGGGAGCTTTGATTATGCCCATAACATGGATGAGGAAATGGCATGTTGGAGATTCAATCCCTTGCTTAAGGTCGTATGGTTTTTAAAATATTAAAAGAAGTCTTCTCTTTTACAATAGTTTTATTATTATGTAATTTACATAAGTAAGCGATGTGTATGTGTGTGTGTGTGTGTGTGTGTGTATGTATATACATACATACACACACACACACACACACACACACACACATCAAAGAACTTCAACTAATAAAGGATTAGTTGAAGTTCTTTGATAATGTGCATGTGGAAGTCCCCCATTGACCATCCTGGAGTTGGTGGCTGTGCTGTGTCTGTCCTGCTATGTGGATCCCATTTCTGCCACCCACACTTGTTCTATTGTTATTGGCAATAAGTGGGAATAATGAACACAGAAGAACAGACTTAAGTTAGGGTCTCATGCCTAAATATACTGAGAGTAGAAACCAAAAAACATTGTAGAAGTTTTGGCAACTTATGAAACACTCTAGGATCTTGAAAATCAAGAGTCAACACAAGAGAGATTTAATACTGGGAAGAAAAACAACAAAGACTAGGTGTCTTCCAAAAAGAACTAGAATATAGTTTGGCATCTTAAATAATATGCAATATAATTTCTTCTGTTCTTCATCTACTTTCATGTAATAACTGCTAAATAAATGCTAGTTTTAGCTCTGATTACGTTTCGGTTTTCTAATTTTTAAAACAGAGCAAGTTTTTAAAAAAAATCTGGCTAATCTGTGCTTCACAATTAAGCTTACTTTTGTGTCAGTTGGTTGTTCTGCCAAAGAAGCCACATTTCAGGCCCCATGGCCATCTGGTGGGAGCTTGTCTGATTTCCAGGCAGGACCTCGTGGTCTCTGAAATACAGGTCTTGTGGCATCCAAAAGCCAGAAGAGTACTGCTGATGTTGCCAGTGTAGCTTTTGTAAATTTGACACAAGGAATTATGCTTTCTTGGGTTCCATTTTGACTGTCCATTCCTTCCAGGACCAGGGTATGGCACATTGATAAGCATTATTGACCCATTGGTAAATCTAAAAACTGCATTTAAATTCGGAAGGCAAGGCAGTGTCAAACTTAATATATTTTTAAAAAGAATAAGAAAAAAATGGAGTCACCCTGTGTCGAGGGATTCATTAGCATGAAGCACATGAACACTGCTTGGGTCATTCTGTTCTCTACGACAGGAGATGGAGTTGCTCAAAATATGCAGCTGGTAGATGGGTTCGGGAGAATGGCACTACTGCTGTTTACTCCATCTGCTCTGCCACACTGCTGCCCTTTATAGATTTTTTTTTTAAAGGTTCTGTTCCTATTTGGAGCTGTAAAAGGAGGTTTTCTTTATAGACCAGAGGACCTGGTCATGTATTTTAAATATGGCCAGGTAGTTGTTGGACACTGTCTCACAGCAGAGATTTGGGGGCCAGATCTGGGTTCTAATCTTAGCTTCCCACTTGTGAACTTTCCACACGTGAAGAGAACTTTCCTTCTCTGAGTCCCTGCTTCTTTCTTGATCAGACAAGGCCAATAACTACAATACAGGGCAGGGCTTAGAGCAGTTACTGAATTTTCAAAGCTAAAATTCTGAAGCACCTTTCTATGAAATCCTGATTTAAAGCCTCATGAAACTAAGAGTCTCTTAGGAGATACAAATAGGATAAATAAAATAAATGTGTACTAATGATATGTATTGAAGAAAAAAAATAGGGAAGGGGAACATATGATATTGGGAAGAAATTGAAATTGAATACACAAATCCCCCTCAACAAGAACGGGCTTTTGAGTAAACACCTGAAGAAAAAGAAGTAGCATGCTACCTGGGTAGATATCTAAGGAAATAACATTTCAGGTTAGTGTGTGTGTGTGTGTGGGGGGCAAGTGAAAGGTCCTGAGGCAGGAATGTACATGGGATATACAAGGAACAACAAGGAGGGTGTGGGGGTCGAGTAGGAGGCATAGTAGGAGATGTGGTCAGAGAGAGAACTGTGGGTCAGTTGGTAGATCAGGTATGGTCTCGTAGATCATAGAAAAGACTTTGGAGGGTTTGAACAGAGGAGCAAAATGATCTTACATCTGACTTAACATTGCTCAAAGACCCTAAGTGCTATGTTGAGACTAGATGGTTGGAAGGGAAGGAATAAGAGAGGGTGGTCAACACAGCGGAGTATGGAAACCAGATAAGAGGCCAGTATTCCAGAGCACTCCCACGTTGTGCTAGTCATCTTTCCATCACTGTAACAAATATATGGTATGATCTATCATATATACCACAGGTCTTATAAAAGAAAGTGGGTTGTTTTTTTTTTTTTTTAAGCTCATAATTTTGGAGGTTTTAGTTCATGGCTGGTTGGCCCCATTCCTTTTGGGCCTGTGTTGATGCAGAAGCCAGTGGTAGGTAAAGCCACTCACTTCATAGGCAGTGAGCGAAAAAGAAAGAAAACAGGAAGGGGCTGGAATGCCCTTTGAGGACACCTGCCTCCCAGTGACCTAAAACCCCTCCACAAGACCCTTCCTCCTAAACGTCCCGCCAGCTCCCCATTGTACAAGGCTGGAGAGCGAGCCTCCAGCGTGTGGGCCTTTGGAGGCCACTCAGGATATGAACCATAGTGGTGTCCATCTTACTGGAGTTAGTGTGTTATATTCTGCCATTAAGACACAGCAGGTTTCCCCTGCTCCCCTCTCACATTTATAAACTGCAGGAGGAATGGGAACAGTATCGTTCTGACAGCCACCCACCCTGGCTTCATCCTGGGCAGATGGTGGTACTATAGAACAACCGCATTTGAGTCCTGCTTCTTCTGATAAGTTTTCTTGCAAGAGAAGGGAGTACTTTGTAAAATGGATTCTCTCTGTCAGTTGTCATAGTGAAGCAATCCCTGGTGATTGTCCCCTGGCAACCAATACTACAGGAAAGCGCTGTTTCATTGTGAAAGTTATCAATTCTGACACATGATCAGCCAACAGAAAGGAAAGTAGGTTAGTAGAGCTGCTGAGCACCAAACAGCAGTATGCCCACCCCTCCTGGGTGAATGGCGTCACTTGGAAAAGGAACCCTTGCTGCAGGACATAGCTACTGTGTTCACCAACCTGGAGCTTTGCTTTTCCTTCTAGATTTTTTTGGTTGGGACTTGCTTCCTACTGCCTTCAGAATTTATGCTATTTTTCAAGGTTGCCTTTAAAGTCATTTCTATGTACATTTATTAGAAAATTAGAGACTGACTAGATTAAAAATTCTTACTAGATTGAGAGTCAACGTCAGTGATATGTGACTTTTATGAACTGCCATAAAATTCTCAAATAAAATAATCTTAATTTGTGCATGTGTGTGGTGTGCATTTTACAGGTAGAGAATATTAGTCAAACTTAACAAGAGTCAGAACTATAAAAAGGCTGAATTAATCGATTTCTATCAGAGGGCTTAACTGGTGCCTTAGAATTCCCTTTGATTATCTTACAAGTTGTGTGAGTTATAACCATTTTATCCAGAATCTGATCAGATATGCATGGATAGGGTGCAATTTAATGTCATAAAAAGACATCAGTGGCTGGACACAGTGGCACACACCTATAATTCCAGTGGCTCAGGAGACTGAGGCAGGAGGATGGGGAGTTCAAAGCCAGCCTCAGCAAAAGTGAGGCACTACACAACTCAATGAGATCCTGTCTCTAAATAAAATGGCTGGGGATATAATTTGGTGGTCGAGTGCCCCTGAGTTCAATCCCCGGTACCAAAAAAAAAAAAAAAAAAAAAAGACATCAGTGACATATGCACAGTTTATAAATTGAGTATATTTGTCACTTTAATTACAAAATAATTTCATAATTTCTCTAGGTGGAAAAGAAACTTTTTTATGTGCTTTATATATTAAAAATATCAAGCAAAAAATAGATTGTGCTATCAGATGTTTTTATTTCCACAGTGCTTTATCATTGTTAGTGTCTCTGTTCTAGAAGGGGTACTTGTCAATGTCTGGATTTTGCTTTTCTAAAGTCATTTATATGACCACCACCCTTATGTCCATTATATTTCATAGTGATAACACTTCCACCTTCATCAGTTCATTGAAGTCCTCAGAATACTTCTGTGGATGAAGAAGATAAGTAGCGTCACCCCAGTTTACATCAAAGGAAACAGTTTTGGAACAGGATTTTTTGGATTTTTGGTCTAGGACCCTACCCTTGTAATATTTGTCAAATTTGTGGTGCTCTAGTAGTAGTAAAGTACATACAGATATTTTGCATCAAGATAAATTCAGAAACAATAGGTAGTGATGACAGTTGTGTTTGAAATTTCTGATTGATGCATTTTTGCATATTTCTTTCCTATGTCTTCTTAGAAAGCTACATTAAATCCAGCACATTTAAAATGTGCCTTTTAAAGGTCAATAAATCTTCACAAACCTGAATCACAAAAGAAAAACAGCATATTCCTCTTATAGAAAGTTCAAGTACAGGCCGGACACAGCTGTGGTGTTAGACGGCTGAGAGCAACTACCCTCATCTGGAGTGGGTGGCTGGGAGTGGTGTAGACTGATTGCATAAGTGGTAGTTCAGTTTGAGTGTCTTAGACTTGAAGAACAGTTTGTATACATTTATTGTATATCATAAACTGCCATTTCCCCACAAAAGTCAATTACCTTTTTTGTTGTTTCTAAGCTCTTTGCAATTATTCTGAGTTCATCTTGTCACAGAATCAGCTGCCCACGAACCAAAGTCAAAGTCCTTCATAAAATGCTTGCCAACACAACTTTCTTGCTTACACTTTCTAAGGTGCTGTGGGAAGAAGGGCTCTTGAGTGAGGATGTTAACCTGTATCAAAACAGACACTGCTAGAAATGCTTTTGTGGAATTCTGATAAGGCTCAGAAGAAGGGCTTTCGTCAGCTTCTTCTAATTCAACAATTTCACACTGATTTTTTCTCCCAGAAAAACAAATGGTTTCAGAAGAGCTCACAGAGTTGAACAACAATAGCTCTATCATTTTTTTAAATGTTCTTTGAGGTCAGAGCGTAGAGGAAATAAGATTGAGGCTATAAATTACTCTGAGCAAATCTAAATTTTCATGCAAATGGACACTAATGGCTGCAGCCCTGATGTTCTGTAGGCTTCTGAGCTTTCTGTCCACAGCAAAAACAGGGGAAACTGGAAGAACATAAAGGATTTTGTGGATCAGCAATACCCTCTGCAGTCCTCACAATTTACAGGCCAGGGCCAGGGTGAATCATATACATTATGGGTTCTGTTCAAGAGGATGCAGTTTTCTTGCAAATCATTGCTTCTGTGAAATGTGCTCAGTTCTTTGGCTTTCTTTAAATCAGTCTAATTTTTCAAAATAAAACATATTATTAAAAAGCATTCCTGCCAGCTTTTTGCACATTGTGATTTCTTGTTTTCTCTGCAGTGTTCTCTTTCTTCATCAGAAGAAAGACTTATTGGCATCAGAAGACCTAAAACGCCAACCTCAGGTGACTTCTCTGACCTTAACACTCAGACCAACTGGACCAAGTCACTGCCACTGCCAACACCAGAAGAGAAGATGCGCCAGCAAGCCCAAACGGTCCAGGCTGACGTGGTGCCCATTAACATAACTGGTACGCCTTGCCGGGTAGACAGATTGAGAAAGTCCTTGGGAGAATGTCTGTGGATTTTTGTTGGTTATATACTTCTTAGCACTTCTGACCTCAGCTCTTCATCAGATGAAGGGAATACTAAAACTACATATGTGCGTGCATGCAAAATATCTGTTGTCTGTTAGATCAGATGACTTTGTCACCAGAGGTTGGTGTCAAAGAAGTCGATGGTTCAACCTTTCATCTAAAGCATGGCTTTTTAAATTGTATGGCTTTTTATTAAGATTTTGGGTACATAGGAACATCTTCTCAATGTGGTCCTGGTTGAGAAAGAAAATAGATATTCCCTCCTACTCCCTTCTGAAGGGTTACTTTAAGTAATATTTGTAGAAGTGAAGAAATAATTATTTTGTGATGTTTCTGGTAGATTTTCTTGTTACCTTCTTGTTTCCTTAAGTAAAAAAGGGCAAAAATTCTTGAAATAAAAATATCAAATGAATCAGTAACTATAACATATTCTAAAAGATTTCAATGTGGTGATAAAATTATATTCTAATTTTTATAATTTGAATTACACAATCTTCAAGTAAAAATGCATTGCTACTGAATAAACAGTTTTTAGAGTATGTTACATTAGCTTGGGATGTGAAAATTAATTGCTAAATCAGAAACTATGGAATATTGTACTGAGCCATTAATCATTTCTGATAATTAAAGTGATAAATAATGAGGGACATCAAACTTAAAGATGATCTTTCACAAATTTTCTGTAGCTAAAGGAGGAATTGGTCAGTGGTTTGGGGAAGATATAAAATCCAAAAAAGGAATGGTAAGAGTTAATAGGAATGGAGCATGCTTAACTTACACAGGCCCTGGGTAGAATTCCTAGCACCAACTCCCACCGAAGTGTGTTCTGTAGAAATAGATGAGCAGCAGTCCCTGCAGGAGTCATTGGTAATCAGTCCACACAAAGCATGGCTTGTGTAGGCCCTAAAACAATTCGGTGGAAAAATAGATAATTTTTCATTAAAAAGGAGTCTGAAAGCCATAACTCTTTGATATTTTCTGAGGCTACTCCTTTTAGGAAGCCTTTTGCCATGGCTTGGTGAGCTTATAGGGACTGATAACGTTTTTATAATTTTTGAAGCTTAAAAAGAAACCATTGCAGAATATTCCAAAGTTACATTCAAAACTCTTATTTTGAATTCCATGGAAATTTAATTAAAAAGGGCATGAGTGATTTTTGATTCCATATCCATTTTTCACACTTGTACCTCAAAGAAACAGCATGTCTTACTCTATTTTCTGTGTAAATAGCATTGTTGATCTTCATGATGTGTTTCTCCTTCACGTAGCTCATACCTTTCAAAGATTATTTTTATAAGTAGTTTTGTTGCAGAATGAAATAACAATGGATAGTGTTCACTGCTTGGTGAAATACAGGGACTCATATTTTCTATTAGAAAAAGAATGACATTATTTGATTGATTAAATGCAGCAGAAATGTAATTATAGATGATTAAATGTCTCAAATAATATTATGAGATAAGAAGACTGTTCAATGAAATATGATAATTCTTAATAGAATTAGGATGAAATGCATTATCTTGAGATTAGGGGGTTTTAAAATAGAGTAACTAGCATTCCAGGAATAAAGAATTATTTGCAATGAAATAAATTGTCACAACAGAAGATGGTGTCACATCTTTGAGTTTTAATTCTCTCCTGCTTGATGACTAAATGTACATGAATTACATTGCATTTAAAAGAAGACCTTTAAGTGCCACCTAGGAAAGGTGAATAATAGTTTAAAAAAAAGAGCAATATAAGTTATGTCAAAATATAATTTGTTTTTAACTGAGTCATGGACGTTTACAGAAATGATAAAATTAAATATAATAATTACATACTTACTGATCTAGTTTCTTGATCTGTATGTTCACATACACACCTGTATTTCTGAAAGGACTTGTTTCTGGTCTAAAAAGCAATAAAATTTCAAAATTTCACTTTGGTTGAACTGATATAGTTTATACAGTTCCCTGCTGTGTAAATTATATATTTCTAAAGTCCTAGAAGATTTCTGAGGTAAATATGAAGCTTCTTGAAAGGAATCATGTGCTCATTAATTTGAGTGAGGATTGATCTCTAGTCTGATTTTCCGTAAGACTCAGCAGGAAAAAAAATGGTATAAACAACATAAATATATTGTTTCAAACCCAGAGCTAAGCCCACCAGACCTAGAGGTATAGAACATCAGCACAGTAGAATGCTGGCTTGAAATGTGATTCAATCCCTTTTAGTTTTTATCCTATGGGGACCTGACCTGTTCTAAAAATTGAAGAGAAAAAAATATTTAAGATTAAAAAGAATATATGTGTGTGTGTGTGTGTGTGTGTGTATACATACACACATATACATACATACTGGCAAGTAATTTAAAATAACATATATATATTCATTCCATAATCTGCCATATGGAATAACAACTCTTCTACATGGAAGATAAGTAGAGTGAGTGAATATACTTAAATGATTTACAAACTGCCTTGGTTCCTAATGCTGCCTAAGTTTATTTCTAAATACAAACCATGAATAATCAAATGCCATTTTTCAATGAAAGGGAGTGATTCAATTCAGTAGATGTTTATTGAATAACTACTTTGTGCCAGGCATTAGGTCATAGAGGCTGGTAAAGTATGACTCATGGTCTCTACTCTTAAGAAATGGGTAGTCCAGCAGGTGAGGTCATCTTTTTAGGTCACCATTCAAGGTGGAGAGTAAATGCCTTTAATGGTGTATGTTGTAGATGAATGTCCTCATATGGTTTCTTCATTTCCTTGAAGCTTGGGTGGTTTTACCTTTTGTTTTTGTCTTAGAAGTAAAACCGGAGACTAGCTGCAACTTTCTGTTAATGTTTTGTCCATTCTTAATGTCTGGGTACAAGGGATTTCTTCTTCTGCTGCAGAGAACTAATGAACCACTGAAGTCATGACTGGCTCCCTTTAAGCCTCATTTGTGCTGTTGCATATAAATGACCCATTTATCACAACAGTGGTACCTTCTGGTGTTTCAGGCTCTTCTCTCAATCATTTCTGTTTCTCTCCATTCAGAACAAAGTTGCAAGAATTTGCAAGTTTGCCAGCGTTTGTTTAAGTCTGTTGAAATATGTTTTGATCGTTCAGATCTTTTATTCTGTTTTGATTGCATAGTGCACAATTTATTACTATCCAGACAGAAGTTATGTCGTCCACAGCATACCATTACGAATGTGTTTCAGTATTGCTAAAAAGAGTGACTTTTTTTATACTTGTGCCTAAGAATGATAGAAATATGTGATTGTGTGTAAATATGTATTTTTTAAAATTCTCCTTTTGAGGAGAATAACCATGTAAAAAGGTCAGTGCTATAACTGGCAAGTAGTTTAAAATAGACCAGTCAGTAACCGAACTTTTACAAATTTTATTACTTGATGGTTTCCTGTGGTGTGTTAATTACACCAGCTTATACAGAATGGAGTCCTGTGGATGTGTCATTCCAGGTTTGATTGTCTAAGTTAAGGTTAACCTTCAACAGTGATCATGAACCAGAGAAGCAGTTCAGCTTTGACAACAGCAGTGCTACTGGGTCTCAGTACTTTATCATTATAAGGCTTTTCACTTTTCATTACAGTTGAATCTCACACCGAAGCATTCCTACAGCCTCTCCAAATTATCAGCCTCCTTGATTCAAGAAAAAGCTCTGACTCTTGATTATTTGTGTCATCACAAAAGATGAGATATTATATTGGTCTCTGCTGGATGACCAGATGTATGAAGCATACTTATTGCCATTACCACATACGTGCTGATGTAGACAGTGATGTTGGTAGCCAGGCACGGTGGCCCATGCCTGTAATCCCAATGGCTCAGGAGACTAAGGCAGGAGGATTGTGAGTTCAAAGCTAGCCTCAGCAACAGCACGATGCCAAGCAACTCAGTGAGACCCTGTCTCTAAATAAAATATAAAAATTGGCTGGGGATATGGCTCAGTGGTTGAGTGCCCCTGAGTTCAATCCCTAGTACCCTGCCCCCAATAAAAAAAAAAAGAGTGATGTGGGTGGCCAGAGGAATCCAAAATATTCATTTTTTTAAAATGACACAGAATCACTCTTTCATTGTGTTCTAACGAACTCATATTTGCTACTCTGGCTCATTTGAAGATGAGATCAACGTGTGTCCTTTGGAAGGACATACACCCTGAAATTGGAAAACAGCCTTATGATGATAATGTGCTTCCCCTCCTTTTTCGCCCTTCAGCATTCATCATCGTATGACTGGCTAACATCATTATTAATCCCTTCTTATCATTTTACAACCAGCTTCTGGAAAGAAAGTGCATGGTGTCAGCTTGCTTGAAAATAACATTGCTTTGCTTGTTCTACTGCTCTGCATTAGGGGAGAATTTCGATCGCCAGGCCAGCCTTCGGCGGTCTCTAATTTACACAGACACTCTGGTAAGACGACCGAAGAAAGTCAAAAGGAGAAAGACTATTACAGGAGTCCCAGACAACATTCAGAAGGAGCTAGGTATGGCTCGTAGAACTGCATTCCGTTGCCCTCCTCGCTGCTCGGCGTTACTGTGTGGTGCTGGTCAAATCCATATGTTCTAATGGCCAGATTCTTTCCTCATGAGGCACCAGGTGCAAATCTTACATCCCATGCAGATGATTTACTGCATTTTGGGGACAAGATAGCAGGGAAGAGCTTTTGTGTAAACGTAAGTGGGATGATAGAAATGGAGTTTGCTGTCATCTCTAGGCATCTTGAATACTGATTATTTCCATATTTACACTGATTGTTGATTTAGATCTTAAGTTCTTATGAACCAAAACCTCATTCTTGGACTTCGCCTTACGAGGGTGGATTTCAGTACTTTCACTGACGTGCTGGTGGCATTTTTTTCACGAGAGGCAGCAATATGAGATAGTCGTAAATGTCATTATGACAGAAAATAGTCGTTGGGTGTCAGATACCTTTGTTATTATCAGTGGAACTCATAGCTCTTTTATTCTGTGTTTTTCAACCTGTGATCAAACCAATGGGGGCTGATGGAAAAAGTCGTTTCATTCACTGTTGGCTTACCTGACGTCCTTGTGCTTATCTTTTTATGCCCTTTGGATAATCCTTTCATTCTCTAATCTGTAATAGATTTCTCTCCCTGTCCTTTAACAAGGCCCTGCAGGAACATCCACAGGGGCAGTTTAGCTTAGCTCCTAGGTCAGGAGCAGGACTCCAGCACTAGACTGCTTCAGTTGGAATCTTGACTCTGCCACTTGTTCTCTGGGTGAGATTACATCACCCCTCTGAGTCTACTTCCTCATCCCACAAATGGGGTAGTGATATGACTGGGTCTACTTTATGGGATTAGTTGAGGACTAAGTGAAATTCTGCATGTGATGTACTTGGTTCCTGGGATTACTATTAATGTAGTAGCCATTGTTGTCGTTATGGAGAACATAATGCTACCTATCTTGAAATTTGTCTCTTCCTCTTTCTCCAACCTGTGGGTTATGACCTCATGGTTCCTTTGCCTGATATTATTTACTTTGATTTACTATTAAAGGTTATATTCTGGAAACTCAGAATCGTGGTTTCTGAAATTGCCTACTAGTCTTTTGGTCAAAATGAGTGTATCTGAACAATAGTGATATTTCTATTGCAGTACTTTGAAGTCACATTTTAACTTCCAGTGCCACAAACGTTTTCCCCCATCACCCCTGCTTAATGCCTGGGAGTGGGGAGAGCACGTTCCTCTTTACCTGGCATTTTCTCTTTTACTGCCATTGACTGCAGTACCTATGCTGTGCCTTCTAGAATATAGCAACATTAGGACAAGAATAGCAATGTTTTGCCTCTGCTGTAGGTAGCTCCTGAGGCGCACTTGGTGTGCAGGAGCTTGTCCCATTCCATAACTGAAGGGTTTGGTAGAAATGAAGGCAGGGCTGCGACTGCGCCCATGGAATTTGAGAAGTCTGTCTTTGGTTCGTGCAGCTTGCTGCTCCTGTGCTACCTGAGTCCTCCAGGAACCTTCCCTCAATGTCACCTGTGCTTTCTCCTTCTCAACACTTAGCTGTGGATTATTCTTTCAGACTCTTTCTTCTTGAGACAGCTAACACATTTGAGATTGTACTGATATGCTAAGCAGGTGTTTACTAGGCTAATTCCTCATCATACTCAGGTAATGTACTTTAGCTGGTCTTTTTAGGAGATGTGCCTTAACCCAAAGGAGTGACTTTAAGGACAAACAGTTAGGACTTTTGTAAGATAACAAGGTTGATGTTTTGAGGTAAGCTGCATTTTAAGTGGATTTCCATTTGGGATAAGTAAGTGCTGGATGACTTTGTGTAAAAAGTGGAAGAATAAGATGTACATACACATAAGTACCTATGATGTATGTACCATATATGACATGTGATATGAAGCCTGGAACCTAACTTACAAACTTTCACCACTTAGAACTCACAGTGTGAGTCGGTAACTCAGTTACCGCTTGGATCTTACTACAGTGACCTGTCCAGCTAGGGAAATCTTAGCTTCTATAATTTTAATATTTCTTAAATTGATGATTGGGTCCCTGAAACCTGTATTCATTTCTCTTCTGCATGTGACAAGGAACCACCACTAATGGTGGAGGAAAGAAAATAGCTTTCCCCTCATCATTTGTGTTGTGACTGTTGTCAGACACGAGACAGAGTCATTGCACAGCTGATGGCATGTCCTGAATGACAGTTGGAGCCACTGAGACAACTGTATCTAAGCTAGAGCTAGTTTTTTTTTTTAATAGACAACTAGTGACTCTAATTTCTAATAGATAGATTAATTGAAAGACTGATAGATGGAATGAGGGAAAGTAACATTTGAATAGAGTTTAATTAAGCAAAAATATTGGTTTATATTTTTGCCCCATCTTTTTTTTTTTTTTTAAAGTTTTATTTTATTTATTTTTTTTAGAGAGTGAGAGAGGAGAGAGAGAGAGAATTTTTAATATTTATTTTTTAGTTCTCGGCGGACACAACATCTTTGTTGGTATGTGGTGCTGAGGATCGAACCCGGGCCGCACGCATGCCAGGAGGGCGCGCTACCGCTTGAGCCACATCCCCAGCCCTGCCCCATCTTTTTGAGACCTCTAGTTTACCTTGCCATGTCTCCCAGCGTTCTGGACTTATGAGAACTGTGGTTTGCAAGTTTGTACTACTTACCTAATGATTATCAGAAACAGACACTTTACTGTTTCTTTTAAATTGGTCTTCATCTAGATAGAAAACACCAGAAAGTATGGCTAGATAAATTAGACAAAAAATGAAATGATTCTCTAAAGGAAAAGCATTCAATTGGGAAAGATACCTTGTTCTCCACACTGCCCAGGTAGCAGGGATTGGATATAATAATAATAATAATCATAATCATAATCATAATCATAATCATACAAGGATGCTTCCTTGAATTACAGTGATTTATTTGCTTAGAAATATGCAGTTTTTACTTCAGAATCCATAAATACTGGACTCTGTTTACTAGCCAGCATACAGCACTTTAAAAATCCAAGTATGATCTTGAATATTTACTTCCAAGTTTTATCTGAGGATTAATTTGTTGCCTTTCATTTAAATGAATCAGACAAAATTTTGAATTTTTTTCCTGACTCTGAAAACTACACAGAAATCAATCTGAATATTGTGCTACAAGGTTTGATTTTCTAGAATCAGAGAGGATCATTTTGTTCATACATAATTATGTTTGGCTATGTCCCCACATATATTTCTTACTGAATGAAGACAAACAACATAGAACCATGGTTTTGCTACTATTTTTAAAGATTTAACTTGTTCTAAGAATTGATTTCATTTTCTCAGTACACTTCGAGTAAGTTCTTGGCTTCACAATTTTTTTTTTTTTTAATCTCTGTTCTTTTCTGGGTGGCTTGACATCTGTGTATCTATACTGAACGATTTTTCATGTCCGCTTCCTTCTCTTTCTGCATGATTATTTCCTTCTATTTAACATACTACTCTCTGGTTGTAAGACTCCAAGAAATGAATAATCCTAATTTGAGGAAATGCTCACTGGATCAGTTCCTGCTGCTCTCTCTGCACCAAAACACAACAGATTGCTGTTGAATTTTGAATGTCACCAACAGACAGATGATAATGGCTTAAGATGGATAATGAAATGTTTGAAACACAGATGGGCCTGTACATCAATTTTCGTTTTCTTAGGATTTCCTCCTGACATAAAGAATCAGATGTAATTAACACAATTTTATACCAATATCCCTCATATATGGTATGTCTGTGGCCCTATTGTTCCACTAGTACACTCATCTCTTGGGGGGAAAGAGGGTCCTGACTAGATAGTTCTGGGTCACTGCTAGGCCATCCCCTGGTGGGGGAAAGGGCGCATTGAAGACCAAGCAGCCTTGGTCTCAAAGGGAGTGTCTGAGAATTCTACATGCAGCTCTCGAACTGTAAGGGGAAGACTTGAAGTACAAGTTAAAGAGAAAATAAATGTATGAAGTTGATAATAAGGGTTTTTATTTTAGAAGATATCTGGACCAATTTAAATTCAGTTAGGTCCCTACAGGAGGAAAAAAAAAAAAAGAACTAAATTGGGGTGGGGGGGAACCTTTTCTAATTACAACAGAATCAGAAGGGGCTGAGGGTACAGGTGACAACCTGTAGATTCCTATTTTCAGGTAACGAGCCTCTTTCTGCTTTCTCTCCAGCACTGGGCGCTGGCCAAGATGATGTTGGTGGCCACTCAGTGTACACCCCAGACCACTACTCCACGCTAGGAAGGCTTGATAACTGCCGGTCTGCTGGGCCGCGCTCAGAAACCAAGGACTCCAGCTGCCAGACTGAGGACATGAAAGTTGTACCTCCTTCCATGAGAAGAATCAGGGCGTATAAGGGGCTTGGCATTGCTGCCCAGATGAGCCACTTCTCAGGCTCCTCGGGCAACATGTCTGTGCTGAGTGACTCGGCGGGTATTGTGGGCCCTTCCCGTCTCAACAACGATGCCGGCTTCCACAGTCTTCCACGTTCTGCAGCCAGAGCGAACGCTCACTCCCTGGAGTCAAGACTGGGTGCCCTGGGCCCTACAGAAGACATGGAGGGCACTTTCCGCTACCAGAGGGCTCACTCACAAGGAGATGAAAACTTAGGACATTTAGGAGGTGCCTCCAGGACAGGGCCACTTTTGAGGCCCAAATGCCAGGAGCTGAGGCACCTTGAGAGTGAAAACATAACCAGCCCAGCGTGTGTGGTTTCTCCTCACGCCACCTACTCTACCAGCATCATCCCAAATGCCACGCTCTTGTCCTCTTCTGAGGTCATTGTTATTCACACTGCTCAGAGTGCCGGGCAGCTGGACAGTAAAATGACCGGCTCATCCTCATACTCCAAGATGAAATCCAGAGACCACCTCGTCTCCAGACACGCTATGAAAGAGGATCATCAGGCCCCTAGTCGCCACTGGGGTGAGGGACATTCTTCCATGGCCTTAGATAATCATTCTCCTGGTGCTACCACACTGTTGTCCCTCTGTGATTCAGAGGTTTCACTAAATGCCCCAGCAGATAGGGAGAATGGGTCCCGAGCCATGCCCTATAATTATAGAAACAGCCTGAGCTTCCCGGGTCACCCCCAGGATGTGGATGGGAAGAGTGAATCTAGTTATTCAGGGGAGAGAGGGCATGGCAGCTCAGAGCCTTGGGAATACAAAACCTCTGGCAACGGGCGGGCATCTCCACTGAAGCCACATTTGGCCACTCCTGGTTACTCCACCCCCACAAGTAACATGAGTAGCTGCAGTTTAGACCAAACATCCATCAAAGAGGATGCCAGGTCCTTGTATTCAGAAGATCACGACGGCTACTCCACATCCATACACGATGACCCTGGACGTGGGTCTGGGATTCTGTGCAGCAGCAGCGATGGCTTTGGGAATCCCAGGCACAGCGTGGTCAATGTTTTCGATGGAAAGTCTCAGAAAAGCCAAGGGGACCGGCCACATTACCATGATAAAACATTTTCTAGAAACATCTCTTTGAAGAAAGCAAAGAAACCTCCCCTGCCACCCTCCCGGACGGACTCTCTCCGCAGGATCCCGAAGAAGACCCAGTCTAACGGGCAGGTGCTCAACGAGAGCCTCATTGCCACACTTCAGCACTCGCTGCAGCTGAGCCTCCCAGGCAAGGGCAGCAGCTCACCCTCACAGAGCCCCTGCAGTGACTTTGAGGAGCCCTGGCTGCCCCGTTCCCGGAGCCAGAGCACAGTCAGCGCTGGCAGCAGCATGACCTCCGCCACCAACCCCAACATGTACTCCCTGTGCGGGGTCACACCCTCACAGAGCGACACAAGCAGTGTCAAGTCAGAGTACACAGACCCTTGGGGCTACTACATCGACTACACAGGCGTGCAAGAAGACCCGGGGAACCCAGCAGGGGGCTGTTCAGCCAGCAGCAGTGGGGCACCAACTGGAAACGGGCCAGTCCGCCACATCCAGGAGGGGTCCAGGGCCACAATGCCCCAAGTGCCTGGTGGTCCAGTCAAACCAAAGATCACATCACCGGAGAAGTCACAGAGAGTCACTTCTCCGTCCAGTGGGTATTCCAGCCAGTCGAATACACCCACAGCACTCACCCCTGTGCCTGTGTTTTTAAAATCGGCGTCACCAGCAAATGGGAAGGTGAAGGCCAAGCCCAAGGTACCAGAAAGGAAATCCTCGCTGATTTCTTCTGTGTCCGTGTCCTCATCGTCCACTTCTCTCTCCTCTAATACTTCTACTGAAGGAAGTGGCACTGTGAAGAAGTCAGACTCAGCAGGGTCCTCGGCCCTTGCTGCTGCTGCTCCTCCTCCTCCTCCTCCTCCTCTTCCTCCTCCTCCTCTTCCAGCTCCATATCCTGCTGACAAGTCCCCTGTTCTTCCTCCCCCTCCTCCTTCAGCAGATTGCTCCCAGGGCTCTCCTCTGCCTCACTCTCCTCTGTTCCCCCCTCCACCCCCAGAAGCTCTCACCCCCTTCGGCTGCCCCCCTGACGGGTGCCTCCCCCCTCCCCCCTTCCCTCAAGACTCTTTGGCTTCCTTGCCATTGCCTCCACCTTTCTCACCCAGCTCAGGCCCCCCACCTGCTCCACCACTTGACCCCAAATTCATGAAAGACACCAGGCCTTCTTTCAAAAGCTCTGGCCAGCTGGGGTCCTCCCAGGAGTCCTTGAGGCGGCCTTCAAACAAGGAGGAGAACAGCAGACCACCGCTGCCCCTGATCACCACGGAAGCACTACAGATGGTGCAGTTGAGGCCCGTGAGAAAGAACTCGGGCACCGAGGTAGCTCTGTTGTCTGAACCAGTGGCTCAGGAACAACGAGCTCCGACTGCTCCACAGTATCACTTAAAGCCATCTGCTTTCCTGAAATCCCGAAATAGCATAAATGAAATGGAGAGTGAAAGCCAGCCTGCCTCTGTGACAAGCTTGCTTCCAACGCCTGCCAAGAACCCAAGTCAGGGTGACCATGACAGCGCAGCGGAGCATGGCAGCCCTCTGAGCCTTAGGCATGGGGCTCCAAGTCCTGGGCTGGGCACTGAGGAAGCAGAGGTTCTGCCTGGCCCCAGCACTGTCCCTCTCCCAGACTCTTCACCCAGCAGGAAGCCACCTCCCATCTCCAAGAAACCCAAACTGTTCTTGGTGGTGCCACCTCCACAGAGAGATTTCGCTGCAGAACCCTCGGAGAACAGGAGGGAAGTCTTCCGAAACCCCATCCGGGCAGAGGAGGTTTCTGTGCACAGCAGAGAGGCAAAAGAGAGTTCTGCAGCCCCAGCTGGTTCTCATGCTACGGACCCCAGCAGCTCAGTTCTGGAGGGAGGAGCTGCAGGATCCCTGTATCCCAGCAGAGTGGAAGCCAATGTCCCCATGGTACAGCCTGATGCCTTATCAGCCCCCACGCAGGAAGAGCCAGCCGTGAACAGTGTGGATGGTGGGGGCAATGCGGAGAGCTGCCTCTCTGAACAGGAGGGAGAAGGTAAGTCTGGCTTCCCTTGCTGTGCACCTCTGATCATCTATCTGCAGCTGAGCCAAATAGGGCTACTGAATGCTCTCATGTGGAACCCGGGTAGACCAGATAAGATTTATGGTAAAGCAGTGGGTGGGCTTCTTAAACATTAAATGACCAACTTTTCATTTTATGAAATATTTTTAAAACTCAGGTCTAATGCAAGAGATTATAGAATGATATAAAATAGGGAAGTGGGGGTGGTCTGCAGCAGGCTAGGTATGAAATAGCACTGAGTAATCTCCCTTCTGAAGAGCTGCAAAGAAATGTTCTAAAATTTAAGAGCAATTCAGTACAAGTTCTGTAACAGAAAAGAATGAGTTCTGGCTGTCAGGCTGGTGTCATTTCCCCCATCTTTGTAAAATCACAAACTATAGAGCCTGCTGCATTCCCTGTGGTTCTTAGATTGTCAGGAGTGGCAGGGAAGCAGCATATTTCAGAGCTTGGCGAAGGACTGAAATTCTAGTCACTGTGCATCTTGTGTCGCCTGCGCGTGTGCTTCTCTCAGCTGGGGCACTGGAGACCAATGCTGCCGGCTCCTCCTCAGAAGCCTGCGACTTCCTCCTTAAGGGGGATGGGAGTGACGAGGTGATGACCCCCACCAGACCCAGGACCACAGAAGACCTTTTCGCAGCTATTCACAGGTATCACAACTCCTTCCTTAATTCTCTTTATAATTCCTTCTTTCCAAATGGTTCCTCTACTTTGTTTTCTTGACGCTTCTCTCGCCATCCAGTCTCAGCTCATTGACTTTATTATTAATTTTTTAGTGCGTTTCTTTCTGTGCCTTTATTTCCTCTGACTCCAATTTCTGTTTTACTCTGTTCACTGATTTTGACAATGATATTGGGAACAGAGTCTTAATATGATGATTTCTGGGTAGACACTGCTCTGTGGCAAGAGACAATGTGTCAGTCATATGACAGTGTATTTACAAGAATCAGATCAGAGCAGCTGGTGATCCAGGTCAGGTGAGAAACGCTGTGGCACTGGACTTAGGAGGCACAGACTAGCTCTACAGAGCTCCCTTCGTAAGGGTGTTTAGTTTATTATTATGTTTTTCCATTTTACAGAAAAACCATAATTTTATGGTATAGTTTCTTTGGTCCTTAAATGTTTCAATAAGAGTACATCTCTTTTTAAGCAGGAGCAAAGGAATTAAATTTGCTTTTTACCATATGCCACTAGTGCCATCTACTGGCATTGGAAATTGTTGAGTTAAAAAAGTATAGGTTCATTTTTTCAAAATAAACTGCCTAAACTATTAGTTTTTCATATGCGGTCACCTTAAGAGTGAATGCGATTGAGCACTAACATTTCATTTGCTGCATCATTTTTCTGGTTATACCTCAGTGGTCCCATAATAATGTCATTATAAAAATTGATAAGAATATCCATGTGCAAGTATTTTAGGCCATAATGATACATAAAACTTTTACTTCCTTCTAGACTTCTTTATCCGAGACTTTCAGATTTTTGGGGTAACCATTATGAATGCCCTTATGCTGTCAAGACCTCTTTTTCCCCCTGATCCAAGGTCCTTTTTTTCCTCCTGAAATAAAGCATGCATAAAATCCTTTGATTCTGTACATAAACAGCCATGTCAGCACTGACCTTGAATTCTTGGAATTTAGCTGAAAAAAAAAAAAAACAAAACCTGTTACATGACACGTAAAAATGGTGCTGTCCTTACCTGGAACTCCTTATTCAAATATAAACATGTAACCTGGGAGAAGCCAAGCTGGCAAATTGAGGAATATGTGAAGAATTATGTTCTTTGCCTCCCAGCCTAAATATTGGTGTAATAGACCCTAAAGACTGCCCCCTGCAACATTTTCCAACTGGCTTCTTGATCTCATTAGAAATGAAAAAGTAGCTAGTTATCCAACTACTTCTCAAAACAGGGAAATGAAAAATATCTCATCTTTTTAAGCCAAATTTAGTGGCATTTCTAGAAGTTTACACAGATGTTTCTAACTTTAACCATGCTAGACACATAATAAGCACTCAATAAATATTTTCTAAATTAAATGAGACCAATTGGAATTTAACTGTCAGGAAATTCTTCCAAGACTCAAAGTCTTTGATTTAGTATGGAATGTATTGAGTTGCTAAATATATAGTAATATATATTTATAATAGCAAGCCCCAAGGATGTGTGTTGCCTGGTTGCTCTGTGTACTAAATACTTAGTCTCAAGGAAACCCAACTGTTGTGGAGCCAAATGACTGCATGCTTTTCCTAAAAATATGCCAAAGGTCTCTTCTACATTTTATTTTGGCAACCTTCAGAAGGAACTGAAAATTTTGTGGTTTCTCTTACTAGACAGTTACATCTACTACAGATGTAGAAATTGGCCAGTCTGTATCATTCGTTGTACACATGAGAGAAGTAAAGTCCAAGTAGCCTTAGGAATGAATTAGGAAAAGAAAGTAAGGACACACATGGATTTCTGTTGTAGTATTAATACTGTGTTAGCAGATGTTATCTGAAATCTGTGATATTTAGGGCTTTTTTTTTTCATGTCCTTCAGCACCTAAATTCATAATTTAAATTAAAGGCTATCTAAATTGAAACACAGCTTTCAAATGTTATAATGCAAATGAATTCATTTCAGATTTAAAGCCAGATGGAAAGTGTAGAATGCCAGTTGAGGTGTGAAGTTTTTATATTTATTGAAGTAATTAGCTTTTAAGACAGTGTTAACTGTTTGAGTACTACTTATAGACATCTTTAAAATTCATACCTACCTAGGTATACATAAGTATGTGTGTATACGCAAATAATCCATTTGTTCAAATTGAATTCTGATTTTAAGGGGCAGCTGCTCTTGAGGACCAACAAAGCTTTTCTAAAATCCCATCTTCTTTTTAAATTCTAAATCTACACTTAACGGCCATATCTTTTATCAAGCATAGTTGTAGCTTATTTATGTACCTCAGGACACCTTCACCATCTGAAAACCAAACAAGAAATTACACCACAGACCAATACCTAAAGGACCGAAATAAGAAAGCGTGCTTCAGGGGACAAGCAGTGTTGGTTGTGGGGCCATGTGCTATAAGTAGAACGAAACTCCTTCAAGTCCCAGCTGTCCCAAGCAGCTGAGCTTTCACCTTCTAGACCTCAGTTACCTTCTCTACAACCCAAAGCGGTTGGACTATCTAAATTCTTCTCCTCTTCTACAATTCTGAGATGTGCTTATTTCTGTGCTGTCATGGGTCATTCACTTAGACCAGGCCACTGTTCTTGTTGATTGCTGAGCAGGACCATTGAACCAAGGTACCATAGGCACTCATGTTCCATCAGCTCTGGCCACCCTCATACCCTGGTCTTGGGTCTTTATCACTTCCTGTCCTCCACTTTGGTAGCTTCTTTTCAGCCTAAAGTGGAGGACAACCCTTGGAACACCAAGATGTCCTGGGTAGCCAACTGGGGCCCAACCTTCCCTCTGCCTTACTACATAGGCCCTATACAAAGTAAGGCCAGACTGGTGGCAGGAAAGAAGAACTCATTTTCCTATATGGCACTCAGCTTTGTTAAGCACATCTTCCTGGTCTGACACTGATGGCTGATATAGCATTGATCTTTATTAAGAAAAAATGAGCTATACACTATTGTTTCCTCTTTTTAAATAGATAACAAAATAGAAAATATAACTTGCCCAAGGTCACACAACGAGAAAATCTTTAGAGGTGGGATTTAACCTAGGCTGTGTGACCCCAGAGATTCTTTACCTCATCTCATCCAGCAAACATCCCCATAAGTACAGGGACTGAGGTGCAGCAGGCATGGGTACCTTGCCCCAGCTTACAAGCTAGAAGGTTGTTAGTGTTCTGATTCACCTCTTAATCAGTGTGTGCCATTACCATACTCTCAAACTTTACCTGCTACCTGAGCTAGAATTTAGTAGCAGGAGAAAAGAAATACCCATGTCTTTATTTTATTAACAGTGTCAAGACTCCTTATAGCAAGTCCACCCACAGTTAGCTGAAGAGATGTCACACACTGAGTAACTATCTGTGAAGATGATGAAGGAGCAGTTGGCCCATCTGCCACATTCTTTGTTTCCCAGCACTAATGTGCACATTGAATGGGAGATTTTTAGAGACCCAAAGCAAGACTTCACACAGAAAACCTTATACTTCCTTTGATCAGCCTCTCCTCTTGCACACATTGCCCCATCCCTCTTATTTTCTATCTGATCAGTGTGAGGTTTCCTAAAGTCATGAAAGTCTGTGGCACAGTTGGCTTTTTTGTTTTCTGTAAAACTAGATTTCTAGAGGTTGTAAGAGCAGAGGGAAATGAATTTTATGTCAAACTCTAGAATAACAGAAAGTGTCATTTTTTTACCCCCTGGAGTTGTTCTAAAATGTGGGTCATGTCTTAGTTTAGAGGATATTATGGGGACCACTCATCTGTTAGGCCTGTTCAGGCACAAGCACCCACCAAGACAAGCAGGAGTAGAGAGCAGGGTAAGCAGAAGTTCACTTGGGAAAGCAGAAGTTTCACGTTGGCTGAAAAGTGGCAATTACTGGAAATCGGAAATGGACCTATGTGTGTTAGGTAATTCATACCTGAGGTCTGTGAGAGTGGAGAGTGGCCACAGTTGATGATCATCATGGGCCATTATGGACTTATAGAAATGCAGCAAACTTTTTTTCCCCCCAGGGTGTTGAAGTTTCCCATAGTTAAAATACTTTTTTTTTTTTTTAAAGCAAATCTTAAGTAACTGAAGGTGTGCTTAGAGCGGCAGGGTGACTGTGGCAGAGGGTACTGAGAAATGACCTTTATCTCAATGTTATCTCAGATCCAAAAGGAAAGTCCTTGGCCGTAAAGATTCGGAGGACGATCACTCCCGAAACCATTCTCCCTCCCCGCCAGTGACACCCACGGGCGCTACCCCCAGCCTGGCCTCTCCGAAGCAAGTGGGGTCCATTCAGAGAAGCGTGCGGAAGAGCAGCACCAGCAGCGACAACTTCAAAGCTCTGCTGCTGAAAAAGGGGAGTCGCTCCGACGCCAGCGCCCGCATGTCGGCGGCAGAGATGCTCAAGAACACAGACCCGCGGTTCCAGAGGTCCAGGTCCGAGCCTGCGCCAGACACCCCCGAGAGCCCATCAAGCTGCTCCCCGAGCAAGAACAGAAGGGCCCAGGAGGAGTGGGCCAAGAACGAAGGCTTGATGCCGCGGAGTCTGTCCTTTTCCGGGCCCAGGTACGGCCGCAGCCGCACGCCCCCCTCTGCGGCCAGCAGCAGGTACGGGGTGCGGAACCGCATCCAGAGCAGCCCCATGACCGTCATCTCCGAGGGCGAAGGGGAGCCCGTGGAGCCTGCGGACAACAGGGCTCACCAGGCTCTGGACAGCACGAAGGCATGTTCCCTGGACGGACTGGCCGGCGAAGAGATGGACGAGGGCAGTCTGCTGTGTGATGAGGGGCCTGTCACCTCCGTGCAACCACGGGCTCCTGGGCGCACCAACGGGGTAGCCAGGACAGAGGACAGGGATCCCCCAGAGCAATGTGGGGGCACTGGTAGGGAGGAGAGTTAGGACCAGATTGGGCCGCTCCCGGGTGTTGGGGGAGAGAGCCATGCACCGCTCTAGGGAGCCTGAGGGGCCCTTCCCTGGCTTGCCGCTTCCCACTGAGCATCGGTGCTGTGGGCCCAAAGCTGCGGGGCCCTTAGGATTCACTGGCCACTTGCTGTTGTGGCTTCAAAGCAAGTAGAAGCTTAAACTTCTGAAAGTGCTTCCTGGGGAAGATTTGTTTTTTTCCCCCCAAAAATGCTGGGTGTTTGTGTGTGTGTGTGTGTGCATTTTGAACACTTTTTAACAAATACACACTCACACACAATACTGTACAGAAATAGAAAGTAAGTCAGAGTTAATAGGTAGAGTAATGGAGTCTTCTGGACTAGGTGGTGACTGCTTTCAAAGCATTATGCTTATGGAAATGAGTGGGTTCCCTAGGAAGGGAGAAGTCATTACTTCTAAGAAAGAGGTGGTAGTTGGTTGGTTCTTAATGCAGAACACATGGATATTTATGCTCACCAAGGGGAGGCAGGGCTAGCCAGGGGCTGGTAAAGGCTAAGCAACTAACTGGTTCAGGTACTTTTCTCTGGGGGGGAAGAAGGCTTTGTTTCTTTTTTGTAAAAATGGCAAAAACATGGAAAGTGGCAATGCTGAAACTTGGTGCCTGCTGCTGTGCAGCCACAAATACACACGACTTTTAGAGCCTGAGGTTTAGAAGCGTGAGCAGTTTTTAAGTGAATTCCCTCCTTGAGTAGCAGCTGAGTCCTTCTTGGAGAACTGAAGTGATAGTGGAGACTTGGAGGGAGAGAGGAGAAGTGAGGGCAGAGGAGAGGAGTAAGTGATACACTGATGGAATCTATTTCCTGCTTATTAAATAAAGTTATTTTTCAGAATTAAAGTTGAAAACTTGCACTACAGAACTGTGGGTGAAGCTAATCCTTTTACAAGAGTTTTGTAACCAGAGTTTAAACTTCCATTTGGCCATTTCTATCACTTGAAATGTCAACATTTGCTAACTTTTGGATATATCCTTTTGGTTACACCAAAGAAAAAAATATTGCTATTTTTTTTTTCCTTGAATGCCTGCAGCATTATGTCCTAATTTAGAAAAGTTTACCAAAATTTATTATATATTATCTTACTTTGAAGAAAATGCTGGATAGCTCTTGTTAGTCAAATAAATTGATAAAAATTGGTAGGGTTTGGCTATTAATTAGCCCTGGGAAATGAGTTTTTAGATTAAAAAGATTTTTTTGCATCATTTGGTTTGTGTGTTTTTATATTTGTTTATAAATAATTGAGTTGCTAACTACCTTCTAATTTTCTCCAATTAGAATTTCAACAATTTTAGATATGGGAGAAAGGTGTGTGAAGTATTTATTTTAATGTAATGTTCTTGAGACTCTCCTTCCCTCCCGACTTCCACATACTTAAAATGCAACATACAACAGTTTTGCCTTTTTATATAGGACGACAATACTGAGATTTTGTTCTAAATCCAGTGCAGCTGTCAATTTCTTTTTCTTTTTTCTTTTTTGGTATGAAAATCTCATCTAAAAGTTGGACTGCACAGGTCAAGTCATTCTAAGGTTTACAAAATAAAACCTTTGATACCCATGTTACACATGTCTTTGGGGCAAAAACAAACCTAATGAATTAAAGGCTCCTTTTCTTCTCTGAGGAAATAACACTTTCCTTTCACACAACCAGGTATGGCATTTGGGCCTGAGTAAAAGGGATTTTTATCCTTTTGGGTAATTGTCTACTACATGGGGCACATGGATCTTTTCTTGTAAATTTTAGAAAAGAAGTGTTGGCTTTTGAATATGAAATCTTCCCATAGCTCCCTGAAAAGGATTAGAATGTACGTGGTCAAAAAAATCTTGAGCTTAATATATAAATCATTTATTTGAAGGCAAAGTCAGCAACATCAAAACTAATTATAAAACCATTAAAAAATCCCCATTTTACAAGATACATATTAGGTTTTTGAATTTGTTTTGAATAAAAATCATTGTAAAAGTCAATATTTGAAACTTACTCCTTTTTGTTTATGTGTGTATTTTTTGAATAAAGAGATAGGGCATCTTTTATAGAAAGGTTGAGGTCTTTCCTAGGTACCCACCCACAGAATGTCAGTGAAGACCAGAAGGTGGCTGTGGAAGATGGGGACTCAACAAAAAGGAAATAGAAATTTGCAGAACTGAATGGTGCCAACTAAAAGGGTAAATGGAAAAGCAACTCATAATGTCCCATGGATTTTTGAATAAAATATGAATAATGAATTGACTGGTCGTTTAAATATGATGCAACATGTGCAGAGAAAAGAGAACTTCTTACTGGCGTGGAGGATATATAGGTAAACAAGAATTTAGACTCATCCTTGAAACATCCTGTGTCCTCAGGATGTTTTGCTACTTTATTCTTCTCTGGGGCTTATGTTAGTGAACTGAATCATACTCAGAAGCATGAGGGTAAACTAGAAAGCCCTGCTTAGATGAGGTAGTCAATAGAAGCCCCAGAACTAAATTACTTCCACTTTATTTTTTCTGTGAGTTGGAAATAAATGGGCATTCAGTCTGTCAGTTGTTAACAGTTTCAACTTTGGTCTAATTTCTGCCCTGCTATTTCTGCAGAATCTTTATTGGAATCTGTTATTTCTCATGTGGGAATGAGATTATATAGTTGGCCCTCCATAGCTACAGATTCTGCATCCATGCCAATACAGTGAATCCATATGTATTCTCTCTCCTTCCCCAGATTGAATGACCACATACACCACCAAGTATTCTGGCCTTTTGAAGAAAGATTGCAAAAGTTTTTGTTTTGTTTTGCAGTTGTCTTTCAATGTCACTCTTGAAAGAGGGTCACTTTCAGCTTGCAACAACACAGTAAGCTAATTCATGGATAAACCAAGTCCAGTGGTTCACCAAATAACCACAGGAAGGGAGGGATATAGATGCAACCCTGGGGACATGGTGGTTGGGCTACCTGCTCCAATGTCTTGCAGATGTCCTCTGGCCCTGCTTGTGACCATTCCTGTATGGTTTTCTGCCTTATGATGGACTGAAGCTAGTCCTATTAACTTTATGAGTTTGTGGTTCTGATAGGACTTAGATAAGATGGAGAGCACGGACACCAGCTTCATTTGGTATCTCACATTTTCATCATTGTGAGCACTCAGTTCTCTCCTGTGGTTAGCACGCCCTTGCTTCTGGAACCCAGGAATCTGCACTGTGATTCTCCCATTGGGTCTTGTCATATATTTCATGCTCATTTTTTTTTCACCAATGACACCTTAGCACCATAGGGACTACCCATATCACATGATCCAACCTGGTAATTCCTTTACATCTGTCACTTCTAGGTTTACTTCTAATTATGAATCATATTTTTCTGTTATCCTGGGTTTACTGATTTTTTAAATGAATGTTGGGACCCCAGCAGCTCAGTTCTGGAGGGAGGAGCTGCAGGATCTCTGTATCCCAGCAGAGTGGAAGCCAATGTCCCCATGGTACAGCCTGATGCCTTATCAGCCCCCACGCAGGAAGAGCCAGCCGTGAACAGTGTGGATGGTGGGGGCAATGCAGAGAGCTGCCTCTCTGAACAGGAGGGAGAATATTATTTTGTTTGTTGATAGATTTTGTTTTATTCCTTTAAATAGTATTGAGCTTTATTCTGATGGACTGCTAGATTTCTTGGAATTAAATTGATCCTTTCAAAGTCTGCTTTTGAGCTTTGCTAGAGGAAGTCCAGAGAAGCTTTTGATCTAGGGACAATTTAAGGGACCATTCTTTTCCCTAAAAGATTCTACTTGATGTCACACACATTCTGAATTATTTCTCCTCTTGTCACTGAAAACATAAACTATTCCAGTTTCATGCATGATCTGTGAATTATTTGTTCAACTACTTTGCAATCATCTATTTCTTGGTTTGGGTAATTTCTCCTTTTACTTTCATTCAGCCAAATACTCAAAGGGACCCATTGCAGATCTACAGAGCAGATCTCTCTTTCTGTATGCTTGTTCCTCTTCTCATTTACTGTGCTGCACAAAGTCTGCCCACTTGGTCTCCTATAACCCTGATCTCTGTTTCCTCGACTCAGGAGACCACTGGTCTGTGTTTGGCTTCAAGTTCCTCAGCTGCTGCCTAGAAACTACCTTCAAGCCGATATTAGCTTGAGTGATCATTCAACTCACTTCGGTCCCCAACTTCTTCTCTGAGTCCATACTCTTATGCTGTGACCTTTCAATGTCAGTAAAACATTGTTATGTGTGTTTTCCCTAGGTTTTTGGTTGTTTAAGATGGAAGGTAAATTGAGTTCCTATTTCACCATCATGGCCAGAAGCAGATGTTCCCATGAGGGGGTCTTTAAGAACATTGCTGAAGGCTGCACTAATCTTGATTTACTGCCCTGATCAAGGCAGAGGAGACTTAGAGGCTTATGCTCTTTCCCCACCAGGTCAGAGAGCCAATGTGTTTATTCTACCTGCCAATTATACTCTTAGGAATTAGGGAAATAACCAGTGGTAAGTCTATAGATTCAAGGGACCTGATGTAAGCCAAACTTAGACTAGCACTATGTCTATTTTCCAACTTCCATGTGTTCCTAGTTTTATGGGGAATGAGGAACCATAATTAAACTTTGGGTTTCTGGGTTTCAAAATTTATTTATTTTGTTAGTTATGTATTTATTAGCTTAGGTACAGGGTATTAAACTCGAATACTTAACTATTGAATCACATCCTCAGCCCTTGTTTTTTGTTGTTGTTGTTGTTGTTGTTGTTGTTGTTGTTGTTTTGGTTTTTTTGAGCAGGGCCTCACTAAGTTGCTTAGGGCCTTGGTAAGTTGCTGAGGCTGGTTTCAAACATGCGATCCTCCTGCCTCAGCCTCCAAAGTTGCTTGAATTACAGGTGTGTGCCACTGCACCTGGCTTAAATGCTAATTTAATCCCCATATACTGAAGTATTCCTCTTTCCCCAGTGTGCAGCCACCTAAGTAAATGGTCATATGTCCCTTTAGAGGCAGGCTGGAGTAATCTTAACTGGGTGCACTCACAGAAATGGTGGAAATGTTGTAGAAACCTTTCCTGGGGCCCAGTCATCTCTTCCATCATGAGTTTTGGAAAACTGGCTCAGCTCTGGAAACTGGGCAAGGATTCCTGGTGTTTGTTATTTTATTTTATTTTTTTTTTCTGTGTTCTCTCTCAGCCCCTACTCATTCACCTTGCCCTCTTTTGATTATATATAAAGCATTACCCAGTTGATTTTCTGTTTGGTTGCTAGGGATACCATGTCCTATTAAGCATCTCCATAAGATTTTACAAGTCAGGACCCCTGTATGTATCTGCCATTTTGAGCTTGGTGTTCAACAGAATAATGGTGTCGCCCTGGCTGCTGTAGTTAGCATTGCCCCCTGGGCTCTTCTGGGTCTCAGCATCGTCCACATTGACTCAGCAAACCAAGTTCCATCACAGCACTTCCAGCCAATATGGACTGTATAGGAGAGTCACCACCGAGCTCCTGAGAAGTACTCACGTCCTTCTCCTGGTCACCCCCAATAGCCTTGGTAAGTAATGGGTCATTGTGACCTTCCCCAGAGAAACCTTCCTCTGATGGCCATTTTGCCTCACATACCCATCCCAGCATGCCCCCTTCTCTGGGATCTTTCACTCCTTCCTGTTATCTGACCAGCAAATTCAGGCATTTCAACACTTCTCTCACTTTTCTAGGCTTCTGTGAGCCAGCCCAGAGCAGTGAGTTCACACTGTCTTCTGGTGTTTTTCTCATGGTGTTAAATGCTGTATCTTTAGAGTTGTTCCCAGCTCAAGAAATTCTCCCTTATCTAGTGTTATAAACCCCGCATCTTTAGTCAGGCACCCCCGGAATCTAGTCCCAAGGCTGCTCCTGTGCCCTTCCCAGTGCAGTCCATTTCTTCCCTCACCAGAGCAACACAACCCCAGAAGGTGAGTTGTGACTTAGCTCTGATTTTAAGCCTAGCAGTCCTGACAAAGGATGGGGACAGCTCCTATAGGACACCTGTTGCCTTACGGTGGAAAGAACACAGTCTTTCCTGGTGGTAGGATAGCAGAAGGGGGCGGGAGTAGTTCTAGCTTAGTCAGGAAGGGTGGTTCTCTTCTGCATGTTCAGCATGTTGAGAAACATTCTGACTCTTGGGAGTCAAAATTGTTGGGGGCATCCCCCCAAATTGTCCCCATGATGGGATTCAGGTCCCGAGTTTTGACTCTGACCTCGATGTCACAGATTAGGCTTGGTTGGACATTGGACTAGTAGTGAGCTAGTTTTACCACCAAAGTCTGTGCTTGACCTTCAGAATTTTCTGTTTAGTTTCTGTAAGAGATGAGGACTTGACCACAAAGAGACAGGCTCTTAGTTGATTTTAAGTTGTCTGTTAATTGACCTGAGCTTTTCAATACTATCTGTAGGACATCCATCCAACTGGTTAATAACCATTCTACTCTATTGCTCTTGAATTTAGTATCCATACTTCCCCCCATATTTGAGGCAACAGATTTACCCACCAGTCATGGCACTCCCCTTCACCACTCCATCTAGAATTTTACTACCTTCATTAGGGATGGAGACTCATAACCAGCCAGTCTCAAAACCCTAACCCTAACCCTATGTGATTGAACCACTGATATCAATTGAGCCAATCTGAGACTGAGATGAAGTATAAAGATGTACATTGAAATTGCATCTCTGAAAGGACAAGGAATTGTTGGATGGAGCACTTGAGCTTTTTGTTGGATTGCAATACAGATTTACATAATCTCTATCACCCTGCCAGGAAGCTCTAGAGCAAACTATTTATTAGAGGAGCCCTGACTTGGACAGAAACAACTACATCTTGTATCTCCACCTTGGTTGGTCACTGGCTGGAAGTTGGTAGAAAATGGTATGCTGTTGACACCCCCTGCTTCTCCCAGTGATACGCTAGGTGCTCCTCTGGAGATACTGTGTCTTTATCTTGAAATCTGAGGTGGCCCTGAAGAACATAAAAGCTGAAAACTGGGGCTGGGGTTGTGGCTCAG
The DNA here is from genome assembly GCF_052094955.1 of Ictidomys tridecemlineatus. Taxonomy (NCBI): domain Eukaryota; kingdom Metazoa; phylum Chordata; class Mammalia; order Rodentia; family Sciuridae; genus Ictidomys; species Ictidomys tridecemlineatus. The sequence goes on from NC_135484.1 coordinate 26,143,778, forward strand.
TGGTAGAGCACTTGCCCAGCAAGTGTGAGGCACTGGGTTCAATCCTCAGCACCACATAAAAATAAATAAAATAAAGATATTGTGTGTTGTGTTCATCTGCAACTTCAAAAAACAAAACAAAAAAAGGCTAAAGGCTGTATCTGAACCACAGCCCTCACCGCTGGGCAGCTAGTAGTTTTTTTTTTTTTTTTTTAAACCACTCAAGAAAACACAATTTATTTAGCTGGAATATATAGCAAGCAGTTTACTTGAAGGTAAATCTTGACCGGCTCACTCCATGTGGTTGTCTGCCACTGCTCCAAATCCCAGAAAAGAAATGACCGTTCTTTAGTCACAATAACAAATAAGTACCAGGAATAGTCGGTGACAGCTTGGCATCAGTAACCTCACTTCTAAACCAGGCTTCCGAATCCTGCTAATCAGCAGACACCTCGCTCTGGTAACCGCACCTCCACAACGACAGCTCGATCAATCCCTGGATGCTTTTGAAAGTCTGTTAATCCCTGGACTCTCTGTTTCCTAAAACCCTGTGTAAAGTCAGCAGCTTTCTTTATCCAGAGAGATGGTGCCCAACAAGCACAGATGTCCTGCTCAGCAACCTGTCTGTGGAGCTTTTCGTCATGGACACTGAATCCCGCCTCTTGGATGTTGACCCCTCTACCCAGTATGCTCCCACCTCTGCACTGAGCTTCCATCTTTCACATCTCCAGGGTCTCTTTAGAGAGGCCTTTCCTGACCATCCCATGTGACATCCACCACACCCTACCGAGCCCCACGGCAGCATCCCACTGCCCTAGTTCACTTCTTTTTCTTTTTGGTACAGCGGATTGACCCAGGGCCACTAACCACTACACCACACCCTCAGGCCTTTTTTGTACCTTTTTTATGCTGCTGGGGATTGAACCCATGGCCTTGTGCATGTGAGGCAAGCATTCTACCAACTGAGCTATATCCCCAGCCCTCTTTTTTGTACTTTTATATAGAGACAGGGTCTTGCTGAGTTGCTTAGGGCCTCGCTCAGTTGCTGAGACTGGCTTTGAACTCACGATCCTCATTGCCTCAGCCTCCTGAGTCAGCTAGGATTACAGGCATGCACCACCACAACCAGCCCCAGTTCACTTCTTGATGGCAAGTGCCACAACTTGAGATCACGAGGTCCATGAGAACAGGCCACTTCTGTCGTGTGCACAGTTGTCTCCTCAGTAGGAAGCTGAGCTAAAGCGAAGAGTGAAAGGTGGTTGCTGGAGCTAGGAAACAAGAAGTCACTGACAAAGGATGGGGCGGCATGTTTGCTCAGCACTATATCGCAGCCCCTCATGGGGTGCCCACAGTACAAGCTCCATAAAAACCTAAAAAATGAGTAAATGTCATTTCAGGGAAATGTTTAAGGGGAACAGCCAGAATTTCAGGAAGACAAGTAATGCCTAGGAAAAAGTGGATAAATGCAATGAGTTTCAAGGAAGCCATTACTTGTCAGAATCTGTGCCTATTTTGAGCAGAGTGATGGGAGCATTTGGGAGAGAGGCACTGCAGAGGAGAGGGGATAGCTCATTGGTGAAGCAAAAATTAGATCAACAGCTCAAATGGAAGGCTGAGCCTTAGAAAAGGGTTTAGATATATATTTCCCATTGGTAAGATAAGGAAAAAGATGCAAAAGAAATGTTAACATAAGGGCTATTTTATGACCAGCCACATGATTAAAATAACAATTCATTGCTGTGAGAAATACTTTCTAGGCTGATTAATTTATGGCTGGAAAAAAAAAGTCTTTAGTTTTAAGGAGGAAGAGGGGGGAAATGGGATACTTAGAACTCAAATGGTATAAAATCAAGTTTTTCTTGAACATGTTTTAGATTACAACTGAATCTTGGTCATCAGAAATATGCTTCTCTCATTTAAGTGAAATTTATTGCATGTGTGACACATGTTTTGTATAGGACTATAGGTTGAACTTTAGAAATATTTGCCTCATAACAGTAGAGGTTAGTACTGTGGACATTCATCAGTAGGAGAGCTAACAGACATCTTCTAGTAAGTGATGGTAAATGTGCTATAAAAGAATCTTAATTTCTTTTTGGCAAGCATAAATGTGCAAGGAGTCAATAAATTTAATATGCAACTCAAGGAAATATATTCAGAAAATAATTGCCTAGAATTTTAAAATTTATATCCATAATAATTTCCAAGCCAGAAATCTAGCTTGGTTTTTTTTTCCTATCAAATATTACAATCTCAAAGGTATCGCTGAGATCATAATCACATGAATTTTTTCTATGCAGGAAGAACACTACCACACAGTCTGCCTGTGGGGCTTAGAAGGCAACAGCATGGAGTTAGAAGCCAGACTGCCTGGGCTCACATCAGCCTCTGCCCTTACAGTGTAGTCTATGGCAAGTTACCTAACAGCTCTGTGTCTCAGTTCCTCATCTGATCAAATGGGGATGATCAAATGTGGGTTGTTCTGAGGGTCGAATGTGATAATTCAGGTGCTACACTAAGAATAGCACATCTAGAAGGCAATGTATAAACATTGGCTATGGAAATCATTAACTATAAGGATGTTGGTCTACTGCATCTGGATTAGGGAGACTAATTTTAAAAGATAATGTTAGGGTTGAAAGGACCTCAGGCATCACCAGGCCCATTCAACCCTCTGGATACTCACATCTCCTATGTAAGCAATTGTCTCCTGAGAAGTGACTGTGTGTCCTGTGCTTAAGCAGGCAATGACAGAAGCAGTACCACTCGTGGGCAGCTGTGATTGTTGGAAAATACTGAGCTCCAGCCTACTTTTCTCCCCCACTCCTAAAGCCACCATCCCCAGGAGCCCACAGCATAGGTACAGCCCTTTCCACAACTGGCTTCCAGGGACCAAATATGACTTTATCTTCCCTAGGACAAGTGTTTTCCAGCACCATTAGACAAGGACTTCTATCTGCATTTTACAAATCATTTTGTAACTGTGGAAATATGACATGAAACAATCTAAGAACTCAAGTAAATTCTTAAATTATATGTCTGTGTTTATTTCTTTAATAAGTATTTATTTATTTGGCAATGCTAAGGATTGAACCCAGGGCCTCATGGTTGCTAGGTGAGCTCTCTAACATTGAGCTACATATCCAGCACAAAACATGCCTTTATGGGATATCATACAAGACAGGAAGTCCCTAGCTTCATAAACGTATTCTCTGTCACTGAATATAATCAACACTTTTGGGTAAGAGCCTTCTTGTGCAGGGGGCACTGGGCAGAGGCTCAACAGAGATTATAACAATGGCAGCCGCAAAAGACAATTTATTTTTATGTCCAACTGACTCTGGCCAGGCCTCCAGGCCTGCTGGCCTCATAGCTCCACACAGGATAAATCTTGAATGTCTTTACTGATATTATCTGGAAGGAAGAACATCCATGGACTCAAATCCAAGCAGAAGAAGGCAACATAATTGTGATATTGGGAACAAGACAGAAGTTTGTGATCCATTTACATTTACAGACTTTGTCCCCTGTTATCTGAGTATCTAAACAAAGCTTCAAGCATTAAGAAGGCACATTGGAAATAAGCTCAATTCATAGTGGTACTCTTAAGTTAGAAGATACCAGATACCGCACACAGCTTTACTTCTATGAGGGGATGATGTCGGCAATTAGATCAAAGCCTGCCCCAGGCAATGAACTTCCTTTCACTTTCTCATTCAAGTTCTTTGGAGGGTTCACTCTTCTGTATCAACCACACTTCATTGTTTCTGTTGAGCAGTTTGAAAGGACTGTTGTAGCCAGCGGTATAGAAAACCTTTTCGTCAAAAACTTTCCCTTCTTCCCTCAAAATGCTTGCTAATGTCAAAAGCTGTTCTTGATTCTTCTGGGCACTAGAGAATCCATCGAAAGACCTACAAAGGAGAAAATAAATAAGCATGAGTGATTTCCTTACTGACACTAGAAGAGCAGGAGCTGGTACCCTAACACTGGATACAGTGCAGCTTCTAACCACTATGCTGACCCTTCTGGTCCCACAGCTCCCAGTCCCATGTGACCTCGAACCCACTGAGGAGAACCAGGAGGACACCTAGGTCCCATTTGCTGACAGGCAGATTTGGAACTTACAAGATCTCATATTCTCAAACCTGTGCTCCTCAAACTTCACCGGGCATAAGAATTATTCTGGGATCTATTAGAAATACATTCAGGAGATCTGCGGAAGGGCTTTAGAATGTATGTCTAGCAATTTCCCAGATATGTGCTGATGCTCCTGGATACAGAACCACACTGAAATCCCTTTAGATACCCCCTTTCCGTTTCTTTCCCTTTTTAAAATTTCTTTCTTCCTTCCCCTTCCTTCCTCCTCCCTTCCTCCCTCATTCCCTTCCTCCCTCCTTTCCTCCCTCCTTCCTTTTCTTCTTTCCTTCTTCCTTCCTTTCTCTTTTCTCTTACTCTTTTACTTTCTTCCCTTCTCTCCCCTCTACCCCCAAGGTCTTACTATGTTATCCCACTGTTCTCAAATTCTAGGACTCAAATGATTCTCCTGCCTCAGACTCCCAAGTACCTGGGACAAGAGGCACATGACAGTATGCCCAGATCAGAATGTCAATTTTCCATTGAACAATTTCCCTGTTTTTCTTACAGATGAATATAATTAGTTTAGATCTCTACACATTTATACTCTAATGAAAGAGACCAACATTTATTTAGGCAGCTCTATGTACCCCAAGTAGCGGTAACAGTGGCAGAATCAAAGTTCTACAGGAGCACTGAAGATATGATTAAATTCGGGGTAAGGGGTCTCATCTAAGTTAGGCAAGAAATGGAGGATGAACAAAGAAATGGAAGGGATAAGTGAGGGATATAAAGAGTACAACACATTTTCATAGTGAGGCATAAAATAAAATCTGAAAGGTGAGTCGAAGCCAGAAGGAAGAACCTTGGTCTAAGGCCTTTTGAGGTTATTGAAAAAGATGTTGAGCAGACAATAACCTGGTCAGATGGGGGTAAGGATACAAGCAGAGAGATGGAACATAGATTGGAGGGGAAGATCTAGGAGACTGCTATAAAAACAGGGAAGAAAAGATTTAAATAAAATGAGGAAAAGAGTAAAAGTTGAAATATACATTTTAAAGTATGTAAACAAAAACATTCTGAGATTATACCATGACCTGGCTGAGCTGCTCGCTTATGAGTAAAATGAATTTGACTTTGAAGGTTAAGAATAAGAAACACTGACAAAATTATTCCTAATTTTTTTTGGTATAAGTTTCATAATCAATGGGCCAATGAAAAAAAATCAGTCCTAACATGAATCAAACAAGATTCAGGACCCAAAGAACACAAACTATGTTGATTTTATTCAATAATTTCTTTCCTGTGCCTGAAATCATTCCTTTTAAATCCACATTGAATAAATGTAGGCATCTCTGTATTCATGTGAAGACAAAGTGAGCTGCGGCAGGAGAGCTGATTCAACTCTGCTTTGAACACAGAATACAATTCTGAGCCTTGTGTTAAGTAACATTTTGGATCCAATATTATTTATTTTTTTAATGAACAGTCAACACTATGTTCAGCCTACAGGAAATTTGTTTTAATATTCCACTTTTTCCTTAAATAGGAATCTTGAAGACACTAATTAGAAGTCATCTTGTGTTTTCTGAACACTTGTTGTACAAGGTTCTATCTGCTGCTTTATTCTGTACACATACCTGTGTACCCCCAGCCCCAAACACCAATCCTGCTAGGAGCTGGAGCATATGGACATGGGGACAAGCTGTCATACTCTTAAGGAGTTTATAAGTAAGTCATTTTAACTGAGAAGAATAACAATAGGAGGAAGGGCATTCACAGGGTGAATTCCAGGTTCAGCTCAAGGGCCAAAGGACACAGCCCTTTGTGGAGATAGGCACTGCAGGCCAGAGAAGGTTTGGGGATTAGGGAATGCTTATTTTTAGAGCGGCTTGGTTTGATCCCTCAACTTCCATCCCCAAATAGAGATGTAACAGGTAGGGAAGCCAGAACTGGACACAGTCACTAGATTTGAGAGTCCTTAGACACGGGGAATTGAAGCAATGTGAGAGGACCACCCATAGCAAGTGTGCCATGAAGATCAACAATGGGCATCAGCAGTGACTCAGAGATGGGGGACCAAGGAGGAGACCATTGAGGCAAAGAAATGGGAAAGGAATGGTTAGAGAGCACATTCTGATAAACAAATATTCAGGAAACAGCTTGGTCAATACATGGATGCTGTGGGGGTCACAGGGAAGAGGATATAATCATGTGACAAATGTATTGCTGAAGATGGCAAGAGCAGTTTCCAAGGAGCCGGTGGGAGCTGCATCAGACTGTGATGGTTCTGGTGAAGCCCCAGATGGAAATAAGGAACATGTTATTGGAACCTGAAAGAGAACTGAACCTTGTTATAATGTAGCAAAGAGTTCAGCTAAACTCAGTTCATATCCTAATGTTATATGGAAGAGCTTAGAAGGGATGAAATAGGATCGTTGGGTGAAAGTTTTTCTGAGCACATGAAGATGTGGCTTGGTCTCTATTGAATTCCTACGGCACAATACCAGAAAGGAGAAACAATTTAAAGACAGAATTTTCTTTTTCCTTTGGTACTGGAGATTGAATCCAGGGTCACTTAATCACACGGAGCCATATCCCCAGGTCTTTTTTGTATTTTATTAAAGACAGGGTCTCACTGAGTTGCTTAGGGCCTCACTAAGTTACTGAGGCTGGCTTTGAACTCTTGATCCTCCTACTTCAGCCTCTCAAGCTGCTAGGATTACAGACATAAACCATTGTGCCCAGTACCTAAATTTTCAGATAATTGTTAGCCTATCCATATTGAAAGAAATGAAAAAGCATGCACAGGAGAGAAGAATAAAGCCAAGCAATGCTTTGAAAAGGAAATTATTTTGGCACTGTCATCCATACTGAAGCCAGGACATATTCTCTAAGAGTGGCTCCAAAGGAATTTCAGAGGTTAACCAGGGGGGTTTCTTCTCCCATCCCACATGGGAGAAGACCCATTTCAAAGGAGGGGCTTCCGACCCTTTAGGACCTTGGAGCTCAACGCCTAGCACCACCTCAAGGTTCTACTCCCTGCTTTCCAAAGTGACACTCCTTGACCACTCCAGGTTCAGCTCAATGGGCCAACGTGTGACATAGGCCAGGATGTCTGGCCCGCAGGAGGGCACAGGTGATAGATCTTAGCAGCATCCAAACAGTGCCATCTCTGCTAATGTATGGAGTACACAAGCCAAGGGAGTATGATCCTGAAGGATGGAACTACCCAGAGCCTCAGGTACATGAACCAGACAGAGGGCCACAGCAAGGATGGGACTACCACAAAGAGTCACCCATAGGGCAATTCCTAATGGAACTGTAGGAGCAGGGAACACCAGACTGGTAGAGCTACTATTGTGCAATTCCAGCCTGGAAGAGCTGCAGGTAGCTGACCACAACCCATGAGAGTGGCATCGGGGGTAGGGTTACCCAAAGTTATGGTGTAGGGCTACTTGAAGCACTGGGAGCCCACTCCTGTCCAGCAAAGCTTCAGATGCATGACCTCCACTCCAGGAGGCCTGGAGGGCAGAGTCTTGAGTTAAAAGAAGATTAATCCTACACCTTAAGATTTGGATCTCTGTTGAGACCTCTTATTCATTTCTTCTTCCCTATTTTTCCCTTTTGGAATGTGAGTGTCTATCTTATGACTGCCCCACTGCTGTATTTTGGAAGCAGAGAACGTTTGATTTCACAGGCTCACAAATGGAGAGAATTTGCCTCAGGATGAATCATACTTGAGTCTCACCCAGATTTGATTTAAAGGATATTTAGATTAGTCTTTTGAGTTGATGTTGAAATGAGTTAAGACTCTGGGCATTACTGGGATGGAATTTATACTTTTTTTTTTTTTTTTTTGTACCAGGGAATTTAACCAGTGAGCAACACCGACAGCCCTTTAATTTTTTTTTTTTTATTTAATGTTTTGAGACAGGGTCTTGCTGACTTGCTTAGGGCCTCATTAAGTTTCTGAAGCTGGCTCTGAACTTTTGATCCTCCTGTTTCAGCCTCCTGAGCTGCTGGGATTACAGGCATGTGCCACCACACCCAGCTGAAATCAAAGCATTTTGTATGTGAGGAGGACATGAACTTTTTGTGACCAGAGGTGGAAAGCTGTGGCCTGAATGTTTGTGTCCTTCCAAAATTCACATGTTGAAATTTTAACCACCAATGTGATGGCATTAGGCAGCAGGACTTTGGAAGATGATTAAATCATGAGGGTAGAGCCTCATGAATGGGATTAGTGCCCTTATAATAGGGTCCTAAAGGAGTTTATTTACTCCTTCTACCATGTGAGAGGTATGAACCATGTATGACCCATGTATGAACCAACAAATAATCCCTCCCCAGTCACTGGAACTAGCAGTGCCAGAAACTTGAACTTCCCAGCCTCCAGAGCTGGGAAATTTCTGTTTCTTATAAGTTACTCAGTATATGATATTTTGTCATAGCACCCCTAATTAATAAGATAGGTATCATGTACTGTTTTCTAAGGTATTTTTGTTCAGGTTTACCTGGATTGTAGGTAAGAGCAGCTTTATGTTTGGGGTGATATCATTTATACTGTGTTTTATATGTGGAAGTCTGCAGTAGACTTCTCATTAAATGAATTGATATATCTTGCAACAGACTTTATTAATATTTAAAACGGGGCTAGTTGGAAAACTTCATGAAGCACGTTAGGCCTGTTTTTATGAAAGAGTGAAAAGCTTGTTGGAATTGCGCAGGAGCTAAACAGCGGGAGCGTGCAAGTAAAATTAGCAGACTGCAGGGCTGTAAATTATCTACCACTTACCGCACAAACACAGTCATTTCAGCTCTGTCTTCAATGAAGACATCTGACTCTGAAGGCCGCGGTGGATCGGATTGCTGTTCCGAGGGGATGTACAGGGAGATGGTAATGGTAGATTCACTAAAAGGACCGGAGCCAGGCTCCACGAAGCTTGTCACTGGAGCTGTCATCTTTATTTTCATCTCTGTGCCATAAAAATGAAAATTAAATCTACTGGGCATGTGACTGCTTTTAAAATTTAACCTATTCTTTATCTGAGTTTCTTAATTTACTTTATAATTCTGATATATATATATATATATATATATATATATATATATATATATATATATATATATACACCTTCAAGATAATTTGCCTCTTTTTAAAAAAGGCCAAAAGTCTCAATTATTCAGGGTTCACATTAAACCTTTCTATACTATTGATAATTTCGGTTAATAAATTCTGTACTTTCAGAGATAAAAGGGGAATGTGGAGATAACATGGTCTAGTTAATCCTGTTTTCTTTACAGTTCAGAAAATGAGGTCCGATAAGCTGAGAGACCTGCCTAAAAATATACATATTTATTTTGGCCAGAGATAAAAGTTATGACTTGAGACTTGAGCCTCCTAATCCACCATCTTTCTGCCCCCTGGTATATTTTTCTGTATCAGTCACCAAATTATCCTGAAGCATTAGCCCTGGGAAAGGACTTCTCACTAGTTATGCAGAGCCACAGATAGCTCACCCAAAAAGACAAGGAGAAAGGTTGAAAAGTACTACCCAGAGGTACCCTCCTCTAGCCCATGCAAAGGTACTCCAGGAGCATCCTTGTGTGAAAAGATCAAGTCTTTGATGATGTGGGTATTTCTAATATAAAGGATATTTCTGTAAAAAGCTAAAACTCTTACTTAGACCCAGGTCTCAATCATCACATGCACACTAAGTTACAATTGCTCTTACCTTTCTCATTTTTGCCTTGAATGTAGCTGTTCAGTTTTGTGAAGCCAGTCTGGATGGCTGAATCCCAGTCCTTAGATTCAACACTGGTGCTGACCCACTTGGCTGGCCCATAGTGTCGGGTCTCATAACTTCCGGCCTGAAGGGAAGAGGAAACTTCCAAAGCAATTCCAAGACAGTAGGACATGAGATGCCACAATTCAGGTATCTCGGTCTTTAGTCTTCCTGGAGCGGTCTTGCCTAGGTGTTGCTGGGCCCTAAGGTCCTGGCTCTTTAGGGCTAGGCCTAGCCTCACCGGGAGGTGTCTCTCTTTTGTGTTAGGGTTGGCGACAGCCCCAGCTCCACAGGCCCCGAACCTCAATTCAAGTTCAAAGAAACAGGCATCCATGAGCCTGAGGGTCCCACAGTAACCAGTAGGAAGTAACCAGTTGCCCCCTGCTCCCCAGGCCCCAGACAAGAAGCCAAGGTGTGGCCTGCACCCAGGGACACAGCTAAATGACTGAGGTTTTTTCTGTTTTAGGAGCAGGATCGCAAGTTGGGACTAGGACCATCTGTAGAAAGGGTACTTTTTACTTAACCCCACGGGACCTTCAGGTCTCAGTGCAAACCAGCCCGAGGCTGGGATTCTCTCCGCGCCGGTGAAAGGCACCTACCTTGGAACCCGCGTCGTCCGGGGCCTTCCAGTCCGGCGTCTCCACCGCCTGCTCCTCCGTGACCTCGGCTGTCCCCAGGTCTGGCTCGAGAACCTCGGCCATGGCCGGCGCCGATACTGGGAGAGAGCCGGTCCAGCTGCTCCCCAGGTCCCCTGTCCCCGTGCTGCAGACGCGCGGCCTCTTGCCCGCAGTGCGGAAGCGGGAGCCCGCTGGACTCGCTCTGGTCTGGGCCGCGAGGGGGCGCCGCGACCGCCAGGGGTCCCCGGTGTAGACCGGGACTGCTCGGGCCCGGGCCACGCCCCCTGCCCGGTTCCGTGCCCAGTGGGCAGGGAGCCGAGCCGGGAGACTGGACGGCCGGGCCCGCTTCTCCCGGCTTCCTCTGGGGGGCCCTCCGGTCACCGCCCTTGTTTTGGAGAGAGGCGGCACCAGGAGGTGTGCGCTGTGAGCAGCCGAGGGTGGGGGACCGAGCTGCTGCTGGAGCGCCTTCTGTGTGACCGGTCGGGTCACTTCCCACGTCGCCCGCCCGCGCTGGCGGCCGCCTGACTCTGGGTTTCACTGCGCCGCCTGCACGGAGAGAGGGACCTGGAACTTCTGCAGACTCTTGGCCTCGCTGCCGACGAGCGCCCCACCCTTGGGCTGGATCCCGCGGCCCAGCCAGGAGCGAGCGGCCCTACTCCCACCTAGAGGACCGCCTAGGTTCCTTCCTAACCCCTCGTGGGAGGAAATGGTGGGGATCCAGCGACTCCGGGTGAAACTTGAACTTGCCCTTGCCCTTTCTAAGAAAGGACCCCAAACCCTCCGAATCATCTCTCCAGGATCAGGGATTCCGGGAGGGCAAACTCTTAGTTATTTTGAGAAATTTTGGTTAGAAGTCTTATTTTTTTGCAAGAGTTTTATTGAGCTAATTCACATGTTATACAATTCACTTCTTTAAAGTGTATTGTTTAATGGTTTTTAGTATTATTCGCAAGGCTATGCAAGGATCACAGTGTTAGCACATTTTTATCAACCCCCTTGGCGACAGCCCATACCTTTAGCCGCCTTCTAATTCCCCAGGCCCCAGCCCCAGGCAACTATTAATTTGCTCTATCTTATGGGACATTTTGTATGAATGGAATCACAGCAGTATGTGGTCTTTGTGACTAACTTTCTTCACTTATAAAATGTTATCAAGTTTCATCCATGTTGTAGCATGCATCACTCCTTTTTATGATTGAATAATAATACACTGTATAAACATTTTGTTTATTCTTTAGTTGGTAGCCTTCGGGTTATTTCAAGCTTTTGGCCATTATGAATAATGCTGCTATAAACTTTTCTGTAGAGGTTTCTCCGGACATATTTTCATTTCTCTTGGGTGCACACCCAGGATTTGAATTGCTGAGTCAAATGGTTACTTTGTATTTAACCCTTTTGGACACTGCCAGACTGTTTTTTCATCATTTTACATTCTCACCAGTAGAGTATGCGCGTTGTTTTCCCAGATCCTCTCTAACACTTATTATTATTTTGGTTTTTTGATTATAATCATTCTGTAGGTGTGCCTATTGCTTTAATTTTTTTCTTTTTTTAATTTTTGAGATATAATTTACCTTACAAGATGGGCTAAGTGGTGCATACCTATAATCCCAGGCACATCCCTGGGAGGATGCAGCAGGAGGATGAAAAGTTCCAGGCCAGTTTCAGCAACTTAGCAAAACCCTGTCTCAAAATAAAATAAAAAGATCTGGAGATATAGCTCAAAGGTAGAGCATCCCTGGGTTTAATCCCCAGGACCACCACCACTAATAATAATTTATATGACATAAAATTCACTATTTAAAAATAGGCAATTCAGTTTTCAGCAGACTCACTGTGTTGTACAACCATCATCACTATCAGGCAGCCAAAATTCCTGTGTGGAGGGTATTTTACTCAGATATGTAACCAGTTCCTCCTTACCCATCATGTCCCTTCAATGAATCTAGAATATTCATTAAAACAAAAAAATCCCATACAACTGGGCAGTTGCTCTCCACCTCTCCTCCCATCCCTGTCCCAAACTCCAGCATCCACCAGTCTACTTTCTGTCTCTATAGTTCTGACTAATCTGTACATTTCATATAAATGGAATCATATTATGTGTAATATTTTGTGACCAACTTCTTAGTGAAAAAAGTTGTGTTTTCAAGATTGACACATACTATACCTGTACCACTACTTTAGTTCTTCTTAGTGTTGGAAAATGTCCCATTACGTGGACCATGTGTGTGTGGAGGGGAGGGGTACTGGGTTTGAACCCAGGACCTCATACTTGCTAGGCAAGTTCTGTACCACAAAGCTATAGCCCTAGTCTTGGAAGAGTGCTATTAAAACAATTGATATCCTTCCTCTGTTTTCCTTGCCCTTCCCTGCCCAAACAACTGTCTAGTGGCCTAGGAACACAAGACACTTTCTAGTGGTTATATCAAATCTATTATTATTCAGAGCCAAGCCTGAATTATTTAGTGAAGCCTCAACAATGAATTTTGACTTATTTTAAAAATAGTCTGTCTATTTTAATTATATAACAGATGTGATCCATTGCTTAGGTGACTTTGCAATGTTGAGAAATTGAGAATGTAATTATACTTTATTGCAGGATTTTTTAAGAGAAAAAGGAATTAATTTATAATTATTGGTTAAGAAGTTTGATTTTCTTTTAATCTGAAGACTATCTTTTATAGTCATTTGTATCTTTTTTTTAGGCAAGAACATTGTATTTGTAGAAAAACAGGCTAATTTTGGAGACATTTTTAAAAATAGATGTGGGATATACAATTAATGAAGATAACAGCAAATATCTGATTAAATATCTAAAGGAGGTAATTAGTCACCTAAAAAGAACAGAAGAAGGAAAGAAAAGAATTTATTTCAAATTAATGGGGTTTTGTTAGAATAAATTAAACAAAATACAGAAGGTTCAAGTTTCATATCCCTATTTCATATAATTGAGTTAGGTTTCTTGTGGCTAGATTATGGTTAAATTGTTTTGTTAGCTCATACATAACTCATGTTTATGTGACACTGTGAAGCTGATATTATACTTACGCTTTACAAAAACTTTAGAGACGAGTTCTATTTTCAAAGTTCACCAAGTGGAGGCTGAGGGTGGGGAGTTGCCCAATTACCTAAAAACTTCTTTTTTACTTTTTTTTTCAGTAATTCACATGGACAATTAATAGACAACATTTTAGGAGTAGATATTAAATGGCTGTGTTAAGGACTGGGATTGTAGCTCAGTGACAGAGCACTAGCCTAGCACATGTGAGGTACTGGGTTTGATCCTCAGCACCACATAAAAATAAACAAATAAAATCATGCTATCCATCTACAACTACAAAAAGTTTTTAAAAAATGGCTGTGTTAGTCAGAAAAGACCAAGTTATACTATGGAACCAACTTGAAATCTCATTGGCTGTAAGCAACAGCTCCTGCAAAAAAAATCCTTTTTGTCCTTTATCTTTTAAGTCTTCAGAGTCCTCAGAGGGTCTGATGGATTCTACAGGACAGCCCTTTTCAGGTGATGCAGCCTGGCACTTTATGACAATGGAGTCCCTGTGGTTGCTGCAGCTGGAAAAAGAGCACCCAGGTATCTTTCAGCAGCCATTACTGACGCTCCTTATTCCACACTGCAAGCACTGAATCAGTGAACCCAGAAATGTTGCTTTTAAGGGAGATACAGACTTAAGAGTCTTGTGAACCTCTGGTCATGATATTTTTATCAACTAATATAGACAAAATTTATGTGTGTTTCTGTACAAAGATGTCTTATTTAACATATGTTGTTGATTCACTGCCATTGAACCCATATCCAACGTTGTAACTCGTGCCTGAATGAAGCTTATCTAACACACATTTTCACATAGGCTCATAGGTTATGAACTTTCTTGCACTTTAGGAACACTGGATGACACTTTGGCACTGCACCTGGGGATGATGTTAAGCAGTGAGATCATCAACAAAAAGCACAAGAATGAGAAAAATGTGGCACTAATTTGACTGTGAAAATGGACATTGTCTAGAGTATGAGAGCCAAATAAGGAGATAGGCCTCTGTGTCTTGTGACTTTACCTGGAAATCTATGCACTAGCCAACACAAATATTTTGTTGCTGTGTGTGTGTCTTCGAGTGACAGAAAGTTCTCTGAGTATTGATTGTGGAGCTACAAATAGATTTAGCAAGTATGCAAGTTTGCAGATACAGAATCTGCGAATAATGAGG